>NC_086284.1:28099146-28415676 GCF_963924245.1 Chroicocephalus ridibundus
TCCTATTCCTTAGGCCTTCACGGGTAGGAGGATGTGGGGGTTCTTTGTTGTTTTCTGTGTTTGTTTATTGTTTTTTGTTGTGGTGGGTGGTTTTCTTTTTCCTCACGGTTCAGTTTGGACTATAGGATGTGTTGTGATAGACTAGATCTCAATTAGATGTATAGAATTTCATTTGTCTGTAAAATGTTTTTTAAATGATTAGCACTGCTTTTCTCATATATGCAAGTTTTAACTTGTTTTCTTATTCCCATAGTGACAATTTCAGCATTAGGAAAAAAAATAATTCAGTTGTATTTGCCTTGGTCTCAGGCATTTACTTGATTATTTTTAAAAGGTTATACTATCCATTCAAAATCCTTGTTATGGATATAACATGTGGGGTTGGGGGGTAGGAGATGCTTAAGTCTAGTGTCTCAACAGTTCTTTGATCTTTGAGACTTTGGTTTGCCTGTGATCCAGCCAACTTTGTCTGTAAGATAAATTTGTGCATCAGGTTCTTACAACACTCTTTCTGAAGTTTAATATGCTTCCTTTCTACATAGGCACCTTCTAAAAAGAAAATTGAAATTAGCACCATTGCAAGTAATTATCACCTTGAAGTTAACCCAAGGTAAGCGTACGGTAAAAATGTCACACTTCAAATATAAGCCGCCGGTCATATTGCAAGTGGTTTCAACCTGGATATATAAGGGCCTGAATGCCCAATTTATTGGACAAATTAGATAATGGTTTTATGGGTTTGGACTGCAAAGGGGAACAGGGGAGGATTTTTAATTGAACAGCTCTAAATGAACAAAAATTTGGATTGCTGTATCCTAAAGACAGTAATGTTCTGCTTAACTAGCCACATAAGCATGCTGATGTTGAGGACTGCGTAACAATTCTGGATTCATAGATTTGACTATTTAGGTTGATATTGAGAACTTTTATTGGAACCAACACCCCCATGTTGTTAGTTCTCTCACAAATACAAAAATGAAATGATTTGAAAGTAAGCAAGGTCTACCCAGTAACTCTTTATTTTAAGAGTTTAGAGCATGGGGTAAAAACAGCACTACAAAATACTGAGAATCATGTCATGAGCGAGGTCAGATGTTGATTTAAATGATAGAAGCTATAATGCTGTACTCTGTGTCATCTTTGACAGTTGTGAAATTGCTGGTGTTAGTTCACTGACCCAAAGTAAATACTTGTATTTACCTGAAACCTTTTGATGTTGCTTTAAATCACATGACAGTAAATGTCATTGTCCACTGGGAGACTTTGGTTATGTTGGCTTTGTTGTTTGGGTTGCAATTACAAGAAAATGTGTATTCTGGAGTAACTTTAAGCTTTGTGCTTATTGCTAAATTTTTTCTCATGTTGCTCTGCATTTTAGATGCTATTCTCATGTATCACGTCTCCTTTAAAAGCTTGTTCTGCAACTAATCTCTGTGTATTGCTGGTATTCTAATACAGCACTACTGACCAGACAGTGAACCTGCATGTGCTGTGCTGTAGTCTGTGAAGTTTGATTGAATTATTATACTGTGAAATCACGTTGTGCATCTTCAGTAATACGGAACATGATAAATGGCTCACAGGGAAAGGAAATTAACTTCTGGGAAGGACTATGCAGATATTATATTTATTACAGAACTTTATTAGATAGGGCTGTTCTTTTTCCTCTAAAAGGAGGATATTGTTTGAATTCCAAACCATTGGCTGTTGGTCGCTTGACTAGTTTGGATAGATGATTTAAAATGGGTTCTCCTGAGTAGGAGGTAGTGTAAAGAATTAAGGGCCAACATTTTTGTGTTAACTCTGCCTTTCTTCATTATTTTCCTGGAGTGTTTGCTGTGGTCACATAATATCAAGGATTATGAAATTATAACCCTGGGTTCTCTGTCACTGTAGAGAATAATTTATTTTTAAATATTAGGAAACTATTTTAATCACTTTCCATTTCCCAAAACTGGCCTAGCTCATAAGTAGAACCAACTTGTTTTGGTTTGCCTCCTTCCCCACCCCCACCCCCCCCGCCCCCCCTGTACTGTAGTCACAGGTCTGCTCCCTCGCAGAAGGGTAGATCTCTGCAGTCAAAGTCAGCGTATCCTGTTCAGCAGGTTGTGAACTGTTGAGCTAATGTGCTTCTGTACATTCTGCTGCCTTCTGGGCAAGAATGTGGAAGGCCTGGTTGAGTGGTCACTACGACAGGACCAGCAAATGCCTTTTTCATTTCCTTGCCCGGGAAATATTGCAGAGCCACTGCTGCTGCTGTGAAGGCAGTAGTCTGGGGGTGCTAAAGAGTGTGGGGTTTCTCCCCCTCTTTTTCTTTGCTTTTTCAGTAATTTATCTTGCAAGTCAGGGGTCATCAAATCTGAGTCAAGCTAGCTGAGCTACTAACCTGGGGGCTGAGAAGGTTGTGCAGTGCTACTCTAGGGGACAGTAAGGAGAAGAGGCAGGAAGGAAATCTAGTATTTCCCCATGTTATCCTACCTTCTAAGAGGAGTTAGACTTAATTTTTCTTCCCATAATGGGTAAAAATGTTCATGTTACATGTCTTTGCCCAAATTACAAGTAACAGAAGTTTAGATTTCTCATACCAGAAAACTAAGTTCTAGTTTAAAGAGTTAATAAAACACTTGACAACGGTTTCACGACTTCCCAGTACAGTGCTACTGTTCCAGCTGTGCCTGTATAAGCTTTGGGTTGTTCTTATTATTGGGAAGGTAACTTTCAACAAAGTATGTTCTGTTGAGCTTAAGTCTAACCTCAATAGCTTCTGAATTCTTTTGGCATTCTTGTTTGACCAAGGGGCTGCTTAAGATGATGCATTTTATATGCACTATAAAGGTTTTTTAAAACAAGTTTTATTCAAACTCCTGGTACAGTGATGCAGGAAACAATGACCGTGTAGTAATTCAGGAACTCTTGAAGACAGTAGCACAATCCCAACAGCTTGAGACAAGTACTCAACGAGACTTTAAAGGTGAGTAAAAACAGTTAAAACAAGTCAAAGTACTTCTTAAACTTGTTTTTCAGTGATTTCAGTTGACTGTTTTGTTTGTACCTGTATATTGCATGAGGGCACATGTGAACCTTTCACAAACTAAACAACCTCCCATTTTTCTTCCACTGTGGAAATATCTTGAGTGGTTAAATGCTGAGTATGAGGTTATCTCTTGTGTTGGTTTCTTAGAAGGACAGAGTGTAGCTGAATGACTGTGGCTAGGCAGAGGGAGCTGGGATTCCTGCTGTCTTTTTCGCAAGTCTACCACTGAAATGTGCTGTAATGTAGTTTCACAATCTACAGTAACAGCTGAGTTATGAGCCACCAAGGTTTAATATTGAGTTGAGGGGCAGGATAAGGATGTGCTATCTTAAGCAGAAAGTTTAGAAGCATTTTATCCATAGTGTACGGAAGGACACTGGGTAGGAAAATGAAGGCTTTCAGAGAGTTTTCCAAGATGCATGTTGCCGCAACAGGCTTATTTTTCCTCCCCAAAACTAAAGTGAAGGAAAAATCAGAACTCCCTAACGAGATTGAAGGAGAGAGGGAATATTGACAGATAGAATAGAGCAGAAATTAGTTGAAAATGGTCATGGATTTAGTATTTTTGTCTTGTTTTCCTCACTGTTCTCAGGAAATACTCTATTTCACCTAAGCTGCTAGACACTGGTTGGCTCTACTAGTTACTGCCGTATATATCCTTACAGCTGCAGTCATACCATGCACCTCAAAGTATCTGGTAAGCTGGCTGCTCTCCTTAGGTTGCATATAGAACCAGAAGAGAAACAGGAGAAGAGTAATGGGCTGACTTGTTCCTCCAGGCTGTTGTCACCAGACTATTCAGAGTACTGAAATCAGCCATCTCCGAGTTGCCTGTGGAGGAACCTGCAGAAGGTAGCTGGTTAGGTTAGCTGCTTCGTACTAGGTGTCTCCTGGATGTTCTGAAGCATTTTTGAAACATGTTTTCCTTTTTCTTTTTTTTTTTTTTTCTTTAAAAGACCATGGAAAGGTGTTGCAGCTACAGTAATAAGGCAGCTTTCTACTACTCCTTTGTTAAGCTAAGACATTGGTTTATTGACATATAAAGTGCATCGAGGGATCTTGAAGAAATTTGTGGGTTTTTATATGTCCTTATGCCATAAATCCTTTTGCATTTCTTACTTAAAAATTCCTTTAGAAAGTTACTGTACTAATTATGAAAGTGAAAGCCTGTACACCGACCTGCTTTATTTCTTGGCACTGAAGTGTTGCAGGCCCTGCTCTGAAGAAATTGACGTTCCAGGGTGTGAAAGAGCAGAAGATTATACAGCCAAAAAAGCATGCAGGCTGTCTTAATCTTGATTTTTCCTGCCTGTGGAACCATGCTGCCTCTTTCTGCTTGTATCTTTTATTTTGGTGTTATCGCTTGTATGTCAAAGTACTCGTTTTCTTAGAAAGGTCTGGTATTAATAAAAAAAACTCCACTATTTTTACTCCGTTTTCAGTGGTGCTGTTAACAGAAGTTGACAAACTCACTAAAGACGCTCAGCATGCTTTGCGAAGAACAATGGAGAAATACATGGCGACCTGCAGGTTGATCCTGTGCTGCAACTCCGTGTCAAAAATCATAGGGCCTATTCAAAGCAGATGCCTGGCTGTACGAGTGCCTGCTCCCAGCATTGAAGATGTATGTTTGAAAGAGAAGCAAAAATTAGTTATTTAAAACTTCTTACTAGATAAATAGTTCATAAGTCCACAGCAAGAACTTTACTTCCACAAAGTGACCTAGTTTTTCTTTGTGGTGGGTGACTTGTCAAGCATGTCTCTGCTATCTCTGGTCCAGAAATGTGTCAAACAGGAGAATCGGTAGGTGCTAAACTGGTCGCTAAATGTTGCACTCTCTGCTATCTGTTTCCTGTCTAGATCTGCCATGTCTTGTCCAGTGTGTGTAAGAAAGAAGGCCTGATGCTTCCGCCGGAACTGGCTCAAAGGCTTGCAGAGAAATCTGGCAGGAATCTTCGGAAAGCACTACTTATGTGTGAATCCTGCAGAGTACAACAGTAAGTTACTGCTGAAAATTAATATAAATCACACTTGCAGACACATAAATTAACTTACTTCTGAGGCCTTGTTAGAATAGGTGACAGTTTGCTTTGATTTTAATTTTTTAAAAATATTATTATTACTACGTAGGTATCCTTTTACTGCTGATCAAGACATTCCTGAGATGGACTGGGAAGTTTATTTGAGAGAAACTGCAAATGCTATTGTTGGTCAACAGACACCACAAAGGTAGGTGAATACATTTGCTTGCAGCTATAAACTATGGTTTTGGTGTACTCTCAAACATTAAAAAAAAATAATGTTATATTTAAAAATGTGTCATCTTTACTTTTAGTTGTATTACATATGACTAAAATTTGCTGGCATTTCTGCTGGAGCTGGTACTTTGCAGGCAGAGGAAATCAGCTTTAAAATTACTGGAGGAGGCTGAATGAGCTTCAAGGACTGAAGCAATTGTTGGTTTTCTCTGTTGAAGCTTTGTAATCAAAAGTGAGCATAAGCTTAGTTGCATGTTGTGCTGTCTCCTTTTTTTGTGTCTGTGGCATGTGTGTGTGTTTTGTTGTTTTATTTATAGAATCATAGAATCATTTAGGTTGGAAAAGACCCTTGGGATCATCAAGTCCAACCACCAACCCCACTCTACAAAGTTCTCCCCTACACCATATCCCCTAACACCACATCTAAATGACTCTTAAACACATTCAGGGATGGTGACTCCATCACCTCCCTGGGCAGCCTGTTCCAGTGTCTGACCACTCTTTCTGTAGCGTCTGTTTCACCGTCTTTAGCACAATGCACCTTTGTAAAAGAACTGGAAATGAGAAATCATTGAGTTTGAGCGCATTAGGAGTTGCCCCCTTTATCCATCTCGGTGTCATATACGTAGCCTGATCCTTTTTGTCTGTTCCATATAGTACATGAGATGTCACTTAAATTCTTGTATTTAATTTAAATGCTTGTAGCCTCTGACCTCCTGATATCAAAAGTTGAGAACTGATAACTGTGTCACCTTCTGCCAAGTGATCACCTTAACCCCTCTTGTAAACAATGAAGACAGAAAAACAGTGTAAATGAATCTTCTGCCTCTAATCAATTTTGTGGTGTCTTCTCACTAATCTTAAGCATGAATAATAATTTAGATATGACGGGGAATTAAAGGGAGACAAGCCTGAGACAAATTCTAATAGCCTTCCAGCTTCTAGATTAACTGAGACCATTGTAACTGGAGTATATGTAATCTATATTACTGTTCGAATAAAAAGTGGTATGTAGCATATGAATTAAAACTGATTTGTGCAATGCTTTTGGGTTTAAAATACCACACAAAACCAAAAACAGAGAAAATTTTCCTTGGGTTGAATTTTTTTCCTGCAGCATATTTCACAAATAGTGCAAACACATTAGTACGCTTTGGGGACATACTTCTGATATTTTGTGGTGTCTTTCCAACAGGCTCTTAGAGGTCCGTGGACGGCTTTATGAACTTCTGACACACTGCATTCCTCCTGAGATTATAATGAAGGTAATTCAGCTACATAGTTTTTAAGGTGTTACAAGCATTAACACTATGACAGTCTCATTTTGAGTTTAAAAAAAAAAACCCACAAAAATATAGCAGATTATCCAAATATCGATGAAGACCTGTGTCCTTTCCAAATAGATGTGAGTAACCAAAAGGTACTTTTCTTCCACTAGAGTAACTCTAATAGTCCAGGTTATTGCTCTGAAGCAGTAATTAAAGACCTTGTTCCTGCAAACACTGATACATAGCATTCACTTCTCGCTATCCTCACTCAATATACTGGACTGTTTGGTTAGGTTCATACCTAAATATATTTAGTCATGATGTTTTTGAATTGTGTACATTTTGAGGGCAGGAAGCTTCTGTTCTCTAATTTGGAAAATGTAAATATGTAGTTTATTTTTGTTGCAGGCTTCCTTGTTTACATCTCTGTTGAATGGTTTACTGAAACTTGTTCTGTGATCATAGAGCAGCAGTATCGTGGCTGAGTGAAAACAAAGGAGGACGTGCTTTGTCCCCGTGAAGATTTCTAAGTCCAGTTTCTGTATTGAGGCATATACCTATTTTATGTGCTAATTTTGATATGGTTTGTTTTCTTTTGTAAAAGTTGTAACTTTGTTATAAGTTCAGTATTTGCTGTGGCCTAATGGAGAGGTTTTCTGAAGGATGCTGGATCAGCAGGTCTCTTCAAAGACAGAAGTCATCTTGGGAGAAAAAAGCAAATGGGACATGCATGTTTTTATTTTAGGCAGGGTGAAAGGATGCTGAAGCAAGCTAGAGCAGAAGAAAGATTAAAGCCAATGTTTGCAACTTATCATAGGTGGACTTTGCCATCAAACATAATTACAAGATAATAAATTTATTTTGGCATTAACTGATTTCTGCTTTCTGACAGTTTTGGTAGTTAGATGTTTATTTAACCTTCCTTTCTTATGGCAGATAAGTGGATTTTGCATTGCCCTGTTTGAGGACTGTTGTTGTCAGGCTAAAGGTGGATTTCTCTGCCTACTCTCTTTTCATAATCTTAAAGTGCTCTAGAGATACTTCTCAATTAATCCTGGCTGTTTTAATAGAGACAGATTTGCAATGACTTTATTGTTGTCTCGGATGCAGAATACTGCATTTTTGGTTTTTTGCCATGACTGGAGTATTCTTGTAAAGTATCTTGTGTGTGTCTACACATACATATGTATGTAAATATAAACAGATAAACTTTAAATAAGCCTTTCCTTGTTATTTATTCATGTTGTTTCTCTTTGTGCTTGATGCTGTCAAAATAGGGAAATAAGTGATTTTAATACACTTGCTATCTTGGTAAAAGATGCCATGTGCCTGCATGCAGTAGAGGTTATAGTATTTGGAGATTGGGTTAATTTATTTTCTTTATTAAGGCATAAGTAGTTGCAGTATACGATATTTTTCCCATCTAAGAACACAATAGGTAACATCTATTCTGACACGAGGAATTTATCTTGAAAGAAGGTTCCGAAGAGACGTGGTTCCATGAGTCTAGTTCGGTCAAGTAGGTGATGTAATGATTCTTGAATGTCTTTTCTGTTGGATTTGTGAGTGAACTACTAGTCATAGTCTATTTTCAGAGAAATTAGGTTATCCCATTAACAAAAAAAAATATAATTTTTCAAATACTGTCCTGTTTTTTTTTTTTCTCCTTTTAGGGCCTCCTGACAGAACTTCTAAATAACTGTGATGGACAACTGAAAGGAGAAGTCGCACAGATGGCGGCCTTCTATGAACACCGCCTGCAACTGGGCAGCAAAGCCATTTATCATCTGGAAGCGTTTGTAGCAAAGTTTATGGCAATTTACAAGAAGTTTATGGAGGATGGACTAGATGACATGATGTTCTAACTCTGCCCAAAGTCGTACACAGAATATCGTGTCATGATGCCAGGAATGTTGCAAATGTTGTCTACTTGTCCATGCTTGGTTGCATGTGCGTCTAGTTCAAAGTCAAATATTTTATTTTGCTATTAATACAAGGCATAGTGAACTAAACAACGATGTTTGTTCAGGTTTAGAAACCAGATGGATTGTTTGACAGCCTCAAATCCGTCTTTAGATCTATGCAAAATACATTAGCCTTTCGGAAAGACAACAAGTTGCCTTGGAAGATGTATAAGATCATAGTTGCTTTGCAGTATTTGTAAGCTGACATTAAGAGGAGAGAACATGGGTGCTGCATGCTTGCCTCTTGATTGCTCATGGGCAAGGCTGTGAGCAAAAGATGGTTTTTCCATGTTGTGATAAGTTCTAGTCTGACTGTGTACGTTCTGCCTCCTCATTTACGTATCTCGCTGTTTGTCTGGCTTCTTTTATTTTAGCCACACTGTCTTCTGTGGTGTGATGACACAGAATGTTTTCCGACTTTGGTTTGTAAGCAGTTGCATTGAAGTTGTGGATGAGCAATGCTTTTGTGTTGCTTGGAAATCAGTTTGACAACATTTGTTCAGAAGGAACATACCTATATAAAGCAAGTCCACTTGCTGTCTGACACTTCTGGGTTCACCTCGACATACATAACGCTGTTCAGGTGAAGATTATTCATTTGAGTGGGGTTTAACCAAGGGTAAGGTTTCCACTTCTAACAAATTTTCTTTCACTTCTTAAATTGGTATGTGATACTTCTAAAATGGCAAAATAAATTGTAAAAATATGAACACACATTCATTATCAGTAAGATGGTGCTGGCCTGTTTCATGCTCAACTGGTCTCCTTAAAACTGAGGAAGTCTAGAACATGGATTACTTTCTTTTTTTTTTTTTTTTTCTTCCATCTGCTCTTGTCACCTAAATCTGCAGCACTGGTAGCTTGTCAGAGTGTGAGTGTCTTGACTGTCAGAGACCCTGGAAAATGATTAAATTAGTCAGTGATAGTGGAAATGAGTACTGAAATCTATTACAAAGAAGAGCAGGAGAATGGTAGAGGGGTCATAATTACTGCATGTACAAATTGCCTGCTCTTTCAGGAGCCTGGTCTTATCTACTTATTTTTAAAAGCTGAACAAACTACCATAGGCCTACTACACGTATAGCATGTGAGGAGTCAAAAGATGATGAAATACTTCCAAAAAAACCAACCCAACCCCACCCCATTAACTAATGTGAGAGAAGAGGAATGTACATAGGGATTTGGGACATACAGTTGAAATGCACAGGGCCGGTGTTGCTGTGGAGGGGGGAGAGGCAGGAGCTGGACCGGAGGTTTGTCAGGTGGAGGAGCGGTTTGCTGGTTCCAGAAGATCTCAGCAGCTTTGTCTAGGAGACCGAAACCCCAACATGAATCTCTCAGCAGGTGTTCTGCTGCCTCTTCTTGAAGTTTCATTTTTATCCTGTTCTACCTGGGATGAATCAAGAGTAGGCAAGGATGGAAAAATGGGATAATGACCAGGGATTGCTGAGAGAGGAGATGGCTACTGCTGTTCCTGGAAGCCAGCATTTCCCCCTGCTGATCCGACTCCTGCCTCTTTGTCTTCCAGTCACACACAAATTTAAACACATGGGCACAGTATCTCGTAAGTCTCTGCACACATTTTTCCATCCTACGGTATTGTTTAAGGCAATTTTACCTTAGTATTCGTAACAGCCTCCCCAGGGAAGTGGTCACGGCACCAAGCCTGGCGGAGTTCAGGGAGAATCTGGACAATGCCCTTAGTCATATTGTTTAGTTTTAGGTGGTCCTGTGAGGAGCAGGGAGTCGGATGTGATGATCCTTAGGCGTCCCTTCCAACCTGAGAGATTCTGTGATAATGACCAATAAGAGTTGTGCTTTTTGGGAACACCTTAGAGGCTATCCGCCTTGGATGCCACCTCCCCTCCCTTTTGGGTAGCTGTAGCATTAGAGGCAACGTGGTGCAGAACTGAGGGCCTGGGCTGTGCTGGAGGAAGCAGGGACCAGCAACCCCCATCCCACTGACAAATGGGTCTGATGGGAATGTATGAGCAGGCGATTGTCAGGGAAAAAAAAAAAGGAGTTTTCTGCCATTTTTTCCCCTCGTGAGGCTACCATGTAAGCCTTTTACCAGAAAAGCAGAACCTTAGCCTGGTAAGGAGGGTCTCTGGGGTGGTCTCTGGGGTGGGCACTGTGCTGGACCTACACTGAGCGCTGCACGCCTCTCACAGATCGTGGGAGAGGCAGCGTAGACAGGCTTTTAAACACTGAATAGCCCAGGACCAACCTCTAGGTGATCCGTTTCTTCAGCTGATTTCATCTTGTGAGACTTGCTCTGAACTGCACACTGAGAGGATTACCCCTGCTTTCATCCAGCGTCACCTCCCGTGAGTTCCAAATGAAAACTCCAGGCTGCTCCCACCCAGGTGGGACTCCAGCACTGAACAAGTCTAAGAGGTTGCAGAGGAGTCGGCTTCATGCTAGCACAGAAAGCCAGAGGTGAAACCAATTTTTTAAAAAAATGAGCAAGAAACTAGAGACAGCCACCACTTTAGTTAAAACTTTCTCTGCTCTGCAAAGATCAGCGGCGCAAAGGGCGAGTCGTGCATTCAGGCTTTATTCACAGAATCACACAGGATCACAGAATGGTTTGGGTTCGAAGGGACCTTAAAGATCATCCAGTTCCAACCCCCTGCCATGGGCAGGGACACCTCCTGCTAGACCAGGCTGCTCAAAGCCCCATCCAGCCTGGCCTTGAACACCTCCAGGGAGGGGCACTGACAACTACCCCAGGCAACCTGCTCTAGTGCCTCCCCACCCTCATAGTAAAGAATTTCTTCCCAATATCCAATCTAAATCTCTCCTCTTTCAGTTTAAAACGGTTACTCCTCATCCTATCATTACTCTCCCTGATAAAGAGTCCCTCCCCATCCTTCCTGTAGGCCCACTTTAGGTACTGGAAGGCTGCTATAAGGTCTCCCTGGAGCCTTCTCTTCTCCAGGCTGAACAACCCCAGCTCTCTCAGCCTGTCTTCACAGGAGAGGTGCTCCAGCCCTCGGATCGTCTTCGTGGCCCTCCACTGGACCCGTTCCAACAGGTCCATGTCCTTCTTGTGCTGAGGGCTCCAGAGCTGGACACAGTATTCCAGGTGGGGTCTCACCAGAGCAGAGTAGAGGGGCAGAATCACCTCCCTGGACCTGCTGGCCATTCTTCTTTTGATGCAGCCCAGGATGCAGTTGGCTTTCTGGGGTGCAAGTGCATATTGAGTTTTTAGTCCACCAGCACACCCAAGTCCTTCTCCTCAGGGTTGCTCTCAAGCCATTCTCCGCCCAACCTGTATTTCTGAAGTCCACGTGTTAACTCCTCTGAGAAACAGTTATTTTTAAAATCTCATTATTTTTAGACATCCATGGTAAACAACTCTACTTAAGCGTTAATCATAATAAACATATTGTGTGATTGGAAGATGATTTTTAAAATGTATTTTGCTAAATAAATTCATTTGAGCAAAGCTGACATGAGGAATGTCCCCTTGCTACCAAAGAACTACCCTGATTATCGCAGGCTAGAAGGTAAGGTAGGTAAGAGAAGAGTTCATTATCACAATTTTTCCTTCCAGTGCAGGGAATTCAAGATTATTACAGTTCATTGATATAAAATAATAGCTGTAATTTGTCTTGTTGGAAAGAGCTCTGCTACGCCTGAGCAGCCTTTAATCCTTCTCGCTTAACATTTTTTTGCCTGCGCTAACAATTAGTGCTGTATGAATTTGTTGCATTGGATTTCAATCAATGACCCGACCCAACCCAAACCCCGGAGCTGTAGTCTGCTAAACCGAAGTTGTCTTAATGTGGCAGTGAAATGTGCTTCTCATTCTTGGAGGGCAAAATACTTTTCTCGATCTTTATATTTCATAAGGAGGGAAGGAATGTAAATACATACGTGTGCAAAAGAAATTAACCCGTATTGTCGAATGTGCCCTGCAGGCTAATCAATAGTATGTCAGGCAAGTTGCAGGTCACATCACGAAATGACCAAGATTAAAGGAGTTTGCCATTAACTTCAATACATTGAGGAATTGAATTGGAATTTTCTCCGTCATCAAAATGGAAATTATTTTCTGTCCAAATTAACTAGGATAACTGGGGCCTAACCCAGGATTTATTTAAAAAAAAGCAGTGGATGCTTTGCTTGTCTGAAAAAATGAGCCTATTAGCTGTTAAACATTCCTATAACAGATTTTCTTGTCTAGTTGTGTACAGTGTACGCGGTGAACTTCTGGAAGAAACTGTATACTCTGTTCCGGCAATCCTGCAGCTGGTAAATACTGTCCCAATCATTTGAGCGTTCGGTGGTATTTCAGTGGGGAAGGATTTGGCATCTCTTAAACAGGAGCGAGATAATAGAAGCAGAAGGAGCCTGAAGCACGTAACTTCACCCCTGACACCACTGCTCCATCTGCATTTCTCCTAGCAGAGGTGCTGGGGCACCCATCTCCACCTCTCTCCTGGAACCTTCTTGGAGCTGATCTTCACCCCTCTCCATGGACATGGAGTAGGTGTTGGTCTATCACTATGGAGCCTGTCTTAGGAACAAGACGCTGTGAGATATCATCTAAAATGCTGGGCAACAGCTAAGGTTGCTGTCTCCTGCGTCCCTGCAGTAACACAGTGCTGGGAGTGTCCTCACTGCCACGCCAGAGTGCTCCATCAAAATCACTAGTGGTCCGGTAGCAGTGTGGGTGGGTGGCTTGGCAAGACAGGAGTAACCTGCAGCTTGGAGGAATGTCCATTTTGCTGTGTCAAGGGAAACCTCTGCTTTTGATACAATGAGGTACTTTATCAGGAATATGTCCCTGATAATCCTTTAAGGGACTTTCAGCTCTTAATCAAAATTACAGCTTCTTAGAACGATGGAAGTCCCGCGGTTACTTTTAACTCTTTCTCAGGGACCGTCTCACAGAAGTTAGTCAATTAATATTATTTTTCTACACAGACTTCTCAGTGTTATTCCGAAAGTAATTTCGTGCCATGATAACCACTGGCGTGCAGGCTCCTAGCTCCACATTGTTTACGCCATCTTCTGTCCAGGGTCCCTTTGAACCATGTGCTGCCCTTGAGATTTCTCTTCTTCTTCAGGTCCCCTTCTCACCTGGTTTGCAAAGGAAGCTCAAATGCCTGAAACTGATTTCCAAGAAGAAAGGCGGGTGGAAACAGCAGGAGCCAGTTTGAGAGTGGCTGGGGACGGGTAGAGGAGGTCAGCTACCAGAAAGCATGAAGACAAGGCAAGGGGAGCTTTAGACACTTGAAGGACAGCTGTGAGGGAGATGTCTCTCTGCTTGGGAACCATCTCCCTAGGCAGGGAGCTACAGATAACCCTTGCAGGAGGTGAGCAAGGCTCATGCTTTTCCGAAGGCTGGACCACTCAACCAGTAGTGGGAGTGCTGGATTCTGCACGTGCTCCATCTGAAGACATTTAAACTAGGGAGATTCATTTTTTTTACCAGTTGATAGGTTTATTTTAATATACTTATTAATGCATTTTACTGTTATCTAGCAGTACATTTATGGGGGAAGTTAGAGGTTAAAAATAGATGTCAAAATTCTGCCTCCGCCATGATTCTATTGTGTATTTGTGGCTGATCTGTTTGATGTTGTCCCTGCCTTTCCAACCCAACCGTTCATTTGAAGCCCCCGTGAGATTTGCTGAGTCAGTGGTCTGCGCAGCTGCATTTGAGGGAAACGAAAAGACTGGACTCATAAAAGAGCAGTAAAAGGGCAAATTGACTGTAATTTTTGAAAATGATGGTCCATGAACTAGCTACCATTTAATATTTGCAATTCAAATCCAGCTCGCTCACCTGCCTTCCCCAACAGCCCATGGGGTTGGCAGGGCTCAAGGAGGGGGCAACTCCACCCCTTTCTTTGATATGGTCAACGCAGCCATGGTTCGTGGGCTAGAAGGAGAGCAAGCAAAAGAGCCTGGTTTGGTGCATGAGAAGGCACTTGAAAGAGCAGTTGTCCTGGGATATGTCTATGGCTACGGTATGCCCAAGAACAGAAGAAGAAAAGGCAGTTTCTGCACGATTCCCTGCCCTAAAACATGGGATCTGCAGGTAGCCACAGTACTTTTCCTTCCCCCAGGAAGCTTCAGGCTGCTGTGTCCCTCAAACCACCCTGCTTTACTGCCACCAATGCCCAGGTCCTCCTGCCCAGCACAGTCAATGCTTCCCAACCCAGAGCTGCTTCCCAACACCAGAGTGTTCTACTCTCTAGTGTTCCAGAGCTTCTTTTCCATGAGGACACCCTAAACGCAGTAGCTGTAATCCTCCAACTAGTCTTAAATCTTCCCAATCTTAAACTCCCTTACACCTCCTTTTCTGCCAGGCTGGCACTAGAGTTGCCCCTTTCTGCCCCGATGCCCCAGCATGTACCTGTTCCCATTCCAGCCTTGCCCAGGGTAACAGTTCCTCAGCAACCTTGCCTGTGAAAGACAAGGTCTGCCTCCTGCCTCTGGTGCTGTAGGTTGGAAGGGACCTCTGAGGTCATCTTGTCCAAGCCTCTGCTCTGAGCAGGTCCAGCCAAACCGGGTTGCTCAGCCCTCACCAGCTGAGGTTTCAGCATCTCCAAGGAGACAGAATCCATCGTCCCTCTGGGCAGCCCATTTCACTGCCCTCACAGGGAAAACCTTTTCCTAATTTTCTAATTTCTAAAGATTTTTAAGTGGAACCTTCCTTTACACATTTGAGCTCAGTCTGGAGATCCCCACTCAGCTGTGCTGGCCACCTGCTACATCCACTCAACTTTCCGCACATGAAATGGAACATTCCTCTGCTTGGAAGAGGTTGTGCTCCAACAGGTAGTAGATCAGCAGGCTGCAGTAGGA
This sequence comes from Chroicocephalus ridibundus, assembly GCF_963924245.1. NCBI lineage: Eukaryota > Metazoa > Chordata > Aves > Charadriiformes > Laridae > Chroicocephalus > Chroicocephalus ridibundus. The sequence goes on from NC_086284.1 coordinate 28,114,496, forward strand.
CAAATTTTCAATTTTATTTACAAAGCTGTGTGGAGACACCTGAATATGGGGGTGAAGGGAAAGTGCTGGCGGGAAAAAAATTAAAAAAAGGCTGCTGGGCTTTATCAGTAGGAAGCTTGCATTTTACTAGCCAGACTGGCTTTGTAGAAGGTGCCTTTTCTGTTCAGGTTCCCATAAAGGCTCTACGCCAACTCTGGCATGGCTCACTGTTAAAATACTTTTCTCGGGTATTTTTAACCTCTTTTCAAGCCACTGTATACAGTTATAAAGAGCAGAGTTTGGGCATGGGGCGATTGAAGACGGGGAGATGGAGACCCACTGTCCTGCTCCCTGTCTTGGTTGATGCAGTGTTTCCCCAAAGAATTGTTCATGGTTTTGCCTGAGACAATTTACTTTGTTTTATTAAATGTGATGCTTTTAGTTGGAAGCCTGTGACAGCCAGTGAATGGCACAGTTTCACTGGAGCTAAATGTTGCCAATGTGGGCTTTCACTGTGAGCAAGCTGGTGTTCTTTTTTAAACTTGCAAGAATATGTTCACATCAAATGATTCATTGTGCCAGATTATGAAGGCGACACTTAGCACAGTCCTGGTCACAATGAAATCCATAAGGCACGCTAGTAAAGCACACGTTTTGAGAAATCCATGGAATGTTTTCTGTGCTTTTTACCACTTGGAAACCTTCTGCAAAATGTTGTTTTCATTCTTGAGTGAGAAAGAAGGAAAGGAAATCAGGATCCCCACCAAAGAGAAGAAAGAAAGAAAGAAAGAAAGAAGTCAGAATGACAAAGCAGACAAGGACAGATCCTGGGGGAAGACAGGTATACTCATTAATTGTATTTACATTTCAAAGACGAGTTAACTGTGGTGTTCTCAATCATACCCTACGCTTGGGTTCCCTGCCACACACCATGAATAATAAATGCACTTTGGAGGATAGAATAAATGACCTGATAGGCTTCTTCCACTTTTAATTTCATGGGCGCTCTTTATTTGAGAGGTCAGTACAAATGCCTATGGTAAGTGACAATTTTAGGCCAGTAATTACTAATTAAGACAGAAGGCAAGATGCTGGCTAAGACACTTTCAAATAGATCACAGATAACCTTGCAGGAGCTGATTAACTCAAAGAGAACACCTCCTTAGGTGATAGCTACCAAATGATACTTGGAACGATTTTTAAAATTAAAAAGGATGAGGGAAAAGGATTTATGAAACTCTTGGCTGAGTTTTCTCTGGAGAAAGAATTTTGATAATAAGTGGGATTAGCTGTTTGCCAATTAGCAGACAATTAGAAGAAAGACATTTACCCAGTGGGCAAAAATCTTCGATGACAGACTCACACTCATCAAACCTGTTTACGCCAAAGGAGGATAAACAGTGCTGCGCTCACAGAGTCTCAGCTCTGGTGACGTGAGCAGCGCTGGCTGCAGCTACCCACCGTGCCAGCTCCACGTGGGCTGCGTGGGGCTCGATGTGACAGTGCCCCACGTGGCAAGCCCAGAAGAGAGGACCCCGAGCTGCGCTCGTGGATCCTGGAATGGCTGTGGACGATTTCCCAGGGGCCCACAAAGTGAATTAGGAACAGCACAGAAACTGTTTGTGGAGAAAATTGAGAATTGGGAGATTTTTAGCGACCTGCAAATCAGAAAAAGTGAGAAGACATTGACTTTATTAATAGCATCTGTAAAGGTGATCATCATTGGTAGATCAGACATAGTGTCCGACACTGGAAGCTTTTCTGAAATGTGTCCCTTGGACATGTGAAGCCTCAAATGACCATAAATTCAGAGTGGCAGATGCTGTAAGGAAGAGCTGAGCTAGGCTGCCGGGCTGCTGCTTTTTGTCTTTTTTCTTTTTTCCCGGCTTTACAATGATTTTTCCTGCATGGTTCCTACAAAATAGGGATACGTAGGCAGCACAGCTTGGCCAAAGGATGGAGTCAGGGATGAATCTTTCTGATTTAACTGTTGTTCGTGCTCCTTATTTCCATCCTCAGAACTTAACAGATTCCTAGGTAGTATCCATCTCTCCTAACTGAAGTACCCAAGAATCAGTGTTTAAGGCTGAGCTCCTCTCTAAGCTCCTTCCACAAGCAATGGAAAGAGATGAGCTGGTGCTGAACATGAGCTCTCTAATCCCAACAGCTCCTCAAGGTCTATTTCATGGTTCATCCTCTAAAGGGGCTATTGCCATTAACTCCACAGGCGATATGGGGCACGAAGCTAGACTTACATACAGTCCTACAGCCTCGATGCCTAAATAAGGCCAGAAAAATTGTACCTTTCTATTCTAAAATCCAGCTCAGAACAGCAAAGAGCACAAGAGGGAAAGAAATTAGGACCAAGCACTGCTCAGGAGTGCAGAGCATTTCCCTGCTATATCCCTTGGCACAAGGTAGCGCCTACCCTGAGGACTACAAATGCAGACAGTGATGTAGAAATGAAGAAATGAACTCAGTCCTGGTTTTGCTACTGGCATCCTGATCAAAAAGAGAATTTCAAATAGAGCTTGTGGCTTTATAACACTTGTGACATGCATAAATGTGAGGAAGCGTTAATACATGATCCTTCCAAAGCAAGCCACGTTTTTGCTTTCTTTCCCTGCATGGTCAGGGCCCTGTCCTGGGGCGGCTTCGTTTGCAAGAAGCTGAATCTATTCTGATCCCAGGAAGCACTCGGCCCCCTCCAGAGGCAACCATCATGAGTGGAAGCCATCCTGTGTGGAAGCAGGTCTAGTCCATGCCTTAGGCAGCACTCTGCCACACAAGAAATGGGCCTTTGCAGTTTGTCTCATTCAAAACAAGGACATTAACTCCTTGCAGAAGGCGAGGTTTGCTTTTAGAGCCACTGACAGTTGTCCTGAGATTAACATTCCTTTCAGTTAGGCTAGTGCTGCCCCTGTGACACGGATCTTGGTTGGGAACGTCTGACCTGGAGCAGGCAGACGGGGGTATCAGCATCAGGAGAAATCTAGTGGTGGCTCATTGCACCCTAGGGAAGAACTGGAGATGATGAGCACCTTTCCTTCAGGGGACGCTGGAGCAGGCGAAACTCTTCCAAGAGGACCAGTCAGGTTCAGTTAAAATACCCGTGTTCATTTCCAGGAAAAATAAACATCAGGTGTGCTTGAGGGCAAGGACCGGCAGCTACGATCAAAGGCATTTCTCTGGTGCGCTGTTGAGCAGCAGGAGCGGGACGTGATGGAGAGGCTCAGAGCTGACACGTGCTGCCGCTGCTGCTGCTTCGCGCAACCTGAAGCTGCATTGAAAAGTAGGGAGATGCTGTCGAGTCCTGCTGGCAATAGAAAAAAAGCGTACAAAATGAAGGGAACGGTGTTGTCGGAGCCGAACAGCAGCAACATTTTGTGACTGAATATTATTTTCTGCACTTGCCCAACGGTGCTAACGTTTAGGGAAAGAAAAGGAGCACTGCAGAGGCAGTCATTACAGATGGAGGAGACTGATTAGCCCCTCTAGCTTTTCCACCTGAAAATATAAGATGTACTATGATACCGCTGACGTGAACTCCATGGGAGGAAGTAAAGGAAATGTGATTACAGATATTATACCCAAATTGAATTAAAGCTGCATTAAAAAACTCAGATTACTGTACGGTGCCATGCTACGTTGGAAAACATGATATGCTTCTCCTACTGACAGACACGTAAAGAATACGCAGGGGCTTATTTCTCAGGCAACAAGTTTGATGTCTGCCTTGCTGATACACAAATCCACAGAAACAAAGGCAGGAAGTAAAACCATGGACAGACCCCCCCGGCACGTAAATAATCATCAGCACTGCAGCCCTGTTGTTTGGGATTTCTGTTGGTTTTTTCTTTCAAATATTTACTCTACGTTGCAACCTTAAGCAAAGTTATTCACCTCCGTTTCTTTATCTATAAGAACTGGATAATGAATCTGATCTTCTTTGCGAAAAGGCGAGTCTGTAGATAAAAGCATTCGTCTTGCATGCTGATGTCAATAAATATTTTCTCAGTTGACTAGTGGTCACTGGACCACTTTTCTCTCCTATGCTCATTCACAGTACAGATTTAAATGAGTTATTAAATCCTTCTGACTCCTCGTAGTTTTGCTGACAGGGAGAAAGAGCAATCCTTAAGCCGGTTTATCATATTTATATATGCTGTATCCTTAAACATACATGTCGAGCTTGTTTTTAAAACAAATTTTTTGAGGGGTCATGTAGCGGCACATATGGAGGCAAATATCTCTTTGCTTTCTTGGCTGTGACTGCTACAAGGCAATGAAAAAGATCTCTAGACTGTGACAGTGTCATGAGTTACTGCCTCTGCCATGAGGGCTCTATCCACCTAGTAATTCTCACAAAAGACTGTCTGTCTCGTACGACTGGAAGTATCATACAGCCTGACAAAGTGAACCGCAATAAAAGAGTGCATCTTTCAGTTACTTCCCGCATTATGTTACATCAAGTGGCAGGGTACAATAAATTTTAAAATAAGAAGTTGACATGAATGATTATATAGTGATGAATGAACGTAATAAATGAATAACAAAGACTTTTAATGCACACGTAAAAAATAACCCAGCAATCACCTTCCAACTGCATTTTACCTGTTTTCAAGCAACAAAACACAGCTAGCAGCTGTTTATGAAAAGGGATCAGTGTGCTAAAATGCGCTCAGTCTGGAATAACAACTCTAGAAAAAAATAATTCAATAGAGATGTATTAAAAGAACCAAATCAAAGAAAACAAAGTCACAGAACATGAGAGTTTCAAAGCAGTCTCCTCCTCATACGTCCCCCTCTCCCCCAAAACAAACCCAAGGCTATAAAAAGCTTCAGGAAAGATTTTTCAAAGGCGCTGAGCTTTCAAAAGGAAGAAAGCCCCTAAGTATTCTTTGCGCATTTCAATAAGGAAATTTCTCCCAGATCTTCCACACTTCAGTCTTTTCCGCGATCACGCACCAATTGGCGTGGTCAAAGCAGGAATGAGTAATATGTAGCTCAGGAATATGACGCTCTATCAGCTCCGCCAGCTCCCCTTCTTTAAAAACGTGGTAGTATCTCAGCCAGGCCGCACCAGGACCTGTCTGCTGCCCGCTCTGCGTGGCCAGGGCGCGCTCATTGACTGCTTTCTGCAGAGAAGAGCCCGTTCTCCTGTCGTTCAGAGGTTGGCAGAAAGCCCCTTCTTTTGGGTGATGGTCTATTTTAAGTTGTCTGACAGCTAATTCTTTCTGATGTGAAATCAGGTCAGGTAAATACACTCCGCTGCAGTTGTGAAGACTCTCTGCAGCCATAGGGAGCTGTACAGTTGCTTGCCCTAATTCTGAATAGCAACTTCTGAGAGCCTTCGAGCGGCGTGACACGGGCAGCACAGGTTTAACAGCCACTTCAAAAGCTGTTTTATTTTCAAAACTTGGTTTGCGATGTAGAAAAGAGTCAGAAGCGCGTTCCAGAAATCTGTGCTCTCTGTTTTTTCCAACTTTTTTTCCTCTGTTTAATTCATTCAGCTGAACAGCGTAATTGCAGTATCTAATGAGCTCTTCTTGGTGCCGCTGATCACCCACACCTAATACCGAGTCAAGTGATCTTGAGAACAGAGACCGTCTCAGCGATTTCTCTAACGCCATGCACGGTGCTTTTTTCTCCCCTCCACAGGACGAGCTCCTTGCTGTCCTGTGTACCTCTGAAGTCCCATCCAGCTTGTGACAGGGCTGGTTCAAAGCCAGCTCTTTGTCCTTGTGAAGAATTGATTTTTGTTCTCCACGTGAGCAAGGCTCACCCGAGGAGCAGGAAGGAGGTGAAGGATTCCAGGGAACAAAGACATCTTGCTTTTCAAATCTTCTCCGTTTTTGCTCCATTGCCCACACATATATCATTATCTGGCCTCCTACTCTCAAGATGCGAGCCATCTCTTTTATTGCTTGCATGCGCCTCTCTTCCGTTGAAAAATGGTGAATCACTAGAACAGAACAGATAAGGTGAATAAGTATCCCTCGAGGCACTAATGAATACAGAGTATAAGGACAAGGACTGGCTCTGACACACTGGCAGCCGATGGTTTGCACCACAGGAATACATCATTTATCTTCCATTGTGCTATGTGTTATTGTACTCCCTCTAACATCTCCAACATTGTACTATCTCTAACTCTAAAGAGTTCATAACACACTGACTTATTTTAAAAACATGTCAGAATTCGGAAATGTTGAAGCAAGTGACATCTTTCAGATTGGCAATAAACAACACTACAGTCTTGTTTTCTCAAGGACAGGCTACCACTTGGTCAGTGGCAAAGCATCCTGGCCCTTTTTTACCGTCACCTAATGCTCATCTGCAGCCTGAAAAAAACGCTGCTGAAAGACCGAGGCCATACATGGTCTTTGCAACAGCCGTGCTAGTGATCCTGCTGACGATACCCATTAAAAAAGGACTAGGTTAAAACTGCCTGCCCATTTCTCCTCCTTTATGGACGGATGTCAGTAACAGAGCAGAAGAAATGAACCGTCATTCTCAGCCTGGGATAGATTTAAATCATCAACATATGGGTGAAATTAGCATTTGTCTACTTCTGCCATTAGCAAGCATGTATCACAAAACCAAATAATTAGATAATCCCACTCTTGCTTGATAGCCCCCACCAGCACACAAACCTGTGTGACATGGAGAACACCTCATCCTTACGATGGCGAAACTCAAGCAGCACAGCTTCGCTTCAGTCAGGACTGAGTTTAAATTTGAGTCCCATTTCAATAAAATTTTTTTGCCCCAAAAAGGGCAATTGGTCTCCGGATTTGGGAGGACTTTGCCAAACGCCAGCTCTGCAGGTTGGCTCCTGCTCTCAGACTGCGCAGCTCTAGAGCACTTCACAACAGATGTCAAGGTTGATCAGGTCTTGGTGAACAGTAGGGACGTCAGCAAAGTTTCAGCTACATAAATGAGTGTTACATGAGAAATAAGAATAGGGACAATCCTGGAACAGCACTGGAAAGGAAAGGGCACGTATTAAAGATGCTGAAAATGAAAAGCAATAGAATTAGTGATATTTATCCAACCTTATATTTTCCTCAGTGAAAATGACAGTTTGGGCAGATATTTCTATACGTACCACTTCAGGTTACCATGATAAACCAGTTTTTGGTTAAGCTGCTGTGGTGTTTTCCACAGAAAAATAACAGAATTTTCAAGGAAAAAAAAAAAAGCTGCGAGCTTTCGATTCTTTCTAATAAGTGTAGAAAATGCTAGCAGAAGCTCTGTATCTGCAGCCTCTCTGCGTCTGTCAGAGCGGCCATTTGCCACCAGATCCATTTTGCCTCCGAAAAAGAGGCACTTTACAATTAAAAGAATAACAGTATGCAATCCAGCTGAGATAGGAAAACACTCTCCCTGCAATGAATGATGCATTCAGAGCCTCGGCAGCAATGTGAGGATCAAAAGGCAGGCTTTCAAGAAATAGGGTCTTTTAACATTTAGTTATTCAGCTGCTCTGCCTGTAGGTTTCACCTGTTTGAGATGAACAGAAACCAATTCCAAAAGCTCAGGTCTTCTAGCGCTAGTTGAGATGTTGACATTGAAACATTATGGCCTTTTTAATTAAAAAAGCATCAAGTATCATTTAAGAAATTACCGCATATTAATAAAATCTCACGCTGAGCAAAACTTCAGTGTTGTCAAGACAAATTTGTCAGATAATTTTAAAAGCTATGGGTGATGTATTCTGTTTAAAACTGCATAACTCAAGGAAACAGAGCATCTGCATGGGACAACATCACACTATCCTGAAATCACAGATTATCATGCGAATTATTGCAAATAATTGTCTTTAATCAAAGCCAAACCTGTCAGGATCCAAGATCACCAAGCAGCCACATTCACAGGCCGCTTATAAAAAATATTTTCTTTCTTTTCCTTGACATTAAATTCCTTGTATGTTGAAACTGGGTTTAAACTGAACCATCTGTTCTGTGCAGGAAAGGCACCGTTTCAGAGATGAAGCAGCTCGTGCTAGGTGGCAGCGAGGCACAAATGCTCACGGAGGGCCTGACTGCAGCCCAGCAGCGACATGAGCCTGCTTCCCTCCCCTCCGGTGGACATGGTTCAGATCAGCTTCTCCTGCAGCTCCCCTCATACTGCCGAGTAGATGGCACTGGGAGCTACAGTTCATGAAATCATAGCATGGTTTGGGTAGGAAGGGGCCTTCAAAGATCATCTAGTCCAAGCCCCTTGCCATGGGCGGGGATGTGTTCCACTAGATTGGGTTGTCAAAGCCCCATCCAGCCTGGCCTTGAACACTTCCAGGGATGGGACATCCACAACTTCCCTGGGCAACCTGTTCCAGTGTCTCACCACCCTCACAGTAAAGAATTTCTTCCTGATATCTAATCTAAATCTCCCTTCTTTCAGTTTAAAACCGTTGTCCCTGTCCTGTCGCTACAGGCCCTAGTAAACAGTCTTTCTCCATCTTTCTTACAAGCCCCCTTTAAGCACTGGAAGACCTCAATAAGGTTTCCCTGGAGTCTTTCAGTGCTACACCCCTAGAACAATCTTTCACCAGCTGTTCAACACATTTTAAGTTGATTTCCCACCATCCAAACACTATAAAACAAGGGTCCAGATGCCTGAAAGTGCATCTGTCATAAAGACTGGTACTTTAAATGAAAATTAGTTTTGTCCTAAATGACAATAAATACAGAAGCTTGCAGGTGGTGAAAACAATATCAGGGCAGAGGAAACTCATCCTGGGGTCGAAGCAAACATCCCTCCAGTGCAGGGCTGTGGCAGCAGCCAGCACCAGATGTTCGGGAAAGAAAGAAAGGAAGAACAGTGATGCCCTCTCCCCTCGCCTCCTGCGGTCGGCAGCCTGAGAGCTTCCTCAGCCGCAGGCCAGAGCTTGTACCTAATAGCCAGTGATGGATCTGTCCTTCATGGATACTTTCTTGACTCACTTGTATTCTGATTATACAAATGCACATGGGAAAGGAATCTTCAATTTAATTATCAATTTTTTAGAAAAATGGTTCCTTCTCTTTTAAATCTTTCCCTGTGGTTCTCCTGTAAGAAACCATAAAAATTTATTCCCTGTTCACTAATTTAATATAATTCGTGGGGTTCAGGATGCTATCCCCTTCTGCCTCAGGAGCAGTATGACGTATACACTTCTTTAATGATACTTTTATGATGATACTCTTTTTTCTTCGGTGAAGAGTCCTAGCCCGCTAATCTATCCTCATCCATAAACAATCTGTACCTTTGATCATTACAAGGATGTTTACTAGTTTATCTATATCCTTCCAGAGATGGAGAAAACCTGAATTACATGCAGTATTCAAGATATGGATGCACCAGGTATTTATCTTCTACCATTCTTCTGGATTTTCATTTTCATTTTTAATAGTTGAATACTTTTTTGACCAGGTTTGAACAGTTAGCTACTATTTTTTCAGGGCATTGAAAAGGAGTCTGATAATGACGTCAGTATCTCTTTCCTGAACAGAGGGTACCACTGTGCCTGTACACTTACTTATTTTTTCCTATGCGCATTACCTGGCATTTATCCACAAGTAATTTTCTGCAATTTTGCACCCAGTCATTAGTTTCACATGGGACTTCTTTTGCAACTCTTTGCAAAACTGAGTAACTCTGTGCCACCAGCAAACTTTATCACGAGCCTATTCATTTCATTTGTAATTATAAATTATATAGGAATTTGTTGAACGGCGGCCTTTTCACAGGTGCCATACACCTACACTTAGCACGTTCAACATCGAGTCTTTCAGCACTTGCCACGCTCTTCTGCTAGTGTTTTACCCTTCTGGCTTTCCCTTTCAATTTTCCGTAAGAGTTTCTTCCTTTCTGGTAGTAAACTTTTGCGCAGTGGATTTTTTACAGCATTTTCGTTCCTAGCAGGAGGTTCGATTACGGTCACATTACAGGCAGTGAGATAATGTGGTTCGTGCGCAATTACTTATTGATGTGGGCCTGATGCACCGTTTCAGACTAATAAGAGTTGTTTCCCTTTTGTGGGTTCTCAGATTAATCTTTCCAAGAGGCTTCATGCCCCTGTGTATCATTTACACAACCTACATACGGATAATTGTGGTTTCTCGATATTGTGTTTTCTGCCCTCACAGCCCTCGCAATCTCTCTTAATAATCTGTGGTCATTTTCCCCAAGTTTATCAGAGAGTTACCGATACATCCTTATAATTACACTGCTCTCTTCTGTAGCTGTCTGCCCGCTATCATCTCTTCCAGAAGTTTATCCTCACGCTTTTTTCCACAGAAGAATATTCAGAGTTTTTTAGCTGTTGCTTTTACAAGCAACCCTTGTTAACAGAAGCTAGAAAAAAACCTTTAAGTTCACTACAAAAAGGGCTTTAATGAACATTATATCATTACCATACTAAACAACACCATGCCATGGTGATGAGGACAAGTAGGACCACATTCAAACTTTTAAACATCCAAACAAACCATCGCAAAAAAGAAATCTAAGCACAAAAATATTTGTTTGGGCTGAGCACAGATGTTTGTCCAAAACCCCTGACAGCTCTTTGCAGCAGCAAGGCCTTGCTTCATGGATTAACAGTTGTTATAAATCAAACATTCCTTTTAATTTTGGCCATACATTCCCCTCTCATTTGCGGAAAGTCAATCCAAATTAATTTTGTGCCATGTACTGCTCATTCCCACTACTTTTGTTTAAATTGAAGACTGTAAGATTTTCCGTAACTGCAAAATACATAATGCAATTTTAGATTTCAAAGGGAGGGGGTGAGGAGGGAAAGGAGAACATTTCAAAGATTCTTCTCTTCTTCATTTCATAAGAATATAATTAATTGCTCCTTCTCTTAATTTAATACTGTGACTAATCCTACTAAAAGAGATTATTTAGAACAAGAAGACAATGCAAAATACATTTTTGTGCCATTCAGCTGTCTTCAGAGAACAAAACTGAAAGCATCAACAACTTTGTCGGAATTTTTTTTTTTAGAAGTCATTTTCCAAATGAGCATTTTAGGTCAGTGATTCAATTTAAACCCTGTTAAATGGCAAAAAGAAATCTCTGTAATCAGAAATTGCTTTTCTCTGTCAAATTTCTTTACTGAGGTTAAATCCCTTCAGAGACATTTGGAAAGTATTTAAGGATCACAGAATCTTTATCTTGGAGACTCTTTTGTATATACTGTATATACACTTCAGATGTCACTTTATCTCTGTCAGCTCCAATAATAGGAACAATTGGAACATATATAGAAGGCATGATTCTAAGTTAAATATGATTTTATTCTCTTCATTATGGTGGTATCAAAAATAAAAAGGTGAGGAAAAAGACTAATACACCCAAGAATTATTTAAAATAATTACTGAGTAAACTTCAAACAGTGTTTCCATTAAAAACTTTTTCCTATTAAAAACATAACTCCTTAATTACTTAGGTTGGAAAATTTGTTCCTTCTTTAATTTTCCCCCATTTGCAGTTAGCATTAGCAAATGAGGATGCTGCCTTTATAAAAATCATTATAATTATGAAATTTAATTAACTTATTATAGCCTTGATTCAGGAATATAATTATATGCTTAATTTTAAGCATTTGAGTAGCTACGCTGCTTTCAGCGGGATTACTTCTGCATTTATACTAAAGATAATTCTGAAATGCTTGTCAGAGCACCATAGAAGCGGGGACACCTATAGCTAAAACCGGCAAAAGGGGGTAGTAAGATAAGGTCAGGTGGAGCAGCTCTCTTCAAGCCCTTCCCCTCCTTTGCTTCATGCCATCCTTGAGGCACCTGCTCCGAGCCTGAATTACTCCTCCCTTCTTCCCACCCGGAGCAGCGGGGCTCTGCCTGGAGCTGCTGCCCCACTCTCACCATCTGCAGAACCTCCGGGGTTCACCCGCTGGGCTTTCGGAGCCGGCTCCGTCTGCTCTCAAAGACCATTTAATCTTGCTTGTACACTTTATATTAGTGGAAATATTTATATTAGAGGAAACAACGCAGGCAGCTGCCACCTCTCCTTCCCTCCTGTGTGTGCTCCTACGTGCTGGGCTACAGGATTAGGCTCCTCTTCCACCTCCCTCAGGCTTTTTGGCCACAGGTGCCGAAGTACGGTGGTGGTTTTCTCCACCCAGCGCAGACAGGTGTTCGAGGACTGGGGCATGTCCCCAAGCTCTGGAAATGTGGCTTTGAACCCCACACCAGCTGAGGAAGGAGGTGAATCCAGCTTTCCCACTTGCTGGGTGAGTGCCCTGAGGACTTGACTGCACTGGAAAGAAAAAACGCAAAATCTCTGCAAAGCTCTGTTAGACACCAGCCCCAAAAGATGCCTTGGCACTAGGGATCTTTATTAAGTGAAGAAGGCTTAAATGTGCACCCAGCTCAGGTGCCTGAACACCGTGCTGCATCCATTCTGGATCTCAATGTCTTGCTTGGCAGGAGAATAAGCTTTTGGTAGTACAGAGAGATATCCCTGTGCTTGGGAGCCCACTGTCGGGTGACAGCACAAACCTGCCAAAACCATCACGTGGCAGCTGCTCAGCCATCCCTCCTTCCAAAACCACGGCCGTGTCGCTCTGCACCCCAAGAGAGCAGAGGACAACAGCTGTACATGAGCAAGCTGTGCAACCAGTGAGAAGTTGTCACCTCTTTTAATGTCACCCACCAGCCAGTCAAGACCTTGCAACCAGCTAACATGTTGCTAAGAACATGTGGGTGAGATTTAAAACAGATATACTGTCAACATGATGACAGTGATAAGGCCACAGGTAGCCAACTGCGGTCTAAAATAAATGATTACATTTAAAAATGCTGAGCAGGCTGCTGGCCACTACTGTGAAAATTAAACTAAATATAAGGGTCTGTTTGGAGTTTTGCACCACTTCTGCACTCCAGAAACTTGGAGCAATAGGGGGGACCGTAAGGTGCAGAGCTCGTTCTGTTCTGTTGTGATGCACGTTTTTCTACGAAAAATAGACAGTCAAGTTTTCCGACCTGACCCCATCTGGTGATACCTATGTATTATCCACTGGAAATAAACTTAGGATATTGTTGATAAATCAATTATAATTTGTATGAAAATATCAATGCAAGGAACACAAAGCTTCTGGTTTAATTGAGAAAGAAATGAGGCTCCTCGCTGTTAGCGAGAATTGCACCGACAGACAATGTTGTCAGCTGGCAAGACCAGTGAGAGCAACCGTGTGAACAGATAAAGCCTGCAGGTGTTAACCACAGGCTCTCACTGCCCTATGGAGCTTCTCTGCGTCTCTAAGAATTTGTGATCACTGGCTTGGAAATAACTGTATTATTTGCTTTAAATAAAACACTAACAGTGGCGAGACCAAAGCTGAACTCAGGGCTTGCAGATGTCTCAGAAGAATCATAGAATCAATCGTCTAGGTTGGAAGGGACTTTCAAGATCATCGAGTCCAACCATCAACCTAGCAATGACAAAACCACCACTAAACCATGTCGCCAAGCACCACGTCTACCCATCTTTTAAATACCTCCAGGGGTGGCAATTCCACCACTTCCCTGGGCAGCCTGTTGCAATATTTGATAATCCTTTTGGTGAATAAATTTTTCCTAATATCCAATCTAAACCTCCCCTGCTGCAACTTGAGGCTGTTTCCTCTTGTCCTATCACTTGTTACCTGGGAGAAGAGACCAACCCCCACCTCTCCACAGCCTCCTTTCAGGTAGTTGTAGAGAGCGAGAAGGTCTCCCCTCAGCCTCCTTTTCTCCAGGCTGAACATCCCCAGTTCCCTCAGCTGCTTCTCATAAGACTTGTGCTCTAGACCCCTCACCAGCTTCGTTGCCCTTCTCTGGACCCGCTCCAGCACCTCAATGTCCCTCCTGTAGTAAAAGGCCCAAAACTGAGCACAGTACTCAAGGTGGGGCCTCACCAGTGCCGAGTACAGGAGGACGATCACTTCCCTAGTCCTGCTCACTGCAATATTCCTGATACAGGCAAGAAGCAGAGGCAGTTTGTGCATGGCCTTGTCAAAACCAGGATATCCCACTATGGGTGCGATTTCTGCTCTGTCTCCAAGACCTCGTGCAATATTCAGATTTTGTTAGTATTTTGCACCTCTGACTTCCACCAGGGAGGAGAGTTCACTGCTGTGAGAGGAGCAACTGGTTATAGGAGAATCAATAGATTTTTCTCAAAATGGCCAGGTGGCCTTCACATTACAATAGGTGCAGGAAAATAGAGGTTGTTCATTTTCCAGCTCCGAGGGAGAATTAACCACTTGACTCCAATGTGACCCAAACTGATCTAACCTACTCTTAAAAGCTGTTTAATATCTGAAGTAAATAACCTTTCCTGCAGGGTAAGACAATTATTTTTTTTCTTCCCATGTCAAAGAAAGATAAAATTTCTGTAAAAACCATTTATGTATTTGAAGACTATTATCTTTCTTTCAGTGTTTTATTTATTTTTTCTTTCTTGATTAACCAAACCCAATTCCTCCAGCTTCCTCTAATAATTCAGATTTTCCAAACATAGGTTATTTAAAACGTCTCCATATTGATTACAAACTTTGTAAGGCATGGTCCCAAAAGCAGATATGATATTCCACCTAGGATCTCAAAAGTACCAAGCACAGGAGAGTGACTCATTCTTCTGCCTTCCATGAAACAGCTCTGTCACCATAACCCAGACAAGTATTTGCCTGGTTTTGTAACAGCACGACACTACTCACACGTATTTGACCTGTGGTCCATCCTGCCTGGCCATCGTTTATCCCTTTGTTCATTGAATGTTTCCTTCCCAAGCGCTGCATGTCCCTCTTGATGGTTTCTGCATCTCTTCTTGTTGATTTCAGACAACTCTCCATCATTTGGATGTCAAATCCCATCTTCCAAAATAATTCCAACTCTTCCTACGCAGGAGCCATTCACAAATTGTTCAATATGCTCTCTAGCTTGCTATCAAAGTTATTAATTAAAAATTTGCATAGAAACAGATGTAGGGTGGGTCCCAAGAGCATCCCATTTGAAATGTGTCTGGATTAGACAGTGAACCACTGATTCATTTTAAGAATGATTTTTTTTCCATATTCGTAGCTCTATTTACTTATTTTACTTGCAACAATGACATGAGTCAAGATATATCATGTCTTCTTCTGCTACTCTGTCTATTGGGATGATTACCCTGTCAAAGACAGAAAGCAGATTGGCTTCCTCCTGACAAAGACATGTTGACTGTTTCCCATTACATTAGTATTCTGTAGGTTTAAATAATTTATTCTATTTAAATTAGATTATTTAAATTATTTATTCTAGTATCCTTGCATAAATCTAACTTAGGCTGGCTCCCTCTTGATGTCCTTTCTCTCTCTTTTGGAAACAAGTATTATGTTTGCTTTTCTTCACTTGCTGGAGATCTTAAAGATGATCTGCTAGTTCACAGTAGTTTAAGATTAATTTTATGATTTCCTAACAATTTGTGTAATCTAATTTATCTGAATATTCTTTAAGACGGTATTTCCTTTTTATAGTCTAAATTTCTGTCCTCTGGTTAAAACTCTCCTAACTTATTGATGAGTATACCATTAACCAAAGAAAAATGCAACTTCCCCTCTCATTTGTTATTTGCTCTTTCCTTTTTGTTTTCCTCTTGCTTTGTACGCATTTATAAAACCTTATCCTAGTTCTAATTCGTGTTATGCTGTAGTCATCCTGACTTTGGTTCTTCACACCATCCCTTATAATTATCGATAGTCATGCTTTTTTGATGGTTTCTTTTCAATTTCTATGGCATTAAAGAGTTCCTGATGGTGTCATACCAGACCTCATTATACTCTGCTTTCCACTGGGACAGGTTGCTTGTTGTGCCTGTGAATTGCTTCTTTTAAGGAATGTAATTTTCCAACCACAGTGCCTTGTTGTTGGAAAAAGTTAAAAAAAATGTTAGAATGTAATCCTGAAACACAGAATTTAGGAGAACCCGCAGGTAGCGATGATATGCAGAAATAACCACAGTCACACAGAAATCCGAGGTTTCTTTATGGGTAAAAGAAACTATGTCATAGTGGAATTGCAACGTTATGCCCATATTAACTGGCACAACAGTGCAATATAACTACACTGATGGGACCTGACACTAACACTTGGTTTCTTCTTGATCAGCGTCTCATTGAATTTTACCGTTAAGACAGAATGCTATATAGTAAGGAAACTCTCCTGGACCTTTTATTTGGACTTCTTTTTTCCCCAGGGGACTCTTCCAGCTTACAAGGTGGAAGTTTACAAACTTTAAGAATTATACTATTTGCAATTAGGCAGACCATTTTCTCAGACAGTGTAAATTAGAGGACTAGACAGGTTTACGTCCCTTAGGTTCCCCTCACTTTCTCTGTTAAATTACCACATGACTAAAAGATCACAGATTAAAGCAAAGTTAATTTTCACATATTGGTATTAACACCAAGGAAAGGCATTTGATGCTCTTCACTCCAGGAACCCTTTTTTTTCCCAATGGGATGAAGAGTCTGATCAGATATTTCAGTAATATAAAATAACTTTACTGACTTGAATATCTGACTCCTAATAGGAGAGGAAAATGTGACATCTTCACCTTTGCATTTGGAGGACAGAAATTACTTATCTAAATTAATAGGAAAAGCTTCTTCTTATCCCACGCCCATCACAGAGTCCAAGAGCTCAGCATATACAAGATTTATTAACACAGAACACGACCTTTCCATATAAAGGAGAAAGCCACTTTGACAGAGGTAAAGCCATGCTAAAAAATCAGTCCTGCCTTATGATTCAGAGCAATTCCTTAGCCCAGATGGAAACGTGAGTGCGAGTCCTCTTTCCATTGCTGTGTCAGAAAACCTACTTATTTCAATAATATAGGAATGGCTTCATCATGCTAACAATAACAAAGCCATCAGTATATGGCAAAGGGGATGATTTCTGTTGTTTGGTGACATTGAATCTCAAACCAAATTATGCTACGAATACACTGGGAAAGTGAGTATGACTTCTTTCTTGATTCAGTGAAAATGTTGTGGAATGAATTGCATACTCACAGGGTAAATTTGTCTCCTTGAACAGTAAGTGAAGCATTTGAAAGCAGCGCATTCTAAACTTGTGCTGATATACCATGTCTAGATTTGTTTCTTGTCAGTATAGGTTATTCCACTTATGGAACTGGCAAAAATTCTTCATTATATATGCATACGCAATAGGTGATGAGCCATGGTGATGGAGGATGTGGAGAAGGCAGAGTTACTGAATGCCTTCTTTGCTTCGGTCTTTACTGCTCGGTCCAGCCCTCAGGAGTCCCAGGCTTTGGGGAAAGTAAAGGGGAAAGAAGAAGTCTTCCCCTGGGTTGAGGAGGATCGAGTGAGGGATCAATTAGATCAATTAGATATTCACAAGTCCATGGGCCCCGATGGGATGCACCCGAGAGTGCTCAGGGAGCTGGCAGAAGTCATTGCTGGGCCACTCTCCATCATCTTTGAAAGGTCCTGGAGAACAGGCGAGGTGCCTGAGGACTGGAGGAAAGCCAACATCACTCCAGTCTTCAAGAAAGGCAAGAAGGAGGAGCTGGGGAACTACAGGCCGGTCAGCCTCACCTCCATCCCTGGAAAGATGATGGAACCGCTTGTTCTGGGTGTCATCTCAAGGCACGTGGAGGAAAGGAAAGCTATCAGAAGTACTCAGCATGGATTCACCAAGGGGAAATCATGTCTGACTAATCTGATAGCCTTCTACGATGGCATGACTGGATGGATAGATGAGGGGAGGGCAGTAGATGTGGTCTACCTTGACTTAAGCAAGGCGTTCGACACGGTCTCCCGCAGCATCCTCATAGGGAAGCTTAGGAAGAGTGGGCTTGATGAATGGACAGTAAGGTGGCTAGATAACTGGTTGAAACACAGAGCTCAGAGGGTCGTGATTAGGGGCACAGAGTCTAGTTGGAGGTCAGTGACAAGTGGTGTTCCCCAGGGGTCAGTACTGGGTCCAGTCCTGTTCAATATATTCATCAATGGCCTGGATGAGGGGATAGAGTGCACCCTCAGCAAGTTTGCCGATGACACAAAGCTGGCGGGGGTGGCTGACACACCGGAAGGCTGTGCCACCATACAGAGAGACCTGGACAGGCTAGAGAGTTGGGCAGAGAGGAACCTTATGAAATTCAACAATGGCAAGTGTAGGGTGCTGCACCTGGGGAGGAATAACCCCCGGCACCAGTACAGGTTGGGGGCTGACCTGCTGGAGAGCAGCTCAGCTGAAAGAGACCTGGGAGTCCTGGTGGACAACAGGATGACCATGAGCCAGCAATGTGCCCTCATGGCCAAGAAGGCCAATGGCATCCTGGGGTGCATCAAGAAGAGTGTGGCCAGCAGGTCGAGGGAGGTCATCCTCCCCCTCTACTCTGCCTTGGTGAGGCCGCACCTGGAGTACTGTGTCCAGGTCTGGGCTCCCCGGTTCAAGAGGGACAGGGAACTGCTGGAGAGGGTGCAGCAAAGGGCTACCAAGATGATGAGGGGACTGGAACACCTCTCTTATGAAGAAAGACTGAGGGATTTGGGTCTCGTCAGTCTGGAAAAAAGACGGCTGAGGGGGGACCTTATCAACACTTATAAATACTTAAAGGGTGGGTGTCAGGAGGATGGGGCCAGGCTCTTTTCGGTGGTGCTCGGGGACAGGACAAGAGGAATGGGCACAAACTTGAGCATAGGAAGTTCCACCTAAACATGAGGAGGAACTTCTTTACTTTGAGGGTGGTGGAGCACTGGAACAGGCTGCCCAGAGAGGTGGTGGAGTCTCCGACTCTGGAGACATTCCAAACCCGCCTGGACGCGTTCCTGTGCAACCTGCTCTAGGTGACCTTGCTCTGGCAGGAGGGTTGGACTAGATGATCTCCAGAGGTCCCTTCCAACCCTATGGTTCTATGATTCTACGATTCTACGAAAGATCACCACGTTAGGCTTGACACTACTCTTCTGCCAATATTTCCTACTACAGACCTGGCTGTAGAACACCTACAGAATTTTCTTGCCTCCTTAGACAATCTCCTGAAGATCAAGAGAAGCCATGCTTATCCAAACTGTTTTATATATGTAGTATACTAGTATTATACTATATATTTGTATACATAGTACTATGTATACTATATATATAGCATATATTATATATATAGTATATACATAGTGTATATATAATGTATACTATATATACACACTATATACACATACTATATTATATACTATACTATATAGAGTATACATATACATAGTACTACAGTATTTATACATAGTAGTATATATACAAGTATATAGTATAATACTAGTATACTACATATATACTATATATAGTATATATTATTGCTACATACCCTTTTCAACAAATCTGTCTTTTCCTTCACTTCCTTACCCTGGTTTTCCAGAGATGCCAAATCACCTTTGGGCACATGATGGTTGTTACTCCATCTGGGCAAAGGATGTGAAAAGTCAAGAACAAGGACTGTTAGCTACTGGTCATGTTTCTTAAGTCATGATTGAAAGATTTTCAGACAGTGTAGCTGAGCATGGTCCACATCCCCATACAATGATGTACCAGTGACAATAATGCAATCTCAGATTTTCATCAAATGTCAAATTATATGACAAGGACCTGGACTTGAGAAGTAAAGTCCTTCAGGGCTTAAAGAAAGGTCACCCAAGACATGGAGAAGAGGCTGTGTAAGGCTACTCACCAACTTCAAGAGATGGGAGGTATTAACATTTCACTTTGATTTAACAAGCCTTAGAGACCTACACACCCTTTTGGTTGAGAAAAGGAAAAATCAAGTTTGATGAGCACTGTAATTTGTTTTATTTACAGTATTGTCCAACTTATAATCAGTATAAGCTTAATACCTCTTCTAAAAAGTGGTTGAGTAATTTCAAGACTCCCAAAACAAAAGGACCTGCACAATTTGAAAAAGTAAAGGCTAAAGCTACCATTGAATGTCTGCTTTAAAAGTGGAAAAGACAGGGAGTTCCTCCATCATTAAGTGACATTGAGAAGGGCAACAAAACAAAAAGGAAAAATCTTACAAGAAATGAAATCTGAGGTTATTTGATGAACGTTTTAAGGCAGCAGTGCCACTGAAACAAGCACTTCTGCTTGCTTTGTCATTGCCTTGTTGTTTTTTCTCTGCATTATTCCCTGCTTTTGGTGAAACAGGTCTCTCTGCAGTGCAGCAATGGGTAACTTATTTGGCTAAAAGCAACCTTTTTGCTTGTTATTTTCCAGCCAGATCAGTGTCAGGATCATCCGTGTCAGCACAAAAATGATTGTGTTGGCTGACAAACCACGGAGTGTGGGAGTCAAAACCAGCATTTGGAAAGGTGCAGAAGGATTTAATACTGAACTTGGAATACGCTCAGTGTTCCTAAGCAAGGTTTGTTGTATGTTCCTCCTGACAGAGCCAACATTGCAAATTTCTGCCATGTAATACGACAAAAATAAGGCTCTCCTTTCCTGTTTTGCACACTGTACTTTAGTTGTGCTTGGACCAGAATAAAAAGCTGACATCTGTGTGACTTACCCATTTTGCAGTTTTTCACAGAGTTTCTAGATAATAATATACATATATATATATGTGTATATATGTGTGTACATATATATACATGTGTACACAATAATATACATTTCTTGTGTTAATATAGATTCACCTGGTCTACAAACCCCAAAATATTCTGTTGGTCACTGAAAAAAAACCCAAACCTAGAAAAGACTAAATGCTTTAGACCCTTTAGGCACCGTCTGCACACAGAACTTACCAGCAATGGACAGGACACCATCAAAGCACTCACTTCGATAAGGCAGGCACAAGCCACGGCACACCATTACTTCATGGCCTTCGTTTCCTGCCGATTCCACCAACGGGAAACAGTAGTCACAACCCAGTTGATAGACTTGAGAATTGATGTGAAGGTATTTGCCATTTCCGCAGCCTGAAGAAATAATGAGGAGGAGAAAGGAAGGTGGACATTTGGTGTCTGTATAAAAGAAAATGTATTCCTGACATAAACCATGATGTACGCCCTTCACTGGCCTCACAGCTTGAAATTCTCCACCCATTTTAAAGGAGATGATAAAATTGCAGTGGAATTCAGGTTATTTTTTATCATCACAGTACAATGAGCACAGACTGCTCCTCTCTGTCTAGCAGGCTCTCTGCTGCGTGACAGGAGGTGTTCAAGTAGGATTTCTAGAGAGCATTTACCTTGGCTTTCCCACCACATACAGAATCAAAAATATTTATGGTAATGATGCTACTGCAATTCTACTTGTAATAGACTCAAAATGCTAAGTGAAAGCATCATGTAGTGGGAGCACAGCACCGAATTATTCCTGTGTATTGAAATGCTGATAGACAAACTAGACTGCTAAGTAATTAAGTCACTATTAGACCAAACCATTAAATCCATTGTTTGCTGTTTTAACTGCTGCTAATTGCTGTCACCATGACAACGGTGGAGTTTCTTTTTCTGGTATCTCCATGCAGTTTCCTTTTCATAACGGAGCCTGCAACACGGAAATTTGCATCTTCCCAAACTGAAATACTTCTTGTGTTGAACTAAAGGCAGACGTCTTCAGATAAGAATGATTCTAATGTCAGAAGTAAAATGGATCTTATCTAAATTTTGGATAATTTGTTTGCAGAATTATCTGGATCTTAACACAAAAGTGCACTTTAAAGTAGATTATTGATTTTAAAAACTTGCCTTCTCACTTGCATCATAAAAACCATGGTTCAGATTAAGATCGGGGAGGCAAATGCATTGGCCTCACATAATAGCCTGTACCTTGTGCAGACCTTAGTTCGCATCCTGTTTATGGCCACACTTACAACAAACATTAAGCTTGGGTCAGAGCCCAGATTTTATCTCTCTTTTTTTTTTTTTTTTTTTTTTAATTATAGTTATTTTGGAGCCTTCCGAGTATTTAAGACCTTATATTTAGGTTACGGCCATCCCATAGCACCTATTCTGAAACCCTGTGTGGGCCCCTGTGTTCGGTAAGGAGCTTCCCCGTCCGCTTCTAACTGCTTGCCTGATATTAACTGCTGATCCCATCTCCCGGGAATGAAAGAAAGATATCCAGAGAAAAGCTGTAGCTCTTTCAGTCCTTCCCATGCCTGACTTCAGCACCAGCTGAGACGAGGTGCTGTGAAACGGCGCCAGCACTCTTGGCTAATATTAGACTCTATTTTCCAAGGAGAAAGAGCAGAAAGAGGAATACCCTGGAGCTCTAACTGGAAGAGAACTCCAGGACTATTTCTGCTTTTCACTTTTGGAGCGAAAGGCTCCAGTATAAGCCAAACAACAGCTACTAAAAACATTTTCTCTAATCCGACACCGGAGGCTGCTTCCCAGGGTTGGAGGGGCAGAGGACAGCCCTGGAGGTAGACTCCTCTCCAGCGCCGTGGCACCACTCTTGGCAACTGTGTTTCACGCGAAACTCGTCTCTGGCCACAGACACCACAAGAGTATACCAGCAGCCTCCACTGGCCAAAGCCCCGGAGCCAAGCCTGAGGTTAAATTACAGCACTAACCAAGTCCAAAGTCTGTGACATCAGTAAAAATTCAATGTGCTGGCTCTTTGTACCTGTTTGTTCACATTGAAAACACTGCAAAATGTGCCAAGATCTGGTAGGAATACAGTTCCCAGCATTTAGACCATGATAAACTGGGAAAAGTATAGGGTAAAGTTTGAATGACTCCCAAAACATTAATGTGATTAGCCCAAAGCTCAGTAATTTTTCCCTTTCACAAATGTTCCCATGCTATAGTGGGGAGACTACACATATGTGTTGCTGGAAAGGATTACAAGTCCAACAAGCTATTTAGAAGTCTAGCCTAAACATGTAGAAATGATGAGTTGATGCCCAGATGTCACTTGGGCAACCAGCACTTACCCACTTCTGGTGCAGGGCCTGAAGCCAGTACAGAGGCTTCCCTCTTACCATTTAGAGATTCTCAAATCTTCAGGGAATTAAAAACTGTCACACATTGCTCCCCAAAGCACTCAGGACAGTGTCATGACACTTGCTTCAAATTGGCCACACACAATCCATGTTGTAAGAGCTAAACAAAATTTCAAATTCCAGAATTATCATATTAATACACAACATTATATCCACTAATGACATCTTAATATATTTAGCTTCAGTTTAGTGCTTCAGTTTAGTTGACCTGCTGGATACTGGGAAAAGTCAAATTGTCCTCATATACCTATGAATGGTGGAGCAAAGTAGGAGGCAAATTTGATAGTCAGTCTGGCCATTTGGATTCCCAAGTTTGGCTGACAGTCTCCAGACTCTTCTGCCACGAACATTGCTTGACAGAGAGAACATACTTAAACTGTCATTAGCAATGGAATAAACAACCCCACTCACCAATATCAGCAATCAGACCGCCTGGTTCCTGCTCTGAAATGAACTGCTGCACCTTTGGCCATGCCTTGTAGCGTGCATCACTGAAGTAAGGAGCAATTTTCTCATATACACTACGAACGTGGTCCCTCTCAAGTTGGCTTGCCTCCTTCTCCATCACAACCAAGGCTGGGCTGTGAAGGCAGTGCAGCTGTCTTAGAGAAAGGGAAGGGAGAAAAACAAGTGCTGAAACTCTCGTTAACGAAGTACATTTCCTTAAGTTAAGCAATATGACATTTTTTATTTAGGAAATAGTATTTCCAAATACTATGTTGCCACTAAAGAGAAATTGCTCAGGCTTTTAAAGGAAGAAAGGTCATCTATTCTATGATTTTATACAATATATTGTTTTCTTATGTAAATCTGAAAGGAATTTTATGACCTACCACTCAACGTTTATTAACTTGCTTATATTGTTATACTTCGGAAGCTGTTAACTTTTACTTCATCAAGTCTTCCACCCTTTTTCAGTCTACCCTTGAAAAAAGTCTTTTCTGAGTCCTTTGTTTAGAGACACATCTTAAAACACAGCAACTGAAAATGATGATGAACACCAAAAGATGCTCAGAGTCTGAAACAAAAGCTCCGAGAGGCATCGTTTCTCCTCCACTTCATTCATTACCCAGAAAGATCCATGCTTACAGACTCCATTGCACAATTCATTGACACTGGTGTCACAGTGAACAAAAATCTTTCCAGCTTTCCAAGCATCCTTTTTTTTCCCAGCTTTTCTGGATTGGTGTGGTGCACTGCTATTAGCAATGCCCCCAGGAAAACCCTGTGATGTTGTCAATAGCTGCTGCATCCTAAATCATTGTTCAGTTCATCACGAAGCTTTGTAGAGAAAGGCTGTAAAAACTGTGAACTTCACTCAACATATGCTGTCCAAGCCAGGATTTCCATTGATTTATATGGTGATTTGGGCCACCAAGACAGGCTGCTCCTGCTCCACTTGCATGCTGCAAACAACTCCTTGCAGAATAACTGCTCTGAGCCAAAGGCATCAACGACGGCCCCTCACCAATGCACTGCAGGCTGGCCATTAATCTGACTCCTGATACAGTCCTTATCTTGTCCTTATTTTCAAACACATAAGCATTTAAAATCCTGTCAACTCAAAAGACTATTGTTCCATGATTTCCTAGGCAGTTACATCAAAGAGAAACACTGGAGTAGACTAAGCCCAAATTTGATCCTGCAGGAACAGCAAGAAACTAACTCTGGAGGGGTTTTGGTTATGTCATTTATTAATCTGAAAAACTGTGCTAGGATTAAATCCTATAGCCCTTGGTGTCTTCTATCAGATATTCACTCAGCGTTACTGGGAAATTGCCCAGAACGCAAGTTTCCTGAATAACCTGCCTAGATCAAAGTGTTGACAAGTGCTGGAGTGAGCTGAAGAAATTCTTTGGAAGATCATCGTTGTTCTCTTCATTATATGTGTTGCTAAATAGCAGCCACTTCAGAAACACAGACAATAAATAAATAAAAAAAGACAGACATTGAATGTGAGTTGTCTTGGTTTAGTCTTTACGGCACTGCAATGCACATCTTTTTCTAGTGAGATTTAAAGCCATTGCCTTGCAAGCACTTACACAGGTGCTTAACTCTGTGTGTGCAAACAATACCACTGACTGAATCCAGTGGGGATATTCCAGGCACGGAGTTCACCACATGCATTAGTGCATTCAAGACTGACTCTCGAAGGCAGAAGGATTTTTTTTATTGTTCTTCATTATAAACAAACTCTGCTGTAGAAGCTAGGTTTTTTTTAAAAAAAAAAACCTTCAGAAAACCCCCGGTTGAAATAGCTGAAGTGCTCTACTGGGGATCATTTCAAGAGGATGCTGATGCACTGTCAAATATACAGGGAAAGGCAGGAGGCGAGAGAAGGAGAGGGAAATTGTTCTTTGGAAAAGCCGCAACATCATTTCAAAGCTTTGCTATTGCTTCATTTGACAAGAGGAAATAATAACTGATGAATTGATGTAAGATCACAGGAGTGAAGAGAACAGAGCTGTTCCTGTTTAACTCCAGGCTTACGCTCAGGATTGCTCGCTTAGGCAGAGGGACAGTCTGGAAGATGCTACCAGCTTGAGACACTTAATTACCAGGATAAGAAAGAAGGTGCATATGAAAACACCTAGCAAGAGAAAGCAGATAGTAAGACACCCTTTCAAACTAAGGCAAAAAACGAGCTGTGCGTACAACAGTCTCTCCTCTGGAACAAGAGCAAAAACAATGAAACAGGGGCTATGATTCAATCCCCCCTAGAATTAAGAAAGATGTAGCATTTTTTGTTTTAAAATGGTAGCTCCAGGAGTGGGGGCAATGGTCTGGACTCTCTGAAATTTAGAAGTCCAATTCCGCAAGGCAATATTAAAATAATTTTTCTGTAAGGGTCTTATAAGAAAGTAACCCTTTGTGGAGGAGGTTGGAGAAAGAGACCAGACAGATTGGTCCCCAGCAACCACCAGCAGCCATGCTATGGACACTTCTGCCTAGAGGAGTCCGATGAACACCCATCTCCTACACTTACCAAGCCATAAACCACCAAATGCTCGTCAACGCTCCATTTAATGCTTTTAGTACAACAGACTGAAAGCCGTATAAAATACAGAGAGCAGAGAGATGTTTGAGGGCACAGCTACTAAGTTTACTAAGTAAAAATGTTCAGATAATCCTAGGAAGCTGGTTACAACCCACGTTGCAGATGCAAGAAAAAAAAAAAACCCAACACAAAATCAAAAAGCAAACATGGATGCCCACCAATCTAGCCTGGGGGAAAATAATTTCTGGGGGACTGACTGAGCTTCAAACATATGATTTATACATGGCAATCTGAATCTCAAAGACTTTCCAGTTTCTCTATCGTGCACAACATCCTTTTTCTAGTCACAGGGAAAGCCAGAAAATAACTTAGAAATCAAGCTGTGCATCAGGAAAAAAACCATTTTCAGCCCAACACAAAATTGGATATTTAGTGCTGCAAATGTCACACAATGGCATTTTACATTGGTGGTGTTTGCTTACTTGCATAACAAAGGCTTTGGGGAATGCAGATATTTTCTTTTGAGCACGCGCACCCCTACCTCTATGCAAATTTAAAAAAAAAAGTAAATCTATTCATGCAGAGCTGGCAGGAAAGCAAAACGAAGAGGTACAGAGCAGCAGTTCAGCCTGACTGCCTGTCACCTAATCTTTTGGCTAAATTTGACACAACTTGATTGAAAGTGAAATTAAATTTGACTTTAAGCGCCATTAAAAACTTCGGAGTTCATAAGTGTTTATTAACTTCCTGAACGCTGTGAAGCCTCTGACTGTTCATGCGGGATGCGAGCCTCGTGCAGGCTGTACCCCAACTCAGCTCCTCTGATTTTCAATCTAATAGGAGAGAATAAACTGAATTGGTAATAAGTTTGCTTTTGACAGGGAGAGTCTTCTAGAAGGATGTGTCACCAGAGACCTCCCGGATGTAATGAGTAATTCCTGATTTAACAAAAAAAAAAGCCTATTCTTTCCCTCTGCCAAGGCCCCTCCGGCCCCTTCGGAACCCTGCCACGGAAGAGCTGGTGGAAGCACAGAAGAAATGAGGCTGGCTCGGAGACGTGTCCTGGTGGCACTGAGCCCTCCCTGCTGCCGGCTGGCAGGAGAGACAAAAGTGGACCTGCCCAGCTGAGTAGGTTAAGATTAGCTGAAGTCTTGCCGCAATTAGTGCCAGCAAATGACATAAGAGCTGGTGTATCACGGATGAAAATCCAAACCAACAACTCCAGGTACACACTATTTCAAATACTTATGAAATCGACAGTGGTGCTTTCCTCCCCTTGGTTAAATGAGTATTTTTGTAGTGACACATTTGGAAAACCTGCTTAAATCTGCTCCCTCTCTGCGCCCCCTGCACCGTTATCATTCCCACCATATACACAAACATTACACTGTGACTGCATTGAAACAGCTTTTCTGTGGGGCACCTAATCTGTGTGTGAGATGCTGAAAATACTCAGCTGGACCTTGGTAGGGTCCCTTCAGGGACCTTCAGCAAGTTTGTTCTTCCAGCAGCAGCAGCAGCAGCCCCAACAGGAGCGCTCTGCCAGCCAGACTAACAGTGCCTATCCTGGCGAAGCTGTTAAGAAAAGAACAAGAGGGGAAAACCTGTAAAATCGGTCTTAAAGCCCTTGAACGACGGTTCCCATGAGGTGTCAGGATCTGGGGAAGGTCTGATTAACAGAAGGGGAAATGCAGTACAGGGCACAGAAGGGCTAGGAGAAAAAGGAGAAACGAAAGAGGCTAGATGGGAAGAAAATGATAAAAGGGAATTTTATAAATAATAGAGAGGGAAAATGAAGGGCAAGGAAGGAAATGAAAAGGAGGAGAAAAAAAACTGAGAAAAAGAAGAGGCGATAAAAAAGCAGACATGTAGAGAAACTCCAGGTTAGTATTTTAATTAGTTTGCCTTGCTGCATTTTTCCCAGATACCATCACGCACGGGCACAGCATCACAATTTGACAGTTAATCAGCCATTTGAGGATTCCTCATAATGCTGTATTAATATTACCATAGCGCGGTGAAACCTTCCCACAGCCTCCCAGTTCCCGCAGCACATCCTACTGGCCCTATCCTCATCCTTTTACAGGGCTGAGGGACAGCAGAGCTGCAGCTCTTCCACCTTCCTAAAGCCACCGGCAGCTGCAGCGTAAGGTTGGTACATAACTTTCTGAATTCCCCTCGTGTCGAAGATGCTGCTGGGGACGTGGTTACGTCTTAGAATAGAAGCAGGAAAGAAAAACTGGGAGAGAAGGATGGGATTTGTGAGACTGAGCCAGCACTCTCAGAAAAAAGCATAACTTCTGGAAAATGAGACACAGGGACAGGGTCACCTAATCCAGGAAAAGAACCCTGAAGGGCAACCTCAATAATTGCCAATAACCAACACTGTTTCCCGCTGGAGCGTGGAGCCTGATCCATAGTCCTGGGTCTGCAGAGCAACCAGAGCAGGGTCAGAATCAGCGGGAGAACCTTGTGGCCCTTCAGAGCAGAGAAGGTGCGGAACCTCGCAGACCTGAGCTGCACACTGAGGCCATCTGTGGCTTTCAAGATTTGAACTTTGGTCCTGATATAAAAAATAATTTTACCAGTACTTCTGTAATGGAGGCAAAAGCTGTTTAGGGAATTTGGGACAGTGGATACCTGAGTTAAAATAAATATTAAGCCACTTTGCCTTAAGTATCAATGCTGTGTTCTTGGACTTCTGTTTTGTTTCCACTGTGGCTGCAATACCATGACCTACTCAGCCATAACCAGTCATAAGATTACCTTCTACCTTCACAGATGGACAGAAGATGTCTTCCTGCTCACTACCTCAGATCGCACGGATACAGTCAGCTGATCCCAGCCCTTTGGAGGTGTAGCACTACAACACATCTTTTTCTAGGAACCCCTTGCAAGTGTCTGAGTAAACACAATATAAGGAAAGAACAACATCCATCACATGGCAAAGTAGGAAACAGATAGATACATTTCGAGCCTGAAAAAACAAAAGCAGCCTTCTTCCCCCAGTCCTAATGTGGAAAGAAAATGAACTTCACAGTGTTTGAAAAGCTACCAGTGGAGTGGAGATGCCACCTCTAGAAGCTGTGCTGCTGTGCTGGTTACAGCTTACTCTCCTCAGCTGCAGTTATGACACAAAATTCATGTCTTGCCCAATTCCTCTGACATCTGAGGAGAATTTTTACAAACACATGTTGGCAAGAGCTATGAGTAATAAACCAAGCTTACATCACCATCACAGCTTGCTCTTCCAGACACGGAGCTGTCACTGGAAGGGGAGCTTAGGTAACAAAACTCCCCTTGGAGATGCATGTGTGCATCCCCGAGAATGCTGATGCTGCTCTGGGGGTATGACGCTAAGAGGGGAGAGAAGAAAATTCCCCCAAAGAAGAAGACCGACCCTGCAAACTCTGTTTTGAGATACTGGCAAACTTGCTTGTAACAAGCGCACCCCTTTCATAGTTTATGAAATAACCTTTTAAAACTATTATCTCCTTCCGTGTCACAGCACTGAGACAGCCTCTCAGTAACAGCTACATGGGAAAACAACGGCAAATATCAAGACATAGCTTACTTACCGTACCAAGTGTACATGCAAATCCGTAAAATAATCACACTTGGTGATTTTCTCCTACCTGAGAATTTTCTCCTATCTCATGCCTGAGAGAGTGAAATAGTAATTGGATTATGCTGGATTGAATGTTTTAGTGCTACTTTATGCCATTATAAAATGGACATGATTATACAAATGGAAAGCGTAAAGTCTAAAGTATTAAACTGAAGTTCTTGTAAATTTAGTACTTCCCTCTCCCTGCTCCAGAGACTTTGAAAAATATGTATGTTTCTGTAAGTGGCATTATGGACAAATCCTCCCCGGCCAAGCCTGATGTACTAAGAAGGGACCGTACCTGGGAACAAAGAAGAGGAAAGAATTCCAGCACTGTGCTTAAGGCTTTATGCATACAATTTCCACTAATCGAGCTAATATTTACACTCAGAATTTCAACCTTGAAGAAGTGAATTATATTCAGAAAGATAAGAGTTTATAAAAAAAAAAGTCAATAACCAATGAACTGCATTTTCATTTTCAATGTTTTATTTAAAGAGTTATTTAAGGGGAAAAAAATAATAAGATGAGCCTCTGGCCACTGAAGACTGAACCATTTTATAGATGTAGATGCAGTTAGTCAGCTGAACAAAACAGTACATGACACCATTTTACAGTTCAAGGACTGATGGGAACAGAGACATCATGTGAAATAATTTTCAATATATAACTTTCTGTTTAATAACAAAGAAACAAACAAAAAAAGCAAACTATGAACAAAGGCAAATAACCAGAGTCAAGAAAACACACATTGACCACAGCTCAGTGAGCTGACTGTTGCAATGAGAATTCCTAAAAAAAATTCAATTATCTATGGCATTTTAAGAGAAAAATGTGGTTTCAACACTTCTCTTTTTTTGCAAAAAATCAGATAATTTCCTGAGTGCAAACCAGTAACAGCCTTTATGATTCGTAGCATGCAAACAAAGGAGATGAAACCACCTAAACATGCAGCTGTTAATACTTGCACTGGAATTAACCACTCACCAGGTATTTTTCTGTAGCTGAGCATTAGGCATGCCATCTTGATATAAGCAAGTCAGAATAAATTGCTTACACGCTGCAAGTCTGAGAAGTCTGACAATCTGTTCAAAGTGGCCGATTATGTGCTTGGAAATACATGTGTCTGTACTACCTTAATCCTCACACTTTCCGGTTTGGGTTAATAGACATGGAAAGTTCTCACGCTGTTCTGTTCCATCCTCACAGACCCTACAGTTACAGTAAGGATCCTGAGTAAAGACAGATTTTATAAAAGGGTCTGTAGAACGTATAAATAGGCTTGCTTAGGTTTTATTTAATAGGGAATCCAACAGGGTTACATCTCCTATGGGGAAGTTTTTTCCAAGGCATCATTGAAGTTTCACATCTCAATACTTTTGCCTATTGCTTTGGAGCAAAGGAGATGATGCTGTGGAAGAGTGGGACTGGCAGCGTGTCTAGCTGTTAGAAATCTCTGTGAAACACATTGATCTTCATGTAGACCCTGGCACACAAGATCATAGAATCGCAGAATCATAGAATTGTTTAGGTTGGAAAAGACCTTTAAGATCATCCAGTCCAACCACTAACCTAGCACTGCCAAGTTACCACCATGTCCCTCAGCACCACGTCTACCCATCTTTTAAATACCTCCAGGCAAGGTGATTCAACCACTTCCCTGGGCAGCCTGTTCCAATGCTTCATAACCCTTTCAGTGTAAAAATTTTTCCTAATACCCAATCTAAACTTCCCCTGCTGTAACTTGAGGACCTTTCCTCTTGCCCTGTCACTCGTTACTTGGGAGAAGAGACAAACCCCCACCTCACTACAACCTCCTTCCAGGTAGTTGTAGAGAACAATAAGGTCTCCCCTCAGCCTCCTTTTCTCCAGGCTAAACAACCCTAGTTCCGTCACCTGCTCCTCATAAGACTTGTGCTCAAGACCCTCATTAGCTTTGCTGACCACCTCTGGACCCGCTCCAGTGTCTCAATGTCCGTCTTGTACTGAGGTACCCAAAACTGGGCACAGTATTTGAGGTGCGGTCTCACCAGCTGGATGATCACTTCCCTAGTCCTACTCACCACACTGTTCCTGATACCAGCCAGAATGCTGTTGGCCTTCTTGGCCACCTGGGCACACTGCTGGCTCATATTCAGCTGGCTACAGACCACCACCTCCAGGTCCTTTTCTGCCAGGCAGCTCTCCAGCCACTCCTCCCCAATCCTGTAGCGCTGCATGGGGTTGTTGTGACCCAAGTGCAGGACCCGGCACTTGGCCTTGTTGAACCTCATACCACTGGCCTCGGCTGATCGATCCAGCCTGTCCAGACCCCTCTGTAGAGCCTTCCTACCCTCAAGCAGATCAACACTCCCACCTAGTTTGGTGTCATCTGCAAACTTATTGAGGATGCACTTGATCGTCTCATCCAGATCATTGATAAAGATATTAAACAAAACTGGCCCCAAAACTGAGCCCTGAGGGACACTACTGGTGACTGGTGGCCAGCTGGATTTAACTCCATTCACCACAGCTCTTTGGGTTTGGCCATCCAGCCAGTTTTTTAACCATCGATGAGTACGCCCATTGAAGCCATGAGTAGCCAGTTTCTCCAGGAGAATGCTGTGGGAAATGGTGTCAAAGACTTTACTGAAGTCTAGGAGGACAACATCCACAGCCTTTCTGTCACCCACTAAGAGGGTCACCTTGTCACAGAAGGAGATGATGGCAGAGTGTGGGCAATGCAGCAGATGGACTTGTGAGATTCCCAACTGACATGATACTATACCCTTTTATTCCTCCTTCTCCTCCCCAGCTTAGGCTCAAAGGAGTGACAAAAGATACCTCAAAGTGCTAGTTCACATGGGAATAGCTCAAGCGTCTTTACTAATGTAGCTGACAATGAACTAGGCAGGAAAATATTGCCGGTTGCTCGTATCAATGACTTTCTCTCCTGCATAACCAGATGATGGGTTTCACTTTCATCATGTACAAATTCAGACCGTTCTCTTGTTAATACTATCACATCCTTGCACTACTGCTATAAATGAGCACTGCCATCTGTGCCTGGTAATCCTTTCTTGCATGCATCCTGCATCCCCCTAAAAATCTGTGTTTTTCAGATAGAAGCAATCTACAGTAGCACTGGTCATCTGCACTCTAACGCATGTCATCTGATCCCTGTTTATTTAATGAAGAGTTTGTATTTGGAAACCACTGGCAGTAATTCAACAGTGAAGGACTATGGATTTAAGTATTATGGATTTACGTAAGTGGAGAGAAAACTAGTCTGGTTCATGCTTAAGTGATTATGTTGAGTCCTGCCAATTCAGCTGGGGGGAAAGCTCCTGCTTTGTAACTCTCCTGCTTGGTCCGTGGGACATTTGTCACAGAGGGGAAATGGGAGCTTCTTGCCTCATATTCCCTCCTGAGGACAAAAGAGCAGAAGAGATGGAACTGAAATAAATTTTTTTTCATTAAAACTTCAGCATTGTAAACAAGGCATCTGAATAATAAACTGGGTTAAGTTGCACAATTTTAGCCAAACGGAATGGTGTACTTAATTTCGTTACCAACAGCTGCGGTTTTGGCATTGTAACAGTTAATTTCTTAGCTTTTGATTTAAGATCATTTTAAAAAGCTTCTCCTTTCCCCACCTCTGTTTCTTTTAACTGCAGAGCCTGAAAAAAACTACAGAGAAAATGAAACACCAGAGCAGGTATGGTAGCATCATCAGGTCCTGAAACAGAAGTCAATAACCTGATTTCACATTAGTTTAGACCATCATTAAAACATCGCATCCGTTTAGAAACGACACAGCTCCCCAGCTTGGAGAAGCCATTCTAAACTGCCAGAAGCATCTCTCCCTGCCCCTCCTTCTTCTGTGCACGTGTGATTTCATGATGCATGCCAAGAATCCAGTTCAGAAAAGGCAGAAAAAAACCCCAAAATGTCACAATGGCTACCTGGCAGCAGGTGAGAGAGTGAGAGAAAGGAAAATTGCATGCATAAATACAACGGCAACATCCACAGACAAAGTTCGTGGAAAGATGAGTAATCTAATCTGCATGAGGGAAGGAAAAAAAGCCGGTTGCCCAACAGATTAGCTTCCCCCCCCCTCCCCGGCCCTGCCCCCAGCCTTTAAAAAAAACCCTGGTGCTAAAACTTTGATGGTATAGAAATCCTGAAGAGGAGACGGGTGTGAGAGTGGAGACATTGTAAGGATAGCTGTGCAGCAGCCCATGCCACAGCAAGCAGGGCTAGTGACCAGGCCACAGCCCCTCTGTCTATAGCTCTGCCATCTTTGCTCAAGTTCATCCGTACTCCAAAACCAGCCCAAATACAACTAAGCAGAAAGTGCAGAAGTATAATCTGGCCTAGCCTGGGGAGATGACTCATCTGAAATGAAATACAGACAGATAAAACCCACGTAAATCCCAGTAAGCAGACCCCTGCTTCCTATCTTGGCCTGCTTAATGTTTTAAACATAAACATTAGGTGTGTCGTTGTTTAGTTGGAAACTATCCCAAATTCTGAACCTCAGTTACCCATGAATGCACAGAAATCTCTCTCCTGAGATGATGATGATGAATGCTATCTCTTACAGCCACAGAATCACAGCACCTTTGAGGTTAGGAGGCACCTCTGGAGATCGCCTAGTGCGACCCCCTGCCCAGAGCAGGTTGCCCAGGACCATGGCCAGGCAGGTTTTGAACATCTCCAAAGATGGAGACTCCACCACCTCTCTGGGCAACCTCTTCCAGTCTTTAATCACCCTTACAGTAAAAATACATTCCTTATGCTCAAGCAGATTTTTTTTAGAAGAGTCTGGCTCTGTCTTATTTACACTCTCCCATCTTGTATTTATATAGATTAATAAGATCCCCCTCTGAACTGAAAAAACACACAGATGTATCATCACAGCGTATGGTCATAGAAGCACCACCAGGGAGTCAGAAAACAGCTAAAGCCACATGCTATGTAGTATGGATGTGGCCAACCTGCTCCAAAAGAAGCTTAGTCCTAAGCAGCATGGACACAAGCCAGACACTTGGCTTATGGATCAGGGACTGCTCCCCTGACCTCGTCTTTCACACTAGAGACATAACCTTTAGGTACACCCACACCCCGTAGCTGTTAGCTCATTTTCTGGCTCTGGGTTTCAGCGCTCTGACTGGTTTTCTCTAAGTCTTATCTGCTGTAACAGGGTGGCCCATAATAGAGGGGGTACAAAACAGCGTTGGTCTCAGGGCCAGGGATCAGTCCCTCACCTTTTAATTATCAGTATAGACACAGCCAAAATTTCAAAAGGCGCAGTGTTTTCGCCAAGGATATCCTATTACCTTGTCATTAGGAGACACTCCAGAGCAGAGAGGCTGAGTAGAGCCATCAACTCTTTGATGAAGTGCTTTGAGAAGTGCTGTAATTGCTCTGCTGAAGTTAGGAACAGACATCTCGTATTGCCCTGAGGTCTCCTCCGAAGGAGGTTCTGCAACGTCGATCTCAGGGAGATGGAGACACGTCACATTTCCTTCTGGCTCCTCATCCTTTCCATTCAGACAGCCAAATAATGGATTTAAGCAGAACGGAGGTGGCCATTGGAGAAGCATATCAAGCAATGCAGTATTAACATGGAAGGAGTCCACAGACTCTGCACAGTCAGTGGAAAGGCAAAGGCACTGAAGTTAAATGGCACGTAAGTCCACATGAAGGTCTCTAGGGGAATCCACTTTTCCCCACTTACACTCTAAATTTGTAGTTCCATTGAGTTGCTTGACCCACTCCCCGTTCCTCCTTGCTCTCCCCACCTCTGAGCAAGCAACATGAAAGTCTGGTTGGTGTAGCAGTGCCCCAGCTAAGCAGCAAGGATTTCACCGTAAGCAACTGCAGCCCACTAAAATACGTACATCCAACCCCACCGAAGTTGGCAAGAGTTTCCACAATTAATTCCAGCTATAGCCTCTCCTAGCTAGTTTTACAATGCTCAGCTCATCAAAGTTACAGGGACAGCATATACACCCTGTTATATTCTCACAGATAGCTATGGGATCACAGTGGGGCCTCCAATAATTCTAAATTTGGTTTCACAGATTTAATACTTGAGGGAAGAGTGGGACAGAAAAGCTAGAAGACAGTGCAAAATAGCTTCCAGCCTCACAGAAAGGATCATGAGAATCTGAATTGCAGTACTAAAATGTCCTGAGCAGGATTTACTAACTAACCCCTGACTGCAGGACTTCCTCTCCTGCAGCTGCTTTCAATAATAAAGTCTCAATGCCTATTGTTCTGTTCCTTACATACAAACAATGCCAAGTGGTTGCTCTAATTATGCTGACTACAAAGCTGACATCTCTCTGGCCAGAATTACTTCTGACAGCTACAGGAGTTTCAAGGCCCCAGTCTTGCAGGCCTCCACAATTTAACCTGTCTGCAAATAGTGGCTCGCGCAGCCCCCGGGCTCTTTTTGCTGAGATGAAAACAGACAAAACGATGTTCGCTTTGCAATACCTTTCAGCTTAAAAAAGATGAAACTTTACAAGCCCTTCAGAAATCCAAAGAATGGGAGCTCTTGGCTGCTAGCTCATAAAATAGAAAAGAATGGCAGCTTGTTTGCTATTTCTTTTTGTCTTCAGAACAAACCAAAACCCTCTACAACTGACTTCAGACCAAAAAAAATAAGGAAGGGCTGTGGATAAATCCTGAATTATTTTCTTAAGCCAAACCAACCAAACATGACATAAAGAGAACAGGCAAGACAAAAGGGAATCCATAAAAATTTCAAAGCAATATGGAGCCACTTGTGAGCTGAGGTTTGATCTGTGTCATGATAATGTAATGCCAAAGTAACTCCAATGACATCAACAGAATTACTCTGGCTTTATACCAGCGTGACTGGATTCATAACCTGGCACTGAACATATTTTTATTGAAGCCATTCATTCCAGTTGCTACACTCCTCACGTTTATAGATGTTTTAAAACTGTTCAGTGAGCCGTAGTTACGTCCAGGATATGGATAAAGTAAAAGATATTAGCCAAAATGCCATGGGCCAAATCTTGAACTGATGTAACTTTGTACCAGTTACTGACTGACATGAGCTCTGCACGCGACCTTCCGTGTATTGTGTATATCAGTTAGGACAGGATGGATCTGTAGTCTTCTCATCTCCTTGCCAAAGTGCTAAACAACATAATGAGAGTGGTCAAACTAATATAAGGGGTCACCAAAGACTCAGACTTAGCAACTGTGAATATCCCAGCAAAATCCCGTCCTCCAGCATGCGACTAAAGCTAGCCTAAGGTAAAGACCATGTTTTCTCAGTCAGCTCATGGGATTTTTCTGTACTCCATGCAGCAGAAGCCGGGGCTTGACTCTGAGGGCCTCTTCCCTTCCGGTGAGGGTGAGGGTCCCGTGTCCCTCAGCCAAGAAGCCAGCTGTATTCTATGAAAGCCTTGATGATTTGGAAGCCATGCAAAATTTATAAATTTGCTCTCTGTGGTAAAGGAGCCCTGGCTGCTGCTGTGGAGAAGTGCTGTGGGGAGGAAGTGAAAGGAGATATCAAGGAGGATGAAGTGCAGGATAAAATGGAGAGGAGGGAACTGTGGGAAGTCAGAGCTCTGTTTTCTGCATCACAGTTGGAAGGAATAAATCCACTGTTTGCATTTTTTAAAGCTGCATAAAGGAGCTGGCATCCCAGTAGTAAGTTGGCTTTCGAAATCTATATGCAGCCCAGAAAGAGTCAGACTCTCCAATTATTGCCTGAAGAATGCTCAATGTCTTCATCTCATTTCAGCTCATTTTTTCCCCCCAAAACATGCAACCAGTAAAGTTCCATGTCATCATCTGTTAATTCTTCGCTCTCTGTATCTAGTCCAGTTTGGTCAAGTTCAGCAAGCCATGGTCATTCCTTCCATAAAGTGTAGTCACTCTGCATTGTTCTCATGGTCCCTCTGACAGATATTTGTATCCTTGCTCCCTACTGTAGTTAATCCCATAATCTGATTTCACATTCTGCTTTCCTTCTAATATGTTCATTTTTTCTCTAACACCATTTCACCTGACACCTGCCGACTCTGGAAGACTTCTTACCTCCTCTGTACCAAGCAACTTCAGCTAAAAGCGAGACGGAACAGGGTCATCTGTCACCCATCGGTGATGCCCACTGCCAGCAGGCTATGGCATGACACTGCTCTGCCAGAAGACACTGTCTTTGCATGCGTGCGTGTCCACTAATACCCAAAGACACCTTCATACCTATGTGCTGAGTCTTCTTGTTAGGACAGGACAATATGTTCCTACTGCAGAGAAGAGCCAAAATCACTCAGCCATATTATCAGAGATATGAAGTAATTTTACATTAAAGGGATCAGGGCCAGCCAGCACGGGTTTAGGAAAGGCAGGTCCTGCTTAACGAACCTGATCTCTTTCTGTGAACGTGACCCGCCTTCTGGATGCGGGGAAGGCTGTGGATGTTGTCTATCTGGACTTCGGTAAGGCCTTTGACACCGCTGCATTCTCCTGGAGAAGCTGGCGAGTCATGGCATAGACAAGTGTACTCCTCGCTGGGTTAAAAACTGTCTGGATGGTCGTCCCCAGAGAGTTGTGATTAATGGGGTGAAATCCTCTTGGCGGCCGGTCACCAGTGGTGTCCTCAGAGCTCAGTTTTGGGGCCAGTTTTATTTAATATCTTTATCAATGATCTGGATGAGGGGATTGAGTGCACCCTCAATAAGTTTGCAGACGACACCAAACTAGGTGGGAGTGTTGATCTGCTTGAGGGTAGGAAGGCTCTACAGAGGGACCTGGACAGGCTGGATGGATGGGCCAAGGCCAACTGTATGAGGTTTAATAAGGCCAAGTGCCGGGTCCTGCATTTTGGTCACAACAACCCCATGCAGCGCTACAGGCTTGGGGAAGAGTGGCTGGAAAGCTGCCCAGCAGAAAAGGACCTGGGGGTGCTGGTGGCCAGCCAGCTTAACATGAGCCAGCAGTGTGCCCAGGTGGCCAAGAGGGCCAACAGCATTCTGGCTTGTATCAGGAATAGCGTGGCCAGCAGGAGCAGGGAAGTGATCGTGCCTCTGTACTTGGCACTGGGGAGGCCTCACCTCGAGTCCTGTGTTCAGTTCTGGGCCCCTCTGTACAAGAGGGACATTGAAGTGCTGGAGCGTGTCCAGAGGAGAGCTACCAGGCTGGTCAGGGGTCTGGAGACCAGGTCATATGAGGAGGGGCTGAGGGAACTGGGCATGTTTAGCTTGGAGAAGAGGAGGCTGAGGGGAGACCTCATTGCCCTCTACAACTACCTGAAAGGAGGTTGGAGAGAGGTGGGTGTTGGCCTCTTCTCCCAGGTGAATAATGACAGGACCAGAGGAAACGGTCTGAAGTTGCGGCAGGGGAGGTTTAGATTAGATATTAGGAAGAATTACTTTACTGCAAGAGTGGTCAGGCACTGGAACAGCCTGCCCAGGGAGGTGGTTGAGTGACCATCCCTAGGGGTATTTAAGAAACGTGTAGATTTGGCACTTCAGGGCATGCTCTAGTGGCAGAGATTGTAGGGGTTTGGGTTTTTTTTGTGTGTGTATGGTTGGACTCAATAACCTCAAAGGTCCTTTACAACCATGAAGATTCTATGATACATTGGCATAAAACCTAGAAGGTGATCTCTCTTCCTTTCTACCCAATGCAGTGATGTTGGCAAAAATTAGTCTGAAAGACAAACAAAGGTCATTTATTTATTAGAAAATTCACAAAGTAGTCCTCACAAATAGACAAATCTGATGTGATCTGTAAAAATATATTTGTTGATGTATGAATATAAAAAGTTACAAGTCCTACTGCACTTCAGCATCCTAAGCATTAAGTTTTGAAGTCAAATGAATGTTCTAAAAGAATTTTGATATACAAATCACTAAACAAAACAAGCTTCACAACAGGCAACATAAAAAAATTAGTAGGAGTTATTAGTAATTAATTTCTCATGACTGTACTTGCTACCTGTTGCCCAGTCACTTTATTAAAAAAAATACAAAAGAGATTAAAAAAAACTATATTACAGTCTGCTGTAGGAAATGCATTCTGGAATAAATATGGTTTTAGAAGTTAAAATAAAGAAAGTTCTTCTGAAGCCAAAGGAAAATTTCAGTGTCCCCAACAGGACTATAACTGATGACAAAGAATAGTAATTCTCCTGCCTGTGCAATCTGTCCTACTCAGTGTCCTTGGCCTAAGGAATGCAATAGGATGTAGGGTGCCAAAAATTCAGTAACGTATTCTGAAATCAAAGGAAAAACTGGCAAAACAAAGTCTCTCATAATTTTTCTCCACATTTTTCTCTTAATTGGAATAAGAAAAGACAATAGAATAATGACCAGCTGGTGAATAAAGTGGCCTATAGCTTCTCATATAGCAAAATAATCAGAGAAGTTCAATGTCAAAGCATCTGCTCCATGCAGGATGACATCAATCCAAGTTTCTAAGGGAAGGGAAAACCTTTGCTGCTCAGACAGATATTAAACCTTCCTGGAATCTGAAATATATATCCCCTATTAGAACAGTCATTCATGCTCTTCAGAAGAACTGTCTCCTACAGTAGCTCTTAGATGAAACCAGGACAATTGAAAATGTTTATAGAAGATGGATACGTTTGATATTACGACCTATAAGAGCTTGGTAAGTCAATAAAACTTTCAGAAACCACTCAGGAGATGAAAATCCTGGTGACCTACAGCAAAACACAAAAAAATATTTTTGTAATAATAGAATATACAGGTTTCAGATCTGTAAGTCATCTGAAGCGTTCTCACTTCTGTTGAAAGGACTCTAGGGAGAACAGTTGCCTAAGGGGCTCCTGTAAGCTGTTTGATGCCACCCTCACGGCTTGGGCAAACGCAACATACCTACGTCTTTGTGTCTCTCACTGAGCAAGTGATCTTCCATGGCAAGAATGACCTTGGGGGGTCAAGGCTGTATATGGGGCCACAGATGACATCGAATGAAGCAGCTGCAGAACCAAGTCATAACAGAGATTGACCAATTCACGGGACCATAAGTCAAAAAGATGGAACAAAGACACCTTTTTCATCCCTCCCTTCTACCTATAGCATAGAAAAACCTCAATTATCTCTTAGCAGTAAAGATTCTGAGACACATGGATGAATGGATCTGATTCCACTAGCACAGAGCATTAGTATGCATGTAAATTAGTGTTAATTATAAGATGTTCAACCTTTCAGTATAATTCACATCTTGGGAGGCCCAAAAAATTATTTCATAGAAAGTAAAGGTGCCTTTCTTTTAATTACAAACTCTTAAGTTATGCATTTGGCAAATTGAAAATTCTTAAAAGCGTAGTTATTCTCTACTGACTACCGAATTTTAAAGTACCATTAACTGGAACAGATAAAACAAGATTAATTTAGACCACATTATGTCAGTAATGGCTCATAAACATTTCTGCAGACACAAGTTTTATCCCAGAAACAAAGCAAGTGCTGCGCTGGCAGAGGCCAAAGGTGCCTCCTGTCCGGAGGTCTGGCTCCGGCTGCAGCACACACCAGAAACCTTGGGGGAAAATTGTACGTGACACCGTGACAGGCCCATAGAAGGGAGAAGAACATCTCCGGTCTCCTGAATTCCTGGGAGTGATAATCTCTATCATCGTCCTATTTAGAATAAATTTGGGATTGCTCCCTCTCCTTCCCCCCAGTTTGAATGAAACCACAGCCAACTGCAAAATGCTTACTGACATATATATTAGTATATATGTATTATATGTGCTTTTAAATAAAAAAGTGTTATTTCTTTAATGTTACTAATTTTAAATTAGCCTTTTACATTTTTTCACACTGCGTGCTTGTTTCTCTGTTTTGAAAATATTTACCACCTTTCTACAAAAATGGGCTATTTCAGTTCTATTTTATGAAATTCTGTTCTTGTTTCTAGCTGTTCTGTGTGACTTTTGACTGTGTCGCATCCTCTGTATCTTCCTGTTCTATTCTTCCGTGGAATATAAATGCCAGCTTTATTAAATCTGCTGTGACACCAATCCAACACAGAAGTATCTGGGGCCCTAGTCCGATTTCATTGATGACAATGGGAAAATAATCGTCCTCTAAATGAATCAATGTTGGCCAGGCAATAGGCTTGTCATGTCAATAAGGAGAAAGCTATTGCCCATCTGTTAAATTCAGAATATTAATACAGAAAGAATTCTAACCATTTTCCAGATAACTTATTTTTCCCCCACTCATATCTCCTCCATCTCCCATCACAAGTGCTTGTGTGATTCTGCAGAGGGCTAAACCAGGTGGCCTATGTGTGTACAGACCCAAACCCTTGCAAAACAAAACAACCAGACAAATCCTGCTGTTTTGAAAGGTTGTAGGAAGACTGGGCACACACTGGCTCAGTCTCAGTGGCCAAAAACCCCACCCATTTACACTTAAATGTCCTGCTTTCTGAGGATTTCGCTTACGTACAAATATAAACTAGAGAAGAGGCAACGCTCCAACCTGCTCAACTATTTAAAAAATAGGTTAAAATTTTAGTGGAAATGCTTAGTCTGCCTTGTCACCCAATTACTTATCTGACAGGTAACATTTACTTCTATATATAACATTAGCATATTTGCCTACTGGCTATTTAACCTCTGAATAAATTTACCATTGTTTCAGCTCACAAGACAATGCACCATGAGCTCATCTGCCTGCCTAGAATAGACAGTTTATTGCTGCATCCATTTTTTTTCTATGTATTAGTCTGTTTTCAATCCATGACAAGAATTCATCTGTCACTCTGTGGTTTCTAAGTTTACTCACAAACTCCTGTAAAAAACTTCTATCAAACCTTTTCAAAAGGATAGAACTATGTCCATTTGTTCTTCTTTCCACACTAGCTTGAAGGTACTTTCAAAGAACGCTAACACATTAGAGAAACACAATTTTTAGCAGCTGCCTGTATTCTAGTTTTCATTTTACCTCCCCTCACTAGTCAGCAAAGTTTTTGTGAGCGCTGCTTTCCCCAGACTGAAAGCATATGCTGTGGATTCCAGGTGGGTGATGGTGCAGGAGGACCTGTGAGCACACATCATGATGAGCTTACCCATTGATCAGAGTTTGTTATTTTTCACTGCCTCCCTACACTTAGTAGAATGCATACATACAGTGAAGACCAAATGAGAACT
This sequence comes from Chroicocephalus ridibundus, assembly GCF_963924245.1. NCBI lineage: Eukaryota > Metazoa > Chordata > Aves > Charadriiformes > Laridae > Chroicocephalus > Chroicocephalus ridibundus. Next base: position 28,157,237 of record NC_086284.1, read on the forward strand.
CCTTGGTCTCCAGCTGAGATACTTGGTTAAAACCATTGCAACCCTGTATTTTTTTTTGTCTGGGGGAAATTTCCCATGTTCTGATCGTAGAACAATTCTTAAAAGACCACGTGTCCATTGCTATGAAGGAAATGCCTCCGAGCAGACATAAGCCCATCTTTTTCCACCTGCTTCTCCCTTCGAAGCTTGCCTTGGGCCTGTCTGCATGAGCAGGCTGATGTACAAAGACACTGAATCAAAAGCATGCAGCAGGGGATTGCAGAGAGTATCAAGTGACTTCCCAGCTTTATCCCTGTCTCCCTGACATGCAGTATGCCAAGTGAAGGCTGGGAAATGAGTACAGAATCCATCTCGACACCACAAAATACTAGACAGTGTTTAGGCCACTGTCAGAGACTGCTGCTGACCCAGAATTGTCTTCCCGTTTCTTTTACTACCCCGCCTGCCAGCAACCCTGTGCTGTTTCTTGAATCACAGCCCAGCCCACTTTTGCAGTAGACAGGAGCACGCTGCTCTCTGCCCATGTTCGTTATAAAACATTCGTTCTGATGCAGTTATACAACGGTAATACAATTGTACTGGAAATTGAATAACTGCATTAGCTGAGCTAGTACAGTTTTCCTTCTTTAGGCACAGCACCATGCCAAGGAAAAACCCAGTCCTTGGAGCACGGCCATTCACGTTCGCATGCAAAAGACTATGGAGGTGAATTGTAAACTCTTTTGTTCGTGGCTCGCCACTGCCTCGCACAACAGGGACCCAGTCCATTGCTCAGCACCCTAAGCACCCCAAAAGCGCTGCTATAACTATGCAACAGTGATTACAAATGCTAGCAGGCAAAACCTCTCCTGTTAGAGAAGAGGGCACCCCATGCCAAGGATGAACAGCACCGATGCTCCAAAAAAGCACTTGCACTTCACCTCTGAAATACCGCAGAGCCGCTCACAGGGTACATGAACACAGAGAGGTTTTATCTTGACAAACTGACTGCATGACAGCCTCTTCACGGAAGCCTAAATTTCATCTGAATACTAATGCTGGCATTGTGTTGACTTTACAATGCAGAGTTCTCACACTCCCACTATCGGCTCAACCACCGTACAAATTTCTGTCATTACTGCTGCAGCCTCACATTCCAAAACCCTCCCTTGCAGGAAATTACATGCATTTCAACACTGACGACAAGCAAGATCTGACAAGTAAATATTCTGCTGCAATGGGATTTGAAATCTGGACTTCGAATGCTTTCATCTCCAAATGATATCACAGGCTTTTTCACACGAAGCTTTATAATTGTGTGTCCCCATGGCAAAGCCACAAAAAGTATCACAAAGAGTGTGAAATTTCCATTAATATTGGCTCCCAAAAGTTAAGCCAATTAGAGAAAAATATTCGGTATGTATGCCTTTTCAAAAGACTGAAGATTGGAAAAATCTTTTAAAAAGTATTTTGAAAGAGACAGAAAAAGTTCCTGTCTTCTCAATTATATGAATGAAAACCCAAGAGTGTTAGAGTTGCTACTTCAAGTTGTACAGGTAATATGAAAAGGAAATTTTACAGAATCAATACCAGTCCTGTCCTCATTATGCAATGGTGAGAATTTATCCCACACAACCAAATCCAAATTCTAATTTGAGAAACAATCCATCTTGTCGCAGATTTTCTTTGTTGGTGCTTTACGAATACCAAAAGCCCTTACAGGGGGGAACTGCCACCTACCACAGTGGAGAAGGAACACAACTGGAATGTGCTGCGTTTTGCCAATCCCAGGCTGCGCGAAATTCCTTTTAGGGTCACAGGGCAGGTTTCAGCAGTTTTCAGGCTGCAATATACTGCAAAACCACTACAGCCCAGCAGGAGGGAGATGCAGACGCAGCCTACTTCATCACGGTCCACTCCTCTACAATTTAGCACCAATTCTAGCCAACAGAATATAAGTCATCTCTATGATATAAGTAGGCATGATTTCCATCCTTTGGACCCTTTCTGCTGTTACTGTGTGCCATTTCACCTACAGAGCCCTGAGATCAGTTCAATGGGCAGTAAGCTGTGCCTGAACTGTACCACAGGCACCAGTACTGCATCATGCTTACCTTCTGCCCCCTTTATGCTTCAGCTATTATCTGTGTGTGTAACAACCAGCTCTCCACTTTCTATTCCGTGTGGACCTCATCATTTTGGTGCTCCGTGTGCCCCATGGCATCACACACGCCTCTATCCATGCCCTGGCAGGCAGCAAACACACGTGAAAGAGCCAATTGTCAGTGCCCATCAAAATGGTAAAAGGCTCAACTATAACCACCTGTCCCTTGGTGGCTCTGGATGTCCTTCCTCTACTCACACACTGAGTTTCATATGCATGTTGGAACACAGTAGCTGTGAGCCTGGTACCTGTCTGCCCTTTTGGTTAAAATCAGCCAGCATTTTAAGAAATTAGTGGGGAAAGGAGTGACCGGCAGACAAGGCAACATGGTTGCACGAGATGTGTATCCTTTGGAAACCAGGAAATGAAATAAGTAATTGGATTCTGTAATGACTTTGTCTAAGTGGGTCTGAATTAATCCAAAGGATTAACATTTGTGAAAAGAAAGAAGGAGAAACTCATGATCCCATTTATTTTTCCTCCCCAACTATCTGCTGCCAGCACAGGTTAGCGTTTCTTTGCTTACTGCCATTCATTTTATCTTCAGGCATGCATATATTTTCATCTCAGCTATTCCAGGAAATTCTGTAGATGTTGTGGAGTTGCTGCAGATTTTCTCCAAGGTAACTTAACTCAGAAGATATATATTTTTTGTCTTTTTATTTCGCTTGTTTTTCAGTTCTGTGCCCAGCCTTTCAGTTCTTTACATCTGCATTGCTGCATCAAGTCTCCACTTCAGAGGAATATTCCCCGAAGTCCCTGTTCCTTGAAACACAGTATTTTCTTTAAACGGCAGAAATGACTTTGTGGTCTGACACTGGAATACCTGAGGGATTTCTACTGAACTTACCGTGTGAATGTTGACAGAATCAGCAGGAGACAAATAGAAGCTTTATTCTTCTAAACAGGGTCGTGGAAATGCCACTGTATTTATAATGGAATGTATAAATCCCCAAATCCCTTTGTTCATTGTTCTGCAAAAACTTGCTTAAACTAAACTAAACAAAAAACACTTGTGCAGCAATTCTGTTAGATTACACCAACAACAGAGGAATAAATGAATATGCTAGTCACAGTCTATAGCAGTCTCTTTACAAAATTCCTTGTTTTCCACCGTACTGATTTATGCCTAATGCAGGAGAAGACTTATCATGCACAGGCGTATTGTTAATGTTATGTTAGAGGTAATATATGACATGGTCTGCAATAATAAAACAGTCATTGGACTTTGGTTGACAAAATAGGAAAAATCACTACCTGTGAATACCTCCTGTGTTTGACGTCTCATTGGCAGAGATCCCACCTGTGGGAATATCACTGGTAGACAACGCTCCACTTGCTACTAAGATACTCTAGTCTTATCTTCATTCGGAGTGCACATGGAAAGAAGACGTAAAACAGCTACATCCAACTCTATTCATTCTTAAGTAATTAAAAAAAAAGTGCCAAGCAGAACCTGAAAGACTCCAGAAAACTACACAGTAAGGGTGGAGAGAGAGTGAGAGGACAGGACCAAGTGAGTAAACAACTCAGATTAGATTAGGATAGAATTATACCTCATTCCGACCCACTCCTCTTTACGAAATGGGGTCAATTACTTTGGACATGTTTTAAATTATAAGTGTGCACTCTCTGTCACACTGCATGCTTTCCTCAATGTTCTTTCTTCTTAGAGAGAAAAAATACACAAAAATTGAAAAGAAATGTATGCTACTCCCTTCTTTCTCAGAAAAAGGCCATGGGATGTAGCAAGGTATCCAAGACTTTTACCATTTATTCTAAACTGGTAACATCACTAAATTTGCATTTGACATCTTTGAGCAGAACAAAATGCAGGGCACAGAGGGCAAAAATTCAGACAAAAATAGGGAGAATATGCAGAAGTCAAGAGTCTTATAGTTCTGAGTACCGTGTTAAGGAACATGACACGTCTCTCCTATCCCTTTCTGGGTTGCAAATACAAAAATATCTCTAGCCCGCTTCTGTTCCTTTGATGCAAACAAGTTTGCATCAGTGTAACTGAGGGTATGTCAGCACAGCATTCAAAGGCATAATTTTGCATTGTGTGGATATACACAACTTTTAAGATATCTAGTTCATGTACTCAAAGCACTGTAGCTGTGAATAGAGTCCAAGACATGTTTTCTGACAATGTTGCCAGAAAATTTAAACTACTGAAATTTTGTCCAGACTGGGACCCATTATAGAACCTATTCCGTTCCATTTTCTTTCCAAACCCACGATAAACTAGTTGCAGATATTTACAAATAAAAGGATATAAGTCTTTGTTTGGGTTATTCTGACCATAGTATGGTGACACCATGTCTAGTGGCACTAGTATTGCAGCCAACGGCAGTAAATTAAATGTGCTGGGGACTGTGCTGGCACCGAGGCCAACTGGGACACAACAGCCACACAAAAACTTCCTACCCCTCCGTACTGGATGGCTGCACCCACACTGCCCACTGCGAGAGTCCCTGGCCTGTGCCCAGTCCTGACACATGGCCAGGATTTATATATTTGTACAAGCATAGTCAAAATTGTGTCAGCACAGTGTTGAAGTGAGCCAGGGACCAAGCTAAAGGACTGGATCTCTGCTCACCCATGTTGCTTAACTCTTAGAGCACGTTTTGGGATACTTTGGGTCTCTCCAAGATACCCAGGCACAGCATGGGGGAGAGCTCACTCCAGGGACTGTCTCCAACAGGCAGCAGAGGTATAACTGCACCAGCGGGACTTAAAACAATCCCAGCTTCAGACACTCAATCTCTTCCATATATCCTCCTGCTGTATCTCAGGGTATGCCATGCACCTTGTTTCACACTGTGCAAACAAGACTGCGGAGAGCTGCAACACAGGCATCACATTACTTCAGGCAATTCAAGCTGAAAAGGAAACGAGCCACAAAATAGTATTTATGTCTTTGGGTCTCAAAAGAATCCCTTGAGGCCCAGAGAGACCTGCAGCCAAGTACCACATAGCTTGGAAGAAGTCAGTGTCCTCGATAGAGAGCTCGCCCTGAGTAATCTGGATGTGAACTAGCTTGCCCCTAATTGCTCTGTAGCACCCTCCTATTAAGCAGTACAGAAACAGCTTATGAGGTATTGCAGAGGTGCAGAACAACCAACTGATTTTTCTACTCCCCTTTCTGCATCCACTACATCTAGAGCCTTCCTGTCCTCGCCTTAAAATGCCTCTGCAACTTTCATAGCATGGAGAATATGAACTTCAGTTTAGTGATCCCTTCAAATCCTTTACAGACCCTCTTGTGCACTGGGAATTCACAGAAAGGAGGTGATGCCCTTGAACTCTCTGGTACTTTATGTCAATTTTAAAGTGGCCCTCAAATCCAGGTCTGCAGGTCTGTCTATATCATAAACGTCTATATTTGTCCTAAAGCAGTCCAGTTTGAAAATACCAACTTCCAACTCACCCCAATTCACCCCTTGACTGGCTCGTCCTTCAGTTAGGCTGAAGGTTTGAGACTGGGATGTCAGTAAGTGACTGTCCCAGAAACTCCCTTAAATTCCTCACTTCTGACCCCTATTTCTCTGGTACCTCTCTCTGCTGTCCACATGAACAGACCAGCTGGAAAAAAGAGCCAAGAAACTCACACACCACTTCTGAGGAGGCCTCTATTTTGCAGCTAAGAAGCACAAAATGTGGGCTGCTCTGCTGTGTGTTATGAAGGGAGATACAGATGGTGTAAGACAGCTCACGTGGTTCAGAATAATTGAGAGGCAACCTCAGGATAGACCTTACATATCAATGCAGACATATTATACTTCCTTTACAGATGGTACACACCATGGCATATAGATGTACCAGAAGCTCTTTACCCCACAAAAGTAAAAGCTGCATGCCTTCTAAATAAAACACCCCCCCACACACACAGCTAAAATGAAGCAATCAATAATCTTGCCACTAGGTCTATTTCTTGAGTTTGACAAGGTGCCTGACTGATCAAAAATAAAAAAACCCCACCTTGTCTCTTTCTTAAATTATGGACACAAAGCAATTTCAGTTTTGCTGGGTACACGCAGAGGAGAGAGGATTCTCTCCATCCTTTTTGAATGAGACTGGGGATATTTTGTTTTAATCAATTAAAGTCTGATGCTGCTACACCGCAATCAGAACAAGAAGTTCTGAATATATTATACTTTTTTCCCCCTTTTCTAAGCCATTTCTACTTTCTCGCTGCAAAATGCTTCTAGCTGTAAATTATTTCTGCATTTCAGATTTATACAGAAATATGTATAAACTAAATGAAGAAAAATGAAAATATATTCATGCAGCTGTTTCTGCCTATCACCTTTAATCTTTCATGCACTTTAAAATATGTGCTTCCCACAAAGGGAGAGAGAGATCTATTTTTGCTTTATGTGAATATAAAAGTAATTTGTTGCCATAGCAATATTTTTCCATCCAAATGCTCAGAACACCACAGTTGCTTCAGGTTTTGGGCAAACTGTAACTATCCCAAAAAACCATGTAAAGCGTTATGCTTCAATAACCTCTTCAGTTCCATTATAATCACATCTTTCTGCTAGACATTATTAACAAAAAATAATTCAATACAGATGTTTTTGTCTATACAAGCCTACTCCCAGAGACCACTTTCAAAATCATTTGCTTGTATCTTGTTTAATTCAATTTGCATTAAACTTCTGCAGAACGGACTGAAAAAAACAACCCAATCTCTACGCAGCGGGCCAAATTCTGAAGCACACAGAATTTTGAAGTGCACAAATCTAAAGAAAGATGTTAATCCCCTGCATGCTGTACTTTCTTAAATTCCCCCCATCCCCTTGCGTAGTGCTCTTTAGTAGGGTTCTCAGAGATGTTAGCCCTGTTCATTTCCATAGCAACCCTCTCCGCAGACTGGAACAATTTGTTAAAATTGTTGGGGTTCAGCCTTTGAAAACAGCAATGCTGCCACAAAGACTGGCATGAGCAACCTCCCAAAAAATTGGGGTAGGAATCACAGGAGCACCATTTTTTTCACTGTAATTTTGACCCTGTCCTGGGAACAGTAACTTCCATGGCTCTGGGAGGACATTTCATGCAAGCTGGAACTATGGATTATGGTACACAAAAGACATTGCCTGGTTGAAGCTTAATACATATTCTTACTGCAGTATTACATAATGTTTAAATACAAATAAAACAGCAACCAAATGAAATATAAAATCCTCAAGATCTTAATAAAAAACCCCAAACCAGAACACACAGATGTTGGCAGCTTTCCACTCTCTTCCACCTACACCTTAAGAGTGATTTCACAATGCAGGGGATTTGTGTACATCGAGGCTGACTGCCCCAGCTCCCTGACAGCGCTCCCAGCCATGATGCCACATTAAACTCCCATCAAAACCTCTGCACTGGCTACCTGGTGCTCATACGTCCGGTGGAAGTTCTCCAGATGTGTCCAAAGCTGAATCACTGTGCAGTTCGTTTGGACAGAAAGGACTGTATGTATGCATGTCACTTTTTTAGTGCTTCTGACTGGACAGGAGTTGTGCACGTGTAACTATCCTTGTTACCTTGCTCACATTTTCACCAGCCCTTGACTGCTTGTTTGTCTGTTTTGCTGCACACTTTTGAGCCTCCGTAGCCTTGCTACACACTCCAGAGCCTGTAAACTCTTTGGGGATATTTATTACATATCCCTCAGGGCCTCAGCCTGCTAAGCTGTTCTGTAAGACTACAATATAAACACTAAATAAACATGAATATTATAGTCCAGACCTGCTAACACTGTATCTTATTTCTTAGAAAATCTACTATATGCTTTCGTAATCCAGATGTAAATCATGATTTACTGTTGTATTTAAATTGTCTCTGTCTAAACTGGATATGAAATGCAAAATGGTGGGGTTTTTTTCCATTGCCACAGCCAACCTGAAATGCAACTGTACTTCTGAATACAACTGACTCTGCTGCAGACAGCCCTTCTTTTGTGCAGTGATTTGCACCGGTAGTGCCTGCACATGTCTTTTATATAGCAACACAGAGAGGGAAAGGAGACGGCACAAAACAGCAACGTAATTGCAAGCCCATAAAACGTGATCAGGGAGTCTTCAACAGATAGATATTTGCAGCATATAAACTGTCATAACATACTTGCCTTAAGGTGAAGTTTCATGGTCGACTTAAGACAAACTAAATCCACATACTATTGCAAAAAAATGAGCGTTCTTGCCTTTCCTTTTGCCCCAGTCTGCAAGTTTCTGGCCACTCCCGCCAGCATTAAAGCAAGACTGGGAAATCGATCTAGCCAAAAGCATTTTTCTGTCTTTTGAGTTTTGTCAGGTTGGTTTTCAGTCAGATCAGTTTCCAGACCTGGCTGATCATGCAACCAGCCACTTAAATCCCACTGCAGGAGTGAAATTACCCCTTTCAAGGGCATCACACACAGTGCAAATGGAGGTCAGCTAATCCCTGTTGTGAAGAAACACTCTTAACTGACTAGATTTCATATTGATAGTGTTCTCTAAGGGGTAATACACAAAATAACTATCAATCAGTATGTGTCAAGCAGTTTACTGCCAGAGGAAACAACTTACCGTAAACAATGTTTCTGCAAGGCAGGCGCATATTTAGATCACTATTTTGCAGATAAGGAAAGAAAGCGAACCACATTAACTTTTATCCCTAAGGTCAAAGAGAAAATGCATAAGGCAGGATAGGAGGGACCTCCTGCCTCTGAAGTCCTGTACCTTAACTACAAGGCTAGCTTTCTTTGTATATGCACCTCTCTTTCATGTGTGAGTGCACGTATATACACATACAGATTTATGTTTCATAAAGAAATGTGCCTAACGCTGCGAAAAATTGATTTTTGTGGTCAAAACCAAAATAACAACTTATTTTAGAAGCTCTACTAAACTACAGGAGCAACAGAGAAAATTAACAAGCAGAATGTGCACAAAAGCATCATACAGTTAAGGCTTCATTCTTAGTAGAAAATTGTTAACTGGTTTTTACACCTTGGAATAACTCATAAAGACTCATTCCATATTTTACACTGCTGACTTCCAAATGCGTTTTGAGATGCTTTTTTTTTTTAACATGAGATTTAAATAATTTTGGTTTCCCAAGAATCCACACATGTTAACAATATCACTGCATCAAGGCACAGAGCTTATTACTATTATTTTATTGTTAAATTTGACTAAATACCACTTGATAGGTAGAGAACATAAACTACTTTAACCATAATGGCAGATGAGCTCTGGTTTTGCTTGTATCAACATCATAGTTTTAGAAATGCCAGCTAACAATGAGCTTTATTGTACCGAATGGGATAGGTGATCAGGCACTGAACCATTTTCCTTCTGGCTGCCTACTTCCTCTCCACAGTCAGGCAGTTCGACAACTGGCAATGCTCCAAAAGACATGGAGATTCATAAATGCAAATATGTATTAAATATGCAAACATTATGGATCAGTGTGCCCTGAAATATGCATGTTCTTAAAACATAGCAACATAGTTTCCTGATAATACGTAATGACATCTGACAGCTCATATTCTAAACAGATTTCCTTCTGGAAAGAAGAATTAGTGGGGAATACAAATAGAGGTATACAAGGAAGTGAAATAATTATGTTTACAGGAAGAAAGAAAATGCAAGGGCAAATATAAAAACCCCAGTGTTGATCATGCTACAGAAAATCCTGACCACGTTGCAGTACATGGTGCAGAAGGTCTGTTCCCCCAAATCTCATGGCAGAGGGCTTGGGAGAAGCTGGGAAAAGAGGGACGTGAACTTGGGAGCAGAGGTACGCTGAAGAATCTGCAAGCATGCAGGCTTCCCAGCCAAACTCCTCTGGAAAGGAGGATGAAGCAACTGTAAAGGTACTCAAGGGGGCAGATACACAACCCTCACAGACCTCTCCAATCCACCGCTCATTTATCATGCTTCAGGTCAGGGCTTTACCCTTCCCGGGGTCAGGGATTTGCTCCTCCTTTCACACAGCGAAGCATCCATCAAAGTTGTGCAGCTTCCCCAGCTGGAAATAACGTGCCAGAGAAAGATTTTATTTAAATAGGCAAAAACACTGGGAGGGCCGTTCTCACAGTTGCCTGAACGCCCTCTATGCCACCCTGACGGCCAAAGGCAGGCATGCGGCGTTAAGAGTCCGTGCAGAGAAGTCATCTGTGTGTCCAACTGGTGTAAAAAAACCACCCCTCTGTCGCGTTTCCTCCAGGAAGCCCGAGGAATGGAGGGGTCACAGCCAAGGCAGTGCTGGGCCGACCGACCCACCCGCCTCAGGAACTCGCCCTGACGGCCCTCACCCGAGAGGGCTCATGAGGGAGCCGACCCCATCGCCCGCCGGACCCTCGGGGCGGCCTTGTCCCCTGCGGACGGTTTTACCTCACGGAAACAAACCCTGAGCTCCCATCTGCGCTCCTCGTTTACGCTGGGACTCCAGGGGACGGGCCCCGGGCAGGCTCAGGGAGTCAGGGCGCTGCTGTGGGACGCGGGACCCAGGCTGTGTAAGCCCCCAGCGGCGTCCGAGCCTCCCCTCCCCTCCAGGGGGACTCCCCAGCGCTCGGCAGGCTGGACGCCGAGCGACTCCCGGACCTTCCGCCGCCCTCACCGCACACCCCTCTCCCTTCCCGCCTCCCCCAGCCCGGCCCGGCCCGTCCCAGCGCGGCCCCCGGGCACTTTCCCCGCCACCTCCTTCCTCCGGCGCCGCCGCCGCCCAGCCCACAGCACCTCCACTCCCCGCCCCGGCCCGGGCGGTTCCTGCGCTCCCTCCCTGCCTCCCGGAGAGCGGCTCGTCTCCGTGGCTTGGCTGCCCGGGTCTGCATCTCCATGTGCTTCCGTAAAGGAATGGGAGGGACACCCCCACGCACACACCCGGGCCGTGTCACGGCGTCCCCTGGCCCACGCTGGGGCTGGTCTCTGCCCCTGGGCTGGCCCTGAGGTCAGCAGCCCACCTGCGGCTCTGCCTCATCCCCCCAGCCGCTTCCAGTGTGCCCCGACCTCAATTCTCATAAATAGACAGGTGGACATTTACCCAGGTTCACTATACAGTGGCCAAGAGTTTCCATAACTGTGTATTTCAAAAGGGGGAGGAAAATCAGGACAGTTCTCCCACTTATTCTGAGACGGATGGAGGTCACCGAGGTGAGTATGAAAGAAAAGCATCTGAGGACACGGTGAATCCTGCCATAAGGCAAAAAGCTTAGCCCTCAGACCTGACACATCTCATGCAATAAAAGGAATGGAAATTGCATATAGCTCTGCCCAGCTCTGGCCTCTAGTCACCCTTTCGCCACTGATTTGCTGCACGTAATTGCTGTGAATCATTGTGTTTATACTTAGGTTTTGTTCCCTTCCAAATAGCGATAACGTGTTTTGCTTTCCTGTGAGGTGCTCCAGCTTCCATGGAAGAAAAGTGAGTCATCTTGTTACTTAATGCATGAATTCTGTTGGCAAAGTCCATCCATTTAGGACAAGAGGAAACGGCCTCAAGTTGTGCCAGGGGATGTTTAGGATGGATAGGAGGAAAAATTTCTTCACAGAAGGGGTTATCAAACATTGGAACAGGCTGCTCAGGGAAGTGGTGGAATCGCCATCCCTGGAGGTATTTCAAAGATGGGTAGACATGGTGATGAGGGACATGGTTTAGTGGTGGTTTTGTCATTGTTAGGTTGATGGTTGGATTCAATGATCTCAAAGGTCCCTTCCCACCTAGACGATTCTGTGATTCTGTGTGTCTATGATTTTGGTTTGTATTTGTACAGCACCTGGTGCAATGTGGGTCCTTCTTTTTCTCTAGGGCTTGCAGGCGCTTGCAGGCCAGCAGAAGTACATAGAGTTAATTATACCCATGCATGAATGCATGAGGAAAAATATTTTTTAGAAATAAAAGTAAAAGAAAAATATTCTGGAAGACTGTCTCCCGAGGCAGCATATTTGCATCAAAAACCTTCAAAACTAACTGAACGAAAAAGCAGAGCAAACACAGTATCTGAATGAAAAAAATAAACTGTCCTAACCAATATAGTGTCTGTATGAAATGTTCAAATCCCGGTCTTCCTTACAGAACTAAACAAACATAACTAAAGATAGATTATCTTTTAATTGCAGCATTTGTTCAATTAACTATTTGGTGCAGAAAAATGATATCATGCAGAAAAAACACAAGAGATAGACAGTTAAAGTCCCAATACTATAAATATATGCATGTGAGGGTTTTCTGATTTAGCCAGTTCAGGTGATCCATCTATATTTGAAGAAGTCAGGGATAAAACTTGAGTTCGTGATCATGCTGATTCTGCAAATCCTTGCTTAGATGAGTAGTCCTTACTCATCTGAAATGGGGTTTCCTTCCTTCCTTCCTTCCTTCCTTCCTTCCTTCCTTCCTTCCTTCCTTCCTTCCTTCCTTCCTTCCTTCCTTCCTTCCTTCCTTCCTTCCTTCCTTCCTTCCTTCCTTCCTTCCTTCCTTCCTTCCTTCCTTCCTTCCTTCCTCTCTTTTTCTTTCATTCTTTTCACTAATTCTGTTTATTGTTTTTGCCAGAACATTTTTTTTTAATTTGATTTCTGCTCTTTGAGGAGTCATCAGCATTTACTCTTGGCTTCTTGGCTGCAGTTTTGTTTACACAGATAGAGAAGGCTTATCTGCATAAAAGGAACAGGCTTACGTGCCAAATTTCAATGGAACTGGACTTTTGTTCCTAATCTGCTGCTGTTTGTAAGCAATAAAAAAAACCAAAAACTGATCTTGCTCTTGGGAGAGGTCAGTGGGATCCAGTGTTTGTCATCACCAGTCCACTGTGACTAACACTTAAGAGTGGCAATCTAGTCCTAAGCATCCCAGTTATTTTTCTAGTCAACTGCACCTTGGAGAGGTGTCCAAAGGTGTCCCTGTCCAGCTAAGTGAGCTAAGAGCAAAAGTTACCTCCTCCTGGATCTGGCCTAGTCCTTTTAAAGTTTTAAATCTTGCTTTAAAGGCTGACAATTTTTTACTCTCACGCTGCTGCCCTCCACTGTGCTCTTCTTTCACCTCCTTGCCAGTAAATAAACTCCTCTGTCAGTATCACAGCTTGCTTAGAGATTTGCAAAAGCAGAACTTTGTTTTCTTCAGCCTCCAATAGTCTTTAAGAAGTGACTGCTCATTTATATGCCAACCCCTCTTAAAGCATGAGGGCAAATCCTCTGGGTACCTGAGCAGAGCTCATTAAATTCAGTGGAACCATGGCTCCAAGTCACCCAGAAGTCTGCTGTACACAGCTGTCCAACCCAGGAATTCACAAATTAAACAATAAAAAAAAAATTTGGTAAAAAAATCTTTAAGGATGTGTCATCACATATCTTGCAAATACTTTACATTTCCTTCATATATATTATTTGACTTTAAAGGTTTCAGGAGGGGAAAGTCCTACAGCATTAGAATATGAAATTAAGCAAAGGATCTTGTCATTTCTCTACCGACATGCAGTCTTTTATTTTTCATTATGAACACTGTCTAGCCCGTGATTATGCTGACCCCTTACTTCTTCTGGCTGTGCACTTCTGCCCTTCTTCTATAAGGCACCCAATTTACCATAAATTGGATATTAAGAGAATAAATTATTAATGTATTTCTAACCTGCATCACAATTAAAAAGCAGGTCAAGTGTGCAACTTGGATGGCTGGAAAAACTGTTTTCAGTGGTGTATTTGCATTTTATAACAGTGACTGAAAAAATTATAAAGTTGTACAATATATTTTCCTGACATTTTTTACTGATCTGGGAGTTGTTTTTACTGGAGAAAGAGAAGGAAGACATCAGGAATTTGGGAAAGATGGCTGCAAGAATGTTTTTATTGGTTAAGAACTGAACTCAAAGCCCATTTCAATCAGTCAGGGAACTCCCATTAACTTCTGATTTTTTGCTCAAAATGTAATATAAAACATTACTACAAATGTGTAGTACACTTACAAAATGTAAGCAATAGTACAACAGAGCCTGCTTCTTATCACTAGTGATGGTAGAAGCTAAGAGGAATCGAATAAAGTACCTATGAGGCTGACCGGCCTGTAGTTCCCCAGCTCCTCCTTGCCTTTCTTGAAGACTGGAGTGACACTGGCTTTCCTCCAGTCCTCAGGCACCTCGCCTGTTCTCCAAGATCTTTCAAAGATGATGGAGAGCGGCCCAGCAAATAATACCTGACGCTATCGTTACATTATATGCTAAAAGATCAGTGGGCCATAAAATTATCTGATACTGTGATTGGTGATATGTTAATAGGCTAAATTAAAGGTGACACATATGCTAACATTTGGTAAAATGCTACAGTAAAATTATTTATTTAGCTGTGTAAAGAATCATAGAATCATAGAATCACAGAATTATAGAATGGTTTGGGTTAGAAGGACCTTAAAGATCATCCAGTTCCAACCCCCCTGCCATGGGCAGGGACACCTCCCACTAGACTAGGTTGCTCAAAGCCCCATCCAGCCCGGCCTTGAACACTTCCAGGGATGGGGCATCCACAGCTTCTCTGGGCAGCCTGTTCCAGTGCCTCACCACCCTCACAGGAAAGAATTTCTCCCCAATATCCAATATAAATCCACCTTCTTTTGGTTTAAAACTGTTGCCCCTCATCCTATCACTCCATTCCCTGATAAAGAGTCCCTCCCCATCTCTCCTGTAGGCCCCCTTCAGGTACTGGAAGGCCGCTATAAGGTCTCTCCAGAGCCTTCTCTTCTCCAGGCTGAACAACCCCAACTCTGTCAGCCTGTCCTCATGGCATAGGTGCTCCAATCCTCTGATGGATGTTCAGTTGTTTATGAACACATTTTTCAAAGTTTTACTTTTTCAGCTGAAATCTGATATACTCATTCTCAAATACAAGATAGTATTCTTGAGGAAAAACTTGTTAAATTATTTTCTAGATGGAAATAAGTGTGTGAAAAGGTGAGAAAGCCCTTTTATTCAATCTTCATCTCAACAGCACTCACACTGCAATGAGAACTGCTGAAAAATTGAAATTTGTCAGACACAGTTCTGGAATGCAGATATGCCTTTCATTAGTCTGCTGAAAAATCAGATTTAAGATTATAGTGCTTTAATAGCATACTTTATACACAGAGAGTAAATTATATTAAATGGATAAAAGCAAAAATCTTCCATTTTTTATGGCATTCTACTTCTGTGAATATATTAAATAAGTGAATATTGATTAGATGATGTCTCAGGATTCTATTAGCTGTGAAGATGCAAGCACAAAAAGGTGGATGGAATTTAATACTTATTTGAGGATTGCAAATAAGATTTGTGAAAGGGCATATGAATGAAGTCTGGACCCCAGAAAAGATGACTTCTTGAATGATACAGAAATATCCAGAGGTTTCTGCCATGGTGTAGCACGTAGTGTGGTGCATTAATTCTGTGGCTACCTAAGAAATAGCAACATGTGACTTTTTTTTTCTTTTTTTTCTTAGACTTAGTAGATAGCAAAAAATGGCAAAAATCCCACATTTCACAATAAAGCACTTACTTAGAAATTAGGATGCTTTGAGGTAAACGTTACCTCTCTGGGCTAAACCTTCTACCTCCTGTGTCCTTCTACAAGGGCTTGGGCTGAAGAGGCTCACCCCACTCTGGCTTTTATTGTAGAAAGCCACCTGCATGAGCAATGGAGGAAGATGGGAGTAGTGGGGATGGTGCAGGTGCTTCAATGATTGACTTCATACCGTCAGCCTGGGAGCCAGGGACTGCAGAGCACCCCAGAAAACACATGGTCAAAGGGTTAGGTGTGTAAGAGAACCCTGCTTCGTGGTGGCTGGGCTGCTTTTTCAAGGAAAAAACTGTGACATCTGTTTGCAGTGTGGGTACAGCATTTCGAAGAGACTAAACTTCTGCACAGAGCTCTCTGAACTGCACCGTGATGACTTCCAAGTCACAGAGCTGACGCCTGCAAACAACACAATGCTAAGACATGGCCCCAGATGCCATGGTTAAACTGTTGGAGCAATTCCCGGTGCTCTTTTGGCATTCAGGACTTAGCTAACTCCTGGGTCAGAGACCTTGCCCAAGAGGCAGGTTGGATGTGACTGTCCGCCTTGGACTTAAAGGGAGCCAAATAGTACAGCCACAGCTAGAGCACGTCAGCTTGTCTCCAAGTCAAAGAACTGACCCTGGCTTCATGTAGCTAGCAGAAATTTCAAAATCTTGGATTTCAGCGGCCTTTGCTGACTTCTGAAGTTTCCTCCTTCCGAAGGCAAGCACTTAGGTAGCCCAGTAAAAACGTACCTACTCATAGCTATGTGGTGTAGCCTATTAGCTATGTCCGGTTTAAAAGCCTGTTGGTTCTTCCTCCCTTGTGTAGATGTAAAGTACTTTTCTTCTAGTATTACACCCAAAATAGAATAAGCCACACCATCACACAGTTACCTCATACCAAATCAGTTCTTCACTGTGAACCTTCACTAAACCCTTCTTGAAGTTAATGCTTTCCAGGGTACAACCCTCAGTTCTCTGCTACTGCTTGCTTCCTTCTTCCTAACTGTTGGAGGAACTTGGCTTTCTTAAAATGTACTTTTAACTTAAAATGTACTATAACCTTATAGATGCCTATGCTTTTGGCTTCCCTATGCTTTTTAGTATTTTTTATACCTTGTAGAATAATCTGCTATTTTCTAATAGTAACATCTGAGAGGTTTCTTCAGGAATA
This sequence comes from Chroicocephalus ridibundus, assembly GCF_963924245.1. Classification (NCBI taxonomy): domain Eukaryota; kingdom Metazoa; phylum Chordata; class Aves; order Charadriiformes; family Laridae; genus Chroicocephalus; species Chroicocephalus ridibundus. Next base: position 28,174,055 of record NC_086284.1, read on the forward strand.
TTTTTATTTTATAGATGCCTATGCCTATGGCTTCCCTATGCTTTTTAGTATTTTTTTTACCTTGTAGAATAATCTGCTATTTTCTAATAGTAACATCTGAGAGGTTTCTTCAGGAATATTTTTATTTGTTTATGATTTCTTACTGATCTTTCTGAGATCTGTCAGGTAGAGGGTTTCCAATCCATGTAAGAACTTTTGTTTGTTAGGATTTTACAGTGCTCATGGTAGTCTTATTCCCATGGAAGCAAGGTGCCTGTTTTTCCCTCGCTCCCCCCCCGTAATTTTTTAGACTGTTTGTCACTTTCAAGCACATTTGTAGAGAGATAAATATCCTAAAGATAAATATATTTCATAAAAGTAGATAGCTGTAGGAAAACACTACTAGAGTTCAAATATCACTCTCAATAATTTCTGAATCCATTGGGTAGTTTCTATAGTCAAAGATGACAGCATGTTTGTCATTTTGAAATACCCTGCAGCAAGAAAAAATAGCCCTGTGTTGATATATGCAGAGTAAACAGAAAATCTAAGTGTAATACTGTTGAACAGTCAATTAACCAAGAGACACACAATTCCCTAGAAAGCCAGGTTTTGTTAGCTCTCAGAACTACTTGTTTAATAAGATTGTCATGTGATACTAAAGCAAATACCTTACAAACCTCCCTGCCACATATCCTTTATCAAACAAATTTGTAGTACAAAAAATGAGATTGGTTTCATCAAACTGGCTTATTATCTTGAAATTCTATTCCTATCTCTTGCCATAGATTCAATCTTTTACCGTTTTTTCTGTTATTGGGTCCAGGCTGACTCCATGCTAAAAGACCTATCAGCCAATGCACTAACCTTTTTTGAACATTGACATAACATTAGCACTGTTTTTGTCTTCTCGAATTTCCTTCGTAATCTGAGATTTATTAAAAATTAACCTAACCCATTTGTTCTCTAATGTCCACACCTCAGAGGCATTCGGTTTAACATCCTTCTTCTTTACTAGGGATGGGCTGGGAAGTACTTCTTTGCCTTCTTATGAAATTAGATATTTATTGAGTTCTTCTGCCTCTTCTACATCATTATTTAAACATGTCCTTGATTATATGTCTTATTAATGAGACCGGTGTCAAAGTGCTTCCTGAATTATTCATGGTAGTTTGTGGTGATGAAACCGTGGAACATAGCAGAAGATGAATGGTTTGGTGGTTAAGATATTCTCTTAGCATTAAGAGATCTAGGTTTTAGTCCTACAGACTTCCAATGTGACATTATCAAAGTAAAACACTTTTTGTGTCATATGACTACCTCCTTCTGGAGTTGCTAGTGAGGAAGTTAAAACCTTGCCTGTTTTCCTAAGTCTATTCTCTTTGGTTCCTTCGTGGCACTCTTAGTTCATGAAGCCTTTCTGTTCTCTGTTCTCAACCTCACTCCTTCCTAAAAGCTGTCATAATCCACTGTCCTCTCATATCAAAAGACGGTGAAAGATGGTCTCAGACATGCCCCAAGATCTCATGCATCTTTGACCTTCCTGCTTCTCCTTGCTTCTTTTCACGTCTCAGTTATTCAGACATGTGATGTAGAACCATTACACTGAATTACCATCTATGAGCTTTCATGTACATAGGCCTGACTTCCCTCCACTGTGGTGTCTCTACTTTTCCCTCCACTGAAACTTCTCTTATGTGGTCTTCTGTGATTTTTTCTTGTGGTATGAACATTTCTTACATCACAAGATCATATTTTCCTTTGGTACCATGACTGTCCTATGTTGGAAATACTTATTTCTTCATTTTTCAATTTCTTAGGTTTCAGCTGTTACCTGTAACTTCTTTTGTTGACATTTTTTTTTGCAAATACTTTGTTAGCTAAACAAATTGAGAACTTCAACCACATTAACTGATATTTTTTTCTGTTTTCCTGATAATCTCGATGGTACTCCTTCAACCTGATAATATTTGTATCTTTCTTGCATTGCAAATAATCTTGATGGTCATTAAACTTTCTATGACCAGCTTAATGCAAGAAATAAAAAGGTTCATTGATAATCCAGTAGGTCAGATTTAATCATAATTGGAGCTAGCGAGGATGTCTTTGCAGGCAAGATTGGGCCCATCAGTACCAGTGCTATATAATCATTGAGCATTGTTTCTGGATGAGTGTTTTTGGATGACAGCAAAATGGGCTATCTCTGTGTTCAGGTTCATAAAGATGTCCTTCCCCTCTTCCTATTTCTGGACATAATTGCAACTAGGTGCATCTACAATCTGCTATTTTAGCCAGATGTTACTACTAAAGTTCTTATTCCTCATGGCTTTAGCATATAATACCTGGACTTGAGTGCAAACAGGTCACCACTGCTATTTCTGAAACTCCCTGAATTTATAGTCTGTTCCTTTTATGTTCTATCAATTGGCTTTTCCCAGTGTTCTGATTTCAGGAAGGTATCTGTCTCTGAGAAAACTTTATTCACAGTTTGAACCACAAACTAGACACAGCTAATCCTTGCTATGGCAGGTTAAAGGTAACCTACTGTCATGAGAATAATTTATCTGGGAAAGTATACAGGAATTAGAGTTCAGCACTGCGTGTAGATCAAGCTTGTGGGATATCAGTCTCCTAGTGTAAGCACACAACGATTCCCAGTTTGTGTTTTGGCAACAGGGAGCACAAGCATACCCTACTCAGCACGCACAGCACGCAGCCTTTTTTCCCCCCACTCCACTTTTCAGCTGGGTAGCTTAATACAGACAGGAAGGTGATCTCAAGGAGGAATCCCAGGTTCTCTGTCGAGCTAACATGGATCAACTGCAACCAGACAACTAACTAGAGAAACTGATATAGAAGATGACTTAAAAAAACCCAGAAGACTTATGTAGGGACAGATCTGGGAATGATGCTAGGACCCAGGCAAGGGAATGCATGGACTTGAAACACATCCACAATCCTTTAAGGCCATCTATCCTATTTATTACTACCTCTAAGTACATATAGTATAAATATAAATATGTTCGGGAGGAATTTCCTGGGTTTGGGACAATACATGTACTGCTACAGGAAACAGTTTACTTCTGGAGTGTGCTCAGTTTCAGTTAAGAGTAGAGAATATAGAGTGACTTTTCATAATTAATCCTCTCTTTCCTACTTCTAGCTACATCCCTTCTGATCTCATATGTTCAAAATGGTAGGCAGAGAAGGGGGAAAAAATCCCAACGTACAACCTGACTGTTTCATAAGCAGGCTTTTGCAATTTTTACCATGATTATAGAGTTATTTTCATAGCCTGAGTAGGGTTTTTATATAATTGATTTCAGTGAGTGGTTACATCAGTCATTGCTGGGTTTTATGCCTTTGCTATAAAAGCACTGAGCAGGTTTTAAGACCATATTGGCCAGTATAATGTGCAGCGGTGATAAGTGCCAAAATTTCCAGGCAGTAGCTGTAGCCTGTCCTCCTCATTTTCACTGCTCCCTGGGAGGGGTTCCAGAGAGCTGGTATTTCTTGCTCAGCTAATATTAGGCTTAAAATGCTCTGATTTAAATAATCTGAGAACAGTGAAGAACTGAAAGAGAAAATGAGGCATCAGTCATTTTCTGACTGAGGCCTGAGAGGCGTCCTCTCAGGGAAACTCGTGCTAGCAGAAAAGCAGGGGAGGCTGGAGAAGGGTGGAGTGTGGAAGGGACATTCTGACACTATCAGTTACTTCATTTTTCATTTAGGATTAGTCTCTTTTTTTCCTAATCACAGAAGGTAATTCTCGAGATAGGGCCTTTATCAACAACGCTAGTCACTCCATTGTGCTCAGTGCAAACAGATTCATCTGAATATCTTAAAACAAAGAGTCCTTTCCTTTCTCCACTCTATTTTTTCACAAGTAGTAACAAATAGGATAGAGAGCGTAATGGCCATTACTGGCATATGGATGCATTTCAGGTCCCTATGTTTCCTCACTTATAGGGCTCCTCTACTCTCTATTATGTGTGTTTCTCTACATAATAATGGTTTTGAAGCTATTGTCAAATAAAGAAATATGATGAAAAGTATAAGAATGCTTTTTACTAAGTTGCAAAACATACAAATCATCTAGGCTACACAAGGGATGGCTCATACAACTCTCAGGCACAGATGTTAAATGAAATTGATTATGACAGTCCCCTCTACATCTAAAAATCAAGATAACAGGCAACAGACTTGAAATTCAGAAACCATACTTTAATCCTCAAATACTAACAACAGCTCTCCCTAACCATCCTGAGATAATAATTGCTCTTTCTTTGTGGTTCTTATAATTCATGCAGTACAGATATCTTTACGAAGTGTTTACAAAATAACCCACCAATACAATGTTATATAACAGAACATATGGAATAACTTGGAATAACTTTTTTTTTTAATGAATATATTAGGATTCCCATTCCATTTAATCATTAAAGCATCACATGCTTTTCTGAGCAGTTCTCCCTGTTATCACACTGTCAAGATATTGGAGGAAGGTGTGACCTCCCCTTGTGCTAGCTCTGAGCCTGGCTTAGTGTTGAGGGCTATAGTTATCTGGGCATGTGGACCAGTCCAGTCCAAGACCTGTGAGTCCCCTCAGTTTCTTTCTGTTAAAACTGATCAAATTTACCCCTGCAATTGTAGTGCAGAGTGCTACAGTCTGGATGGTATTTGTCACAGTGGTATCCAAATGCTCTTTTAGTTAATGTCTGCTATGTAAATGCATACTCCATTTAATCCACTAAGTGCGCTCTCTACTGTATTACTGAAAGTGCTTTGTATTTAACCTAAACTTCCTTTTCCAAGGCATATAAAGCCAAAGTCAGTCCTTCAGAAAAATTGTTGGCACTAACACCTCATTGATAACAAAAATGTTAAGAGGAAAATGCGTTCCTATTTGTCCCAGCCTGTACATGCCAGGCTTCCTCAATACCCTGGCATTACACATCTTGCCTCTGCTTCCCACATGGGTGTTAATGAACCTGCAATTAAGACCACATGTCTTGCAGATCCAAGGCAAAGTATCTTTTGCCTCTGACATTTTTCATTCCTACTTCCTCAGGGCAAATCCTGGCCATACCCATGATAAACAAAAAGTTTAATTTCACTGACTACAAGTTATATTCCTTATCCCATCCAGTCATCTGCTTGCTGTAAACCATGATAAGATCCCATTGCAGGCTTCCAGCAGTTGACTGGCCAGTACCGAATTGATTATGCACTTACCTGTGCTAGTCTGGTTTATCCACTTCCAGCAGTGCACAGCCATCAACTTGTGTAATTGCCCTCATTTGAAACTGGGACAAGGTTCCTCTAGCAGTTTCAGAAAAGTCTGGTCCTTCACCTCGGGACTCTGCTTCCACTACTGATAGCCAAAATGGTATGATCCCATTCTCTAACTTTGCTCTTATCCCTGATGTCTACCACTGGATGCGGTGGAATTGCACAGCTATTGCATTATTCTTGAAGCATGTCCACTCTGCTGCAAATATGCCATACTCATCCTTCAGGCTCAGCAAGCCCATAAGGATCGGTTCCCTATTTCATCTTGAAAACAGGACATTTCACTTAAGCTTTGGACTTCCGCTTGTGATGCAGAGCAAACCCAAATCACCTCTGTGCTGGAATTGTGAAGAAAAAGTAAGGTATTCCACAGAAACCACAAGTCATTTCTTAAGTATCATACTTTCCGACAGCGGAAAATCTGCAGCATGCACTCACGGATCTTAGTGTTGAGCATATATGCACAGAGTATAAGTGTAGGAATTTGAGGTACACGTATCTACAGCAAGGCAGTGTATAAAACTGAGGAAAGCCTGGGCTCATATGAGCAGGCTGTGGGTGCTCACGCTGTGGATGAAGCCTTTGATATGTTCTGTAAATCTTCCCCTGCCTTACGCCTGGAGAAATGGTTGGAAAAATTTTCTGACGTGTCACGTCTGTGATATATCTACGCAGAATCCATGTTTATACCAGAAGCTATTTTGAGCATATTGCCATTTTTCCACTACTCAGTAAAATGAGCAAAGGATGCTCGCAATACTGACAGAAAGCTGAGCACGTGAGAACCCAAGCTGCTGCAAGTTGATCTATTAATCATAAATTTGCCTTCTATATGATGACTAGCAACTGTGAAATAAAAAAGCAAAGACATTGGACATGCAAATCAGATCCGATCTTTAAACTTCATAAAGCGTTGTAAAAATGGCAGAGAAAAGATTTTATCAGGGAAGACTTTTGCTTAGTAGAGATTCCTCTCCTTTTCATTGTTGTTGATGATGTAGCTGACTCCTCAGACATCAAGAGGTACTCCAGTGCTATCTTAGTATTTCTTCTGCTCTTTGATAAGTCACTGACTTTCAGCCACCCTGAGTGCCTCAGAGGATGAGATACTTAAAGTCCTAGGCACTAAAAGAATGGTGTCTGAAAAATGGTAATTTTAGGTGTCATAGTCTAGTATGCTAACCAAGTCATATGGCAGCAACAGCAACAAAAAATCAAAGCTGAATTTTTAAAAATATCTCATTGTGATACTGTGCAGCATATAGGCAGTGTTTATATCTGGAACTTTTCTATGAATTACAAAGCTATAGCCAGCCCAGCCTCTTAGGAGGTACACCTTCTCATACGCCTTATGAAAGGAGTTTTGCTCTTAAGAACACATTCATTCATTATCTTCATTATCCTTTAGTCAGTGCTTTCTATATTGCAAAATCATTACCCCTCTGCAAACAAACAGCACAGCAATATGATCCCAAAAACATAACCCAGCTGCCAATTTTAAAGCACTCTGAGCAATAACACAATATGGATTAATAACCTTTCCTGGAATTTATTTTTAAAAATTATCTTTCCTTTCCATAGTTTTCTGTCTTGCACAAAAAAAAAAAAAAAAAGAAAGAAAGAAAAGTCAGAAGTAACCACAATGTCAGTGAGAGTGAAAAGCCCTGATTAATTATAGCTATTGTCAGGAGCAAACTATATTGAACAACAACCACAACTGCATTTTTTTTGGCATCTTGACTCATTCTTGAAATTGTGTCCCAAAGGAGCGCAACAGAGAGCAAGTCTGACTGCAGAGTGTGAGAACACGCAGTTGTGGGAACAGAATTCAAAGCTCAGCATAGCCCCTGAAATCAATGCGGTTGCACTGGAGTAACTGGGAGCAGAATGTACTATACGTTTCGCATTGGAAGTCCTGTCGTGAGTCAGGCAAAGAAGAAATATATAGCACACACAAAATGTAACGCAACTAATAGGAACTAGCCATTTTCTGTGATGAAGATCTTGAAATCTTTTGTATTCTGTAAAGAATACAGCTTAATTTTAAAATATTGTCACTGTTGTACAAGGCATCATTGAAACTGTGTAACTGTTAAAAGCTATTTTTGTTTTATTGTAATTGGTTTGCTTTTATTATAGCAGGAGCTAGAGGCTGCAGCAAGGGCTGAACAAAAGTTGGAATTTCCATCCACTTTGGGACAAGAAGTCAAAATATCAACATGTACTGTGGAACAGAATGTTCTGAAAAACATGGATTCAGAAACAATTGAACATTTCATCTTTTCCCAGCTGAGCACAAAAGCCACATATTTGCAGCGTTGCGCTGCCTGATGGGGTTTGGAGTTTGAATCGCCTATTGTGTCATTCTGTCTTCGGTGGGTAAGACCACGGGCTCCGACCGCATCTCCAGCGCCGCGCCGCAGCCCTAGGGATGACGGCGAGAGGAGTGAGTGCATCGTGCTCATGTAGATAGAGCCTAATCCGGGAGTTAACCACAGGAGACAGAGGAGATACAAAGCCAATTATACAACACAGTGTGGTTACGGAAACCAGGTTCCTACTGAACCCGGTTAAAACAAAATATCTTGGCTCAAAGAAAAGCTGCAGAGCCAATTTTCCCCATAGAAAATTTGGGGGAATTTTTTCCCCAGGAGAAAGCAATTCTGCCCCAAAGCAGCCAGATGGTTGTTTTACTTTTTGTCCAGCTGCCCTGATGGTGTCACAGCCCATACAAACCTAACCTGACAAGACAGCGTATTTTTAGACAATCAGGTATTCTTGTCTCCATATCACAGACGTGCACTGATGCACCATTAGCAGGTATTTTGCTCCCTCTTACAGTGTTCTGTCTACGCTAAAAAAACTGAACAGGCTCAGGCGAGGCTCCCCCAGCTTGGTTTTGGCCTGCAGCATCTAGCACTGTGTCTGGGCATGGTTTGGGAGACTGGTCCCAGTAAGCAGTATGGACGAGATCACCCTGTTTTGGGGGAGAGAACATACACGTGGGGTCAGGCAGACTGGAACTGTCATTGCTGGAGCCCAACTTGTCCTTCCACAACGAGAAGCAGACGTCCCATGTGAGCACAGCGGAGTGCAGGGCTACAAAGTTCTCAATTTGGGCTTTCACTAAATGCCCATTCTCAGGCTGGCGGAGCCATTTTGTAGGTGGCTTGTTCGAGAACACACAGAAAGCCTGTGGGAGTGCGGGAAGGCGGTCCAAAACGCCTGACGCCAGCACAAATGATTTAACCGTAAGAACATATTTCTCCTCTGATAGAGATTTGCCTTATTAATGCATTCATTCCTCTGAACATTCTATAATTGAACCAGGTACCTGGAAATGATTATGAAGTATTGAAGTTACAGAACAGACTGTGGATGTACTTATGAATTGAAAGGAGAAATTCTATCTGAATAATGTTTCATTAAACCTTAAACATTCTTCCTTTAGTGAAAATTAAAGGGTTGTTTAGAACTGCCTGCCTTCTGCTTTTGTTATCAAAAGGTACATCAGATGTTGAAGTGCAATTAAAATCCAGTGGGCCTGATTTTGCAACTAATAAAAATTTGCATAAATTGAGTTCATTGGAGCAATATTGATTTTCAGCACCTGAGGATCTGCCCCTCAGTTTTAACTTTATTTTTTTTTAAGTGTTCTTCTCCTGTGGCAGAAGAGGCAGAGAGAAGTCAATATGAAAGAGGAAAGATGTATGTCTTCAATACTTTACAAAAGCAAAGGTGGCCATAGGGAAAATGGAAGCTTTAATCTAGACTAACCCAAATAGATATAGGAATATACGGTTTTGTTTTCCTTGGCTTTTATTTTGGTTTTTGTCTGTAGTTATGTAAAAAGGCTGAAAATACCCATCAGAATTTAGTTCTGAACAGTCTGTTGAACGGGCATTTTTATTTGCGTTGAAATACATGATCGTGAGATAGGCCTATTGAGAAAATTACAAAAAGCTTGTTTCTCACTAAATGAAAGGATGGCTCTTCCTTCGGTTATCATTATTGTCGGTTGGTGCCATCCATTTAAAAAGTAAATACAGCTCTAAGTAAATTGACCTGCACTTTAACATATGGGTCCTCCTTGGGGTCACATAAATGAAGTAAACTGAATATGAGCGTGTACCCGAGGGACTAGGAGAGTGTATATAGTACTTATTACGTGTAGTGCTTAATTTGTTCTGGTCCATTTATAATAAATATCTACAGAGAAAATGCAGTCTTGATATCCATATTTCGGTCATCAAGCACTTGCTAAATGATGCTTCTGTGATCAGTAGCAAAGGATGATATTTGATATTGTCAAATGGCAGCTGCACTGACTGTGTTTTCCCTCCTTTGTAGATGATAATGGTTGTGCAAAACAGCTTTGATACAGAGCACACGGATGAAATGTTAGTGAGGGTTTGGGATAGCTTCCGCTAATTTAAAACAACGTTTTATTAATTGTTGGCTGCATCTACAGAGCAAAAATGGTTCCAATGTAAAAATCAAACCAGATGAGCCTACTTCGGAGTCAAGGGGCAGTTACAATACCTCTTGCCCCATTTTTTGTGGCTGACAATGTCAGGAGATGCAGCTACCCCGCGGCCGGGCTGCGGGCATCCCTCTGCAGAGCTGCCAGGGCTGGGGATACTTCTTTCCCCTCCCAAACCCAGCAAGTGGGCTAAGAAAGGCACAGCGGACCAAAGGAGAGCATGGGGTTGCTTCGGAGGTTGCAGAACAGCTGCCCGGGCCCCTTAATACCCGTAAAAAAGCAATTGCTGAAAATGCTGAGTGCAACTCGCGGTCCGTAAGGAAATCTTCGGTGGGATTTTGTGGGCAAGTGAGGTTTATTTCTGCCCGTAATGGTTGCTGCCGGTGATGTGCACCCCCACTACATTCAGCAAGGATGTGTGGGGACAGAGAGCGTGAGGATTAGAAAAGGAAGGAAAGGGTTATTTTGCTAACAGTGAATTTGAAATCTATAGTATCTGTATAATCATTTGATCATTCAGAGAAAACCATAAACCTTTTACTGGAACCAGTGTCCTGAAACTATTCACAGACAGTAAACAAAGAAAGGGGAGTGAGAGAGGGGGGAAAAAAAAAAAAAAGCAAGCCTTTACCTGCTACTACCATCTAGTGGTAAAAAAGAAACAGAGGACTTGTTCGCAGAAACAGTCTGTGGGAGGGATGAGGCTGGTGAATAGAATTAAGAAATGAAAGAATTGTTATCTGGCAGCCGCTTGCTCCCCGCAACTGCAAACACTCATATTATCTGTCGCTCTGCTACACCCACACCCTGCTCCTGACACGGAAAGTAGGCACAAAACCAGAGCCACGAATAGAAATGATTGGTCAGGGAAACATACTCCACTTGACCTCAGAATTCCCATCTTTGCTTGATATCAGTATACGATTTAAGATCTTCCTGCCATGGCCATCTTTGCCTTCAAAAATATATGATAGTTTACAAAATAGGACTCAAGTGTTCCCTATTAACTGCAGGAAAATAGTACATAACTGAGTGTTGCTCCTCTCCTGAGGGTTGGTCTTGGTGGAGGTAGGGAGTTAGGTGTGACGGCCTCAGCCCCTGGCTGTCCCCACACTCCTTGCTGTCTGCCGCGGGAAGCCCTGCCGCTCTGCCCCTGGGACACTCTCCCCTCCTTGCCGAGTTGCCATTTGGCCTTACCACGCAGGGGAGCAGAGCCTCAGCGCCTTGCCAGGACTCCTGGATGGAGGCTGGATGTGCTCATGGGAGCTCCTCATGGGAGAGAACTGGGACTCCACCTGCACCTTAGCAGGTCCTATGAAATTGCTGGTCTTCTTCGTTAACATCTTCCTCCTGGATGGCAGACTTCACAACTGCCTTGTGCACTATTTTGGCTTTGAGCTGTGTTCCTTTCAGCTCACAGATGAGCTGCATCTCAAGGCGACTCACATCTCTTCCCAGCCTGGTGTCCAGTTCTTCCAAGCTGCCTCTGTCCCCATCGCAGCCTGCTTTCCCTTGATCAGTGGTAACCCTAATGCTTTTTAGGTGGTGGGAAGCTCAACAGAAAATTCAGTAGTAGACTTCTGTGCCTACACATGTATAAGGCAAAGGATCTCTAGGAGGATAGTATACAAAACAAGAACAGTACAGGTTATTCACTTTTAAGATAAGAATTAGTGGACAAGGATAATCAGTTGCTATACGTTGGAAGACAGAAAAAAAATTGTCATTGTCCCCCAATGACTTGGAGTGAAGTCAGCTGCTGCTCGCCCATATTTCAATAGGGTTCCTGATGCATATGTATGAATATTTGCAGCTTCCTGCAAGCTTCAGTAATTATTTCATCAAGGCATCAACTTCAGCGTCAGGTGTAATTGGAATCATGCATACCACACCTCCAGCTGCCAGTGTGTTGGGTGTCCTTGGATCGCCTCTTCCTCCTGCCTGAACCAGGACAGCTTTCAAGTGTAACTCACTGCAATAAATGCATCTATAAAATGTGCTTTTTCCTTCCAGACAACTCTGAGAGTAATCAAAAGTTTATGTACCTAAGTTCAGAGCATATCGGTACCGTTTGGGCAAGACTGATTTCAACCTTAAAGTCAATGCCTAAAATAAATTGGAGGAATCAAGTGCCAAAAGTACAATCACTACCCCTCCAAGGGGAAAAAAAACCCCAAACAACCCAAATCAAAAAGCAACCCTGAAAGGTATGCTTTATTTTAATGTTTCAAATTTAAAATTGATGCCTGAAATAGGTCAACAAACCACTAAAAGTGTATCTCTCCATTGACTGTAGCAAAAGCTGGGAGTGACCAACTACAGTGCAAGATATGAAAGCTAAAGCAGGTGAAGTTCAGCCTTGGCATTAGGTGGTCAGGAGTTTTCACTCCTGATGGGACACTGAAAAACAGAAAGAATAGGACAAGGGAGAAGTTCCCTATTGAACATTCTCTTGGAAAGAAAGCAGCAGTTGGCCAACAACTGGTTGTAGAAGAAATTCTTAAGGTATAAAATCCTGCCCTGGAAACAGCACCATAGGTAGGTTGGATCTCCTTTTGTACCAAGCTAGGAGATCTCTGGAAGGCTCATCAGTGCTTTAACACCACTGCTGAAATAGGTTCTGGCCCTTCTACCAGTAGCATCAAACTCCACCAGGCTAGGGGGACGGCTTTGCCCTGTGTCCCAGGTGGCACTCAAGCATTATTTTTTTTGCAAAAAGCCGTAGCAGTGACAATGATAAATAATTCATGATCTTTCCATCTCCCCAGTTGCATGTCCTACAGTCATTTATTAGAATGGTGCTGTCTCACATTTATTCAAGTATCTATTGCTGAGAGATTTGAGAAAATAGAAAAACAATTATTCTTCATCAGGATGCAGTTGCATTTATAGAAGCATTTGTTATATTTATAGAAGTGTTATCAACTTAAACACTTATTCATGTAAGTTTATATGCTAAGAGATTGTGTAGTATTTATAGTTAAAGGAAATAAGGAACTTTAAATAAAAATTACAAGCATATTTGTCTCAATCATTTAGTTATGATAGAAGTTGCTTTTGCTGTTGAATTTATGTAATTATTCTATTTATACATTTATTAATTTCAAGCCTTACTTTGGATGTTCTTTCACTGGCTAGATGGGTACATTTTGTATCATCCTTTGTACTGGTAATTGTACAACACTCTCCTCATGAAACACCTAGAAGCGTGTTCCTCCTTCATGAGAGAGCCACAAAGGCCTTGTTTCTGACCAAAATGTTTAGATTCAGTTTTCACCTCCCACATATGATTAAAATAAAAAGTAATGAATAATATTGAGATCCCCTAATTATTCTGATTAGGCAGTTGGCATCCTGATGACTCAGTTAAAAGGGGCTTTTGCATTTTCTTTGCAAAAGTATTGAGCCTGCATGTCAGGATTTAGTCCTGTGAAGATGGCATGTCTTTTTCTCTGTTTTCCCGTACTGAATAAATTACACATTTTTTTTTTTTTTTAGCCTGGTTTAATGAGAAATAAGATTAATAAGATTGTGTTATCTCACTGTCCTCCACTTCCTTTTCTCTTCCTGCCTTGTCTGTTTTTAGCCAATTTAGGCAGAGGCCTCAAAGATTTCTAAGCCTTACAAATTTTCTAATAATCGTGGACCGCGTAGAGGAGAGTGACTCTCTAAATGCTCCTTCTGAGTGAAAGGAACAGAGGATTTGATCATGATTTAGCCCTGGTCACCTGGGCAGTCAGCACGGGCAGTCAGGATGTCCAGAGTCCTGCGCATGTGTTGTCTCTTGCCCAACCAGTAAGCCCCTGAGAAGTATACGGGCAGATGGAGGTTCCATGGTGTGGGAACACTGGGAACAAAGCAGGGAGCAGTATGGGGCGAAGCCTATGGTACCCCGAGGAGAGCTGTGTGTAATACAGTGGAAGTGCTTGTAGGTATACGGAAAAGCTTTCGTTCTTGAGGTGAGTAGATGTGATGTGGGACATGCTCTAGGTGAACCTGCTTTGGCAGGGGGGTTGGACTAAATGATCTCCAGAGGTCCCTTCCAGCCCCGACCATTCTGTGATTCTGTGACAAATCCATCTGAAATGGATTTGAACAGCTCCACTGTTCGTGTGCTAACTTGCTTTCTTTTATCTTCAACTTCTGCTGTTATTTCATCCACTTTTCCTGCTCTGGCATAGGTCACAGAGAGCTAACTACCTACCCAGCTAGTAATCTTCTCTGCAAAGACATACTTTTGTTGTTTTCCAGAACTGCATTCACCCTTTCAGATACTCCCATCTATCCTAGATTTTTTAAAATAATTTCTTTCTCATGATCATCATTTTCTAAAGTGAAAAGCTATCGAAGGTAAATGTATGCTTCAGCTTTTTTATTACTTTCCATTTACCAAGAGTATTTTTTCTTGGGTGTAAATGCTTTATGTCACCTTTGGTTTTCTTCATGTTTATTTTAACTCCCCATTTCTTGCTTGCTGCATAAAGATAATTTATTATCCTCTCCTCTGTAGCTGTTAGATACTCAAGAAGTGCAATGTCATGTGCGAACTGCATAGGTACTTCTCATTTATTCTCTGTAATCTTACTGCAGTACAGCATTCTGAAAACTTCCACCAAGCATGTATAGAAAAAGGGGGTGGATAGAGCTCCACTAGCAAATTTATTTTTCTTTCTTTTTTTTTTCTTTTTTTTTTTATTCTTGCTCTTAAAAACAGTTTCCTGATGCTATCTGGTAATTGTTACTATAGGAAGATAAGCGCTACTTTAGCCCCAAATTAATGAGCTTCATGTGGCAATTCCTTGGTGGAATTTCATGGCCTATGGTATGCAGGTCAGATTAGATGATTCTTCTGGCATTAAAATTTATGAATCTATAAATTTCTGTTTCTCACTTGTTCTCGTAATGCTTCCTAACATTTCCAATGAGTAAGAGCCTTCTCATCCGTCAAATACCCACCGCTGAGGTAAATTATTCTGTATGACCTTCAATGCTTTTCTGTCATTTTAGGTCCGGTCTTACAGATGTTGTGTCTCTAAAGCTCTCAGTAGGTTAGGAGTTATGGGTGGCTAGGAATGCCAGGCTGAGCGTTTGATATACTTCATTAGTGTGAAAAATTGGGTGGGTTGTCTTAGGCATGGCTTGCTTGCCACGTGAAATCCTTTGTAACTAGCTAGCTTATAGGAGTAAGCTATTTGTAATTCATAGGGAACTTTTTTTTTTCTTTTTATGGATACATTATGCTGATAGAAACAGTAGATTTATATCGATGTATTTATGAATGTATTACATTTGTTTGTAACCCCCCCTCTCTGTAGCCCCTGCTGTAAGCTTTCCCCAGCCACCCAGGGTTTCCCTGACCATGTAGCTGGACCCATGACTCAGCTCTGATGTGGCACAGCTGCATAACCTCCATCCAGACTGCTTGGAAAAAGCTGTGAGAAAGGCTGTACGGAGATAAGGAAGGTAAGAATTACAGGCAGAAGTGGGATTGTTGAGATAGGATCAGAAGCAGCTGGAGGATTCAAGAGGAAAAACAGTGTGAAAAAGTAAAGGAAAAACACTAAGGAGGCTGGTCATGCTAGTCGGGGCTGCTAGTTGCAAAGCATCGGGTCAAATGGTCAGTGCCACCAGGAGCGGGTGGAGGAGGGACCTGCCCCAGAGAGCTCCAGAGTCCATCCCTGCCCCTCCCCACATGTGCCTGCCTGGCCAGTAAAGCTCTTGGGGTGCTTCATTAGGGGTGGGAGCACATCTATGCTTAGCCTTCCAGCTGGTTAAACACTACCTACCTGCTTCGCTCTGATTGCCATTAAATAACCACTGTATGCTTTGAAGTTGTTGTTTCGTCTTGCTTGCGGAATCCCTTGTACCAGGGTAAGGAAGCTGGAACAAATGAACTCAGGAGAGGATCAGTAATACTATCCTTAGGTACCAAACTCAAAACTCCCATGTATTTTACTTGTTTTTTAATGTTAGTTACCATTTTTTAAGTCTTCATTCTGATTTCCCCTATTGTCCTGGTCTTAACAAATGCTCCTGTCCCTGCTTTCCCCTGCCTCTTTTGCGTGTGTTGTATCACTCACTATTTTGAGACTTTTTAATTATTTGCCTTTTTAGGAATTTTGCCTTTAGGAATTCCTGCAACGTCCTGTACTGAAAGCTTTAGGTAAGAAGCAGGTTTAACGTATGGATTTGCAACATCCTGATGCAGCATAACCTGAAACCTTCATAAAAACCTGTGTGTTATCGCTGGAAAAGGTGTCTGGACTACAGGACTAGATCTTGGCAGATGACAGATGTGTTTCTCATTGCTTGGCAAACACAAGAATGACTTAAAGTTGCCCTAATCAAGCAGCTGAAGATTCCTCAGAAGGGAAGAAGGAGAGGATCTGCCAGTGAAAGAAAACTATCAGAAATCAGATGTGCACCCTTTCCAGCCTGCCTGACAACTGTAGGTGCTCCTAAAGACCCCTTTATTATAGGCTAGCATAAACTAAAGCTTCAAAATTATTAAGAAAACCCTTGTGCGAAGGCTGAAGAAGGGAGTTTTGGGTTCCTCCTGAGTGGCACTCAGGCACACAACACTGAGAGAGACAAAGCAATGGCTGCAATTAGGTGTAACAACCACTGATCACTTGGCAGGAGAGGAACCTCTTCTCTTCAGAATGGCCTTATCAAAATGATTTTTCTAATTAGTGATCTATACAGAAATTTTGAAGCGTGGAAACACACTGAGGGAAACAAAGAAGCATAAGGGGCAGATCCTGAAATAGGCCTGTAAGTCAGAAAACACTTCAAAGATTTTCTTCCAAATTTGTTGGGGGAGGAGATGGGAAAACATCTTCAGGGCATATTTAATACTTATTAGGATGAATCAGTATTATTAAATGAAAAAAGTATGGCGACTGATGGAAAGGGGCTTCTGTAATCATTTATAAAGACAGAGCTTCAAAACTGCCAGCATAAAGACAAGGAAGGCAAAGCAAGCCAAGTGTTTGTCTCATAACGCTGGGAGGAAAACTGCAGCCACGGAAATAAGACATACTCACGTGGGCACATGGGTTATTAGTTTTTCATTAAATTTCATTGTTGAATCAGAAGCTCTATTGCTTGCTAATGGAGGATCATTTTGAGAAAACATTTTTATTATTATGTATTATGTGTATTACTGCAGCATTTTTGTTCTCTGTATTTGCTTTAATGTTCAAGTTTTTAAAGATTTCTTCCTCTAATCCAAAGTGCTAAGAACTCACCTCCCTCAAACTCTTATTTAATTGCTTCAGCCAAGGAGTTTAGGAACTTTGGGAAAAACACTGAATATCAGTGAGTCAAATAAAATGGCACAGCTGACAACAGTGATAGCTCCTTAGACCATGTACAGTGAAAGATCTCATTACACGTTTGAAGAGCAAAATACCCTGAAGGAGTTAGGGTTTAAATAAGTGAAACAACCAAATGGATGAAGAAAGGAAGACATTCTCACGGTGTCTTAGCTGTAGATTCCTGACAGACTCACCTGGGGAGACTTATTAAAATTAAAAAGAAATCAGTTGTTTTGCAGTTTGGAGGAAGAGAGTTTGTAGCAGATTTCAGTGCATACATAAACCAAATATCTCTTACTCTGATAAACTCTCTGGGCAAAACGAAATCCCTTTCTGAATGTAGTAAGCAGGAATACATTGGCCATCAACTCCAGAGTAAGAATGGGATTCTTAGGTTATTGAAGTTAAGAGGAAGATGGTTGCAAGATTTTTTTTTAAATCAATTAATTTCTGTGGATGGTCTAAGTAAGATTGCATCTTACGTTAGCCACATGTTTTAACAGTGTATTCACTTACTCTCCTGATGTCTGAGACAAGACAACATATCCTACGTAAGTCCAGTTCATACCTAGAGAGAGAAAGAGATGAAAAAAAAGAGAAAGATTAAAAACATTAGTTACTGGGTTTTTTGGGCAGACAAAATGAATAGAATTTTTCCCACCTCAACGGTTAAATCTATACCCTAACTGCAACCTTCCTTCTCTTGGGAAACAAAGGGAACACAAACGGGTTCTGAGTATCGCTTTCTTTGAACCAGTCAAATGAAAATTCTGCCCTTTCTTGGAGGCAGACATGGTATTTGCCTGATGAGCTGAAATGTTTCATTTCATTTTGTCCCTTAGGGAACTTCTGTCCCAACAGCATCCTTTTTATTTTTTTATTTTACTTTTTTTTTTTGATGTGGTATTCTAGGCTTTTACAACTTGATCAAGATAGAACACATAAGTCACTGTTGCTGGAAACTAAAAAGAAAAGGTATAGGTGGATAGTTAGATCTGTATACATATAAAAACTAATTTGCGGAAGAACTAAAACTCTCTTACTTTAGAATCTGATCACTTTAACACAAATTTTCATACATATCATCTGCTTTCTACAGAATTACGGTGTATTTTGACAGGTACAAAAAAGCCTTTAGGAAAAGCTCCTAAATGTTTTCTCTGTTGGTTTTTTTTTTTTTTAATTATTTTCACATACGATGTAGCTGCTTAATGTTATAAATTTGGATTCACCGTCATCTCTCTAACACATGATAATGAATCCCTACTCCCTTCCTATGCCTATGAAGGTGAGACCTTTTCCTGCACTATACTAAGCCAGTAAATGACACTGCGACATTCCTATTCATTGACTTTTTCTATCTGTGCTTTTAAAGAAGGATTAAAAAGCATAAACTAATTAAAAAAAAAGAAGTTAATTGCTCTCTGCCCCAAAGATGCTCTGTGAAAGTTTTCTTTGTGAATGAGATCTGGTGCCTTTTAGGTACTACTGACATTGTCATAATTTCTACTGCTGTTTCTCCTAGGTAGTTTTTTTTTATGTTTCCTCAAGTGTTTCCATTCAAAAATAAAAGAATTTTGGGCCCACTTCAATATATTAACACTGAACTACTCCATGCAGCCGGAGAAATCACAAGAGAAATATCTCCCAAAAGATCTTTCCAATACAGACTAATTGTCGTTGACACCAGGAGTCTGTGCAGCAGCGCTCCAAAGGGGCACCTGCAGGGGTAGCGCAAGCCAAAATAAACCTGTGTAGCTTTTAGGGGATCCCTGAGGCAGAGAAACACAAGG
Organism: Chroicocephalus ridibundus; assembly: GCF_963924245.1. Taxonomy (NCBI): domain Eukaryota; kingdom Metazoa; phylum Chordata; class Aves; order Charadriiformes; family Laridae; genus Chroicocephalus; species Chroicocephalus ridibundus. The sequence goes on from NC_086284.1 coordinate 28,192,921, forward strand.
GCAACTTGTAGGTGCTTCTGCTGCCTGGTCAGAGTGTGTGGGGGGCTTTATACATGCTTCAGTACTTTGCAGAATGTGTGCTGGCCCTGATGCTGTCTCAGAGAAGCATGAAAACAGGCTCTAAAGGCAGTTGGAGATGGAAGGACACCCACCCCCTAACCTCCCACAGGGTCCAGGCTACAGAAATGAGTGTCTGGTTTCAGCCCCAATTTTACTTTCAGTCCCCTAATTACATCCTGAAGAGTTTCTGTCCTCTAATTTTCTTTCAGTCCAGAAAGGTTTTAGGTGGTAACCTTCCAGAAATGAAGTCTCTGTGTGGATGTCTTGGATTCCGCCTCTCCTTTAAAAAGTACTGCACCTGTGACAGAGAATTCCCCATGGGTCAAATCCCATTGTCAGCGGTAACTGGTGGGATATTCCACCGACTAAAATAAGTGCAATTTGAAAGCATCGTTCACTGAGCTTTACCAAAGCTTGTTTTTACGTTTTACTTGTTGACTGTGTTGTTGCTTCGGGGCCCCGTAACAATCTGTGCCAATAGTTAAAATTATATTTTTCCATCCATTCTTCATTCTGCTCAAAATTACTGGTCTTTCAATTGTAAACAAAGGGTGATTTATCATTGCGGCTAAAAGGAGTGGAATTAGCCCGTCGTAAATTCAAGGTAATCTGTTTTTCCATTACTAGCTTTGGTTCAACAGCTAATGAAGGCAGAAGCCAGTACATTAGAGAATTATTGTAAGGTGACATTTTAATGAGAACATAACTTCTGGGGAGCTAAAAAAAGGATATGCAGCCACAGACCCCACTAGGACGTTGAAGGCTGGCCTTACTTTCTTTCATCTGAGGCAAATAGCTGCCAGAATGGTTTTATTTAAATGTGTCTCAAACCGTCTGCACTTCCCATACATAAAGAGCAGGGCAGCCCAATTCATTAAACAGAAAGAAACGGATGCCGTCGTTCAGGCCCGGCATGGTTGCTCACCAGTATTTCAAGTCTTGAGAAAAACACTCTACTTGAGGGTGGAACTCAAGTATGACGTTTCTTATGACCATTTTACTATAAATTATTCATTAAGAACATTTCTGAGCTATGCCCTTGAGTGAAAAAAATAAATCTGTTTATGCATACATCCAGATTCAAATGTACATAGATACATGGTGTTCCTACTTATAAGTTATGCTATGTGCAAAAACTTATATCCTAAATCCACTTTTTATGTCTTATTTATTCTGCAGTTGGATCCCTTCAGTTTGTGACATTAAACACCACACTGCTTAAATGAAATGTCTGTATTTCTTTGTTTCTAGCCATTAATTTGGCAGTGTCCTTCCTCGTATTGTGTGCTCGTGAAAGTATTCTACAACTCATGCTGTTTCCAGACAGCAGTTACCTTCTGCTGTCAAAACCCACCGCATTTCTGTAATTAATCTCTATTATAAGAGCACATGCATGGTTCTAGGCGAATAGTTAAAAAGAAAAGAGGACTCGAAGAGAGGAGCTTTGGTTCCTCCAGAGCAGTGTAAAAGAGATTGTGAGGCAGTACCCCTGGGGAAGGTGGGCCTCTGTCCCTTGTGTGCCTGGGGGGACATCGCTGTGGACCCTGGGGGGGACAGTGCTGTCTGCTCTCCAGTTTCTCCAGCGAATGATCGGCTTGGTAAGCAGTGTCCTGCTGGAGCTGGGAAGCATCACCGTTTCTGTTCAAAAACAGGGGTTTCTAATTTGCAAATTCAAGGGCTAAAAAGTAAGCTGAAAATATTGGTCAAAACCTGAACTTTGCTATATTTTTATGTGTGAGGGTTACTGGCTAGTGAAATCTGGAAACCCACCCACCCTGGTACTAGAGCCCCTTCGTGCCGTCCTCAGTCCAGCGATACCTGCTGTGCTGACAGTGAGCCTGATTGATCCAGGGTGCCAGCCGCTTTCCACGAGCAGAAAGCAGATGCTGTGGGGCCAAGGTCCTCGCTCAGTGAGTACAGGCTGGGATAACTGCATGAGGTGCGAGACAGTGAGCAATCCAGCTCCGCGCATCGCTTGGGCTGCTAATACGACATGATTGCTTCTAATACCAGCTGACCAGGCTCAACGACCCAGGAGGTCCCTTTCAGCCCTATGCAAACATGCTTATTATGGTTGTCCTTTTGTATGAGGAGACATTCTTTTTTTGTCTCAAGTAGAGAAATGCATAGATACATTCCAAGAGCTCTGCACTTTGTTGACACACAGCATTGCTTTGTGGAGTGATGGGTCCTTCCTTGGACCTGTTGGAGCGGGTCCAGAGGAGGGCCACGAAGATGATGAGAGGGCTGGAGCACCTCTGCTATGAAGGCAGGCTGAGAGAGCTGGGGTTGTTCAGCCTGGAGAAGAGAGGGCTCCGGGGAGACCTTATAGTGGCCTCCAGTACCTAAAGGGGGCCTACAAGAAAGCTGGGGAGGGGCTGTTTGCAAAGGCATGTAGCAATAGGATGAGGGGCAATGGTTTTAAACTAGAGCAGGGCAGGCTTAGATTAGACATTAGGAAGAAGTTCTTTACAATGAGGGTGGTGAGACACTGGCACAGGTTGCCCAGAGAGGTGGTGCAGGCCCCATCCCTGGAGACATTCAAGGCCAGGCTTAATGAGCCTCTGAGCACCCTGATCTAGTTGAAGATGTCCCTGCTTACTGCAGGGGTTTGGACTAGATGACCTTTAAAGGTCCCTTCCAACCCAACACATTCTATGATTCTATGATTCCTCTTGCCCATCTCTAGTATAGCCAGCCATGGTGCAGACGTGAGGTGGAAGCTGCAAGCATAAGCCTCGGAAGCTGGGTGGTTATGCTTAAGTGGTGGTACGCTTGAGACCCAGCCCAGTGACCCTGCATGCGGTGGTGAGGTTTCTACTGAATTTAGTAAAAGACATGTCCCCCGGAAGGATGTTTTCAATAGTTGCAGTGTTTGAGCAGGCATAATTAGGCCAGGATCTCTGTGACAAACTGGGCCTAAATCAGTAAGAACATTTAAAAATGTACATTTGTGTGATAAATATGTTTGCTTCTGAATGAAAGCTAGAAGAGAAAAAAAAAAGAATAACCTGCAGTGCTGAAAATTAAGTTTAGAAAGGCTTGTTGACTCAAATGTATCTTATTTTAAACAGCAGTGTTAATCTTAAGGTTTCCAATTATAACAAAAAAGAACAAGTGCAAATGTCTTTGTGAACATTATATTCAAATGTGAGTAACTGAAGAAATGAGAACATTCTGTCCCTCAGTGGAACTGCACAAGCTTTATAATATTTGTTCAAATTTAGATAACATAAACTGAATGCAGCTCACATTGCAGTTAGCGAGAAGCATTATTTTCAAAATCAAAAGGGCAATTATGAATGAAGAAAAGAATAAAATTACACAGTGCCATTTTATTATGGTATCAAAATAGAATCGATGAAGCAAAGTCAGAATTTAAAAGGAATCTGGATAGCTGTTATTTAGGCTGGCTGGATATTTGTAAGGGTGCCTGACGGAAATGGAATTCCAGAAATGCTCTTGAAAATGTTATTTGCAAAGTGCAGTTCCCTGTACTGAGATTTGTACTATGAGTTTTGCATATAAAAAGATACTCTCTAAATTGATAGGAACTTTTATGCCTTTCCAAATAATCACACAGCAAGGAATAATAAAAGTAAAAGCCGGAAAAGTCCTGCTCGGCCTTCTAGTCTAGGTCACTTGTCAAAGGGTGATTATTTCTTACTGCATATTCTCTGGCGAATTGTTCAGCCTAGTTTTGAATTCTCAAGTGATGGCACTTGCACCGTTTTCCTTGTAAGATAGCCTCAGAGTTCAGGTTCGCTACGGAGCAAAGAAATGTCAGCAGTGTCCTGATTTGTCATGTAATGACAGAGGTTCCAAGATACCCTATTTTGGGACACAAATGCTCCATCACTGTAACTGCAAAATGTCAAGAGATTTTAAAAATAATCTTTAGAGGACCCATTATTTTCTCAGCACGCTTTAATCCAGTGGCTGTGCCACGCCTCCTTGATTCACCTCCAGAGCAGTAGGTGGGAAGGAAAGACTGTGTCCTTTCTGTGGGCCACAGGGGTAAATGCGGACTGCTGGTCCTTCAATGCCCAGCAAGGCTCAGTGCCTTCCTAACACAAGCAAATTCTGCTAACAGACATGCAGGGCCTCTGACAGTTTGTGAGATCTTCCTTGCAGGCACTTTGGTTTCTGACAATCTCTGTGCTTTGAAGTTATGAGAAGACATTGAACCCTACAGCTGACTTTGGACAGAGGACCAGCGTTGGTGCTGCTGTGGCTGGGGAAGCTGAGGATGAGGAAGGTTATGCTGCTCTACACCTCTTGGGGCAAGAGAAACACTTTCAAATTTAATTTTAATAAATAGCATGCCAGTATAACAGAGAATTTCTGTGTAGTCTCAGAATTCCTTTTACTTTTTGGAGAGTGCTTCAGGTGCAGGGACTCAGCCATGAGATCCTTTAGGTGAAATTTCACACTCTGTAAGATGCTACAGAACAAAATAAGTTGTGACTGTGAAACCAGCCTTTGACCATAGATAAACTAAGGAAAATCAAATCAGGAGATCCAAACTGACAAAGGTGACCTCGTGGGACTCCCCAGAAACTTTAATAAGGAGGCTACCCTCTACCCTAACGAAAGGGCTTAAAAGTGCAGCTAACATTTGGAATGAAAGAGAAGAATGAGAGTGTAGGTTTTTTGGAGGTACTGGAGATTTCTCTCGGCTGTAGGACCAGCTAAGGTTAAAGAAAGCTGTCATGAGCATAAAACAAAACCTGGAACGGCCTGACTGATTACAGTCTCTGAGTGAAATAAAAACCAGGCTCCAACAGGAGATTGTGGCTGCGCTCAAAAGTGTTTCACAACCCGTTGCTCCAGGATGCAAGAGGTCCATGAGACATCAGAACACGATGCACAGAACAAATGCATTTAAAAAATTCTCCAAATACACACATTGCTGCATAGGCAAATAAGAAACACAATACGGAAAAATAGAATTAATAAATGACTACTCAAAGCTTAGGTTAAATTTTATTTGCCTGTTAATGAGAAGCAGTGAAGTGATTGTTCACAATAACATGGTGATACTTGCCTTAAAAAAGTTAAGAAATAGTATCTAAAGCAGCCCTTCTCCTTGGTGTGTCTCATCGTTCAGTTTTTAAGAAAAATTTATGAACCTTGAAGTGTCTTTTGCCGTTTCTCTTTCCCGACCAACATAATTCAACAGCGACCTACTATGAGGAAACATGAAGAAAGTTCTTCATGGATTGCAGCGAAGCACTGGCTAAAATAAAAGTGAGGAACCGTCCTATGCAGCGGCAACCAAGGAGCATTCAAGAATGATCAGAAAGATGAGGCAGGGAAGAGCAACCAGCTCTGTTTTCACTTCCATCTGCATGTCTCTTGCACTAACATGGCTAATAATCTTGAAAAGTTATAATAGTCTTGATGAGTTCATATGACAGCTGTGTTGGGACACCCGTGCAGACTAGGTGTCCCCCCAAGGCCAAGGAAAGTTGTAGTCTTGCATTGCTACTGTACAGGCCACGGGAGATGCAGGAAGTCAGGGCCCAAGGGGTGTCTCTCCTGGACAGAGGGGATGCTCTATGGCTGCGTGACAGCCATTGCAACGAGGGTGAAGGATTTCCAAGTTGAAAATTCAAAACTCTAAAAAGATGCTGCAAGAAAGGATTCTTTACCTTCAGCTTTGTCCCATCTCCAGCTGCTGGTACTGTATTTTTACCTCTGTATGCTTCGGGCATGGGTCTAATGTTGGGAGGGGCTGCTTTAATTCAAGCCCCTGTGTCTCCTACTCAGAAAGTTTCATGTGTGGACTTAAACGCTTTCCTCTGTTCTCATTATCTAAAGGGAAAGCTAACTGGTACATTTGGTCTGCATGAAAAAAGAGAAGATGGAGAATTTGAAAGAGAAGGTGTTGTTGCCGCTTACATAATAGCTGCCATCTTGGGCTAAAGCAACTCTGCAAAATTTTCCCAAACAAAATGTAGTGTCATTTCATATCAGTACTTACATCTCCTTGTGGCTTGAGGGGAGATATAAAAAAAACTTTGAATATTTGCTTCATTCTAAGCCTTCCAGCTGATGCATAGCACTGTGAAACTATCTGACAAGACAAGTTATTGTGTCACTCAGTTTATGGCAAGGATATGATAACTTTATACCTGTGTAGAATTGCATTTCTTACCTGAATACAAAGATGAAAAGGTGGCAGGAGGTAATGCCGCCGAAGATATCAATAACATCGCACTGACATAATCACTCCATGCAGGAAAGTCTTCTGAAGCAAAGCTCTGTGGCAGAATCTGTATCTGTGTTAGTAAGTAGCAACCTGAGAGGAATGGATCTGCAAAGCAAAGCAGTTGAGGCTATGGACCTGCTGTCTATCTGCGTTCCAGGAGGTCTTACTCTGGCCTAGCTCTAACCTTCCTGCTTGAACTGGACACCCGTAAGTGGCTGGAGTGCCTTAGGCGCTCCCCTGAGATGCCAGTTTAGCTCCACTGGGAGGAGCCCAGCTTGTGCAGGGTGACTTGACTCCTCTCCATGATGTCAACCGAAGCACTGCAAATGGGGACATCAAGGAGACTTCTTTCAAAACTGCACACGTGCTGCAGACTAAAATGCTGCTATAGATGCAGCCCACGTAGTGTGACCTGAAAAAAAATTTGCAATTCTATTGATTTGAGTCACTGGACGCGGGTGAGCTTGATCAACTAATGGTGTTTGCTCTGTTGATGAGTGGTTTGTTTGTTGGTTTTTGGTGTTTTTTTTCCCCACTTTCCTTTAAAAGCTGCTAGAATGAATAACTAAAGCAAGATAATTCTGTGAGGTAAGTTATTGTGGTATGAACAGGGAATTCTTCTTCAGGCAAAAGATGTATTACTGTTTGCGTATTTCCAATGGAATGAGAAGAGATTTGTTTCACTGCATCTATTGATGACTGAGTGGTTTGGTTCGGGGGATCTCTTAGAGCAAAAATTATGCCCAATGAACTATGAGATGAGACTGGCTAAGGAATAAATGCCTGTATTTTCTACTTCGCCTTCTTCCCTTTTTGTTCAGAAAAAAGAGGATGGGGTACCAGAGCTTACAATTGCATACATGGTTTATCTTTATTGGGCCAACCTTCTGGCATGGTTTTATAAAATCAGAAATGGATCTGAGATAATTGTCAAATTGAAGGAGACAGTACTCGTTATGCTGTTGCCCATTCTCATATTTTTGGCAATTGGAATCATGTAAACATACATAGGGTAGAAGGATCCAGACTGAAATTACCATCGTGGAGGCAACAGATGGTTATGGGAACATGGAGTAAACTCCCATTTGTTGCTGACTGCAAAATGGAAACCTGTCAACGACAGCAGATTCTGATCACCTCTCCAAGTTTGAAGACCACTTGGAGACTAATTTCAACCTGGACAGGTTAATTTAGGCAGGTGAGACACCCCTCAGTACATGAATCTGCACAACAATAGTCACTATTCAAGTGACTTGCAAGGTCCAGATCATACATATTTTAAAGATTCGGGGTATTAAAACAACGTTACCTAATTGAACCTGTATAACCCGTATGTATTCCTATGCAGTGTCTGGAGACACTGACACTGGCTGCTTTTAAATTGCTTCTAAAGGAAGTTTAATCACAAGTCATGCTAGTGTTGCATGCTGCAGATGGATTGTTGCTGATGAACGTTTTTTCTATACAGTCTGGGCCAGGATTTGGAAGCGAGTGAGTGTATGTTACCGTACATACTGGGGTTTGGGACTCCTTCTGCTCCGTGTGGGCTGTAGCTCTACACAAGAGTTTGGAATCTGTATGGTTACTCAATTAAATTCAACAGCCTTCCAATATGGGTTTATATTCAGACTCTGATCAGATCCCCTTTGAATAATTCCCTACTTCTTGAGAATTCAAATGCTTACAAATTCCTAACAACCACCACAAACATATATAATTATACATTTAAATACACACTTGCATACACGCATATGCCTCAGGTTATTTGTAATTGCTGATAAAACCCATCTGATTTTAACAAATCATTTGGAATCCGCCCCCAAAATGACAGCTATTTATTCTCCCTATCACAAAAGCTCCTGGCTGCATTGGCTCAATGTAACAGCCTCATCAAATAAGCAGAATAATTTTTAAACATGGATTGAGCAATACGGTCAGCCTTAAGGTGATGGTTTCAGGTCATGGCCAAGGCAGCATGTGTGAATAGGGAGCTGGAAGTTCATAGAATTTGGATCTTGAAGTTAGGAAAGAAGGCATGGCGTGGTAGTAAAATGCACTTCTTGACTCAAGCTTTTCTGAAACAAAATATATGCATATGTTGTTTGAAAATGGAGTTGCTATGGTAATTTGTTATTTACCAGAGAGGAGTAATTGAACAAATTTTTTTCCTAACTGGTTTATGAACAAGTCACACCTGTTCCTGAGTGGGTTTAAATTACTCACCCTTCTATTCTATGCCAAACTTTTCATGTTCAATTGCTTTGCTATTTCAGATTCCATACACTCCTTTCACTGATGACTGGTGCCACTTCTCATTTGCAAAAGTCATTTTTTCTAGATGAGATCTTAAAGGATAAAAAATTATTATTTTTTGTTCATAACCTCTACCTATAAATTAATAAAACCTGTGCATTGATCATGTCTTCGTATGTATATAAGATGTATATATCTAGATATATGTATATACACATCTGTATTTCATCGAAACTCGGGTAAGCACTACTCTTTATTAGATTGCAGAGATTTAATATTCATCAGTTTTACCTCTGCTCATGCCAAAAGAATTCTCTGAACAGATGAGCAATTGGATCCACAGAAGAGAGTGTATAAAAAGAAATTGTTTCCAAAATTAATTGATTTTCAGCTTTCCACAGTGTGGTGTGCACTAAGCCAGCTGAAGTAAAACACCTAGAGGTAAATGTCATACCTACCGAATTATAGCAGCTTGGAAGCTTCCTCTGCCATTTAGTACATATGCAAATTTCAGGTTTTTTTAATTCTTTTTTTTTAAATTTTATTTTTGTTAAGCCCACACACAACAATAAGTTACACAGTGAAGAAACAGCTTATTTTGTAGCAAATCTCTTGGTAGATTATAAGTGTCCATTAGAATCACTTGACAAACCCTTGCCAGAAGGGAGGAATGAGATCAGCAAATCATGGGTATATTATGATTTGATCCTACCACAAATTCAATTAGATCAAAGCTTACTAGCTCCAAACGCCCATTTTTAATTTTATAGTAATGCCTCAGGGCAAAGAAATGGGTGCCATGGCAGACGTTCTGTGATGATAACTGAGATATTTAAGACTCAAAATATTCCTGATTTCTAGGGCTATAATGTCAGCTTTAAGGATTTTTAATTAACACCTTCTGCATGCATTAAATATGCTCCTTTCAGCCAACAAAGATTTTTTTTTTCCTCTTGAATTTGCTGAAAAGAGTTTTGCTTCGGGTCTTTTATCACTATCAAGAAATAATAGCAACCACCACATTAAAAAGAAATTACCCGACAAAATGAAAGATTTGCTTGGCTGAGAACACGAGAGAATGCGTACAGTTGTGGGTTAGCTCTTACTTACTATTAATGATATTGCTGTATTCGTCAGAGGAGGAAACAAGATGTTTTAGTTGAGATGATGGGGAACTGTAGGGGCCCAAAGGTTATGGTGAGGGGGTGGACAAACGCAGAGCTCTCTCCAGAGAGACTATGAGCAACTTCAATCCTATGCATTTAAATGCCAAATACATCCCAGGCAAATGTTGTATCTGCTCATACAGAAATTGGCTCCTGACTAGCATGGTCCTGGGTCTCTCACAAGTCGATGGGTGGCTGCAGTGTGGTTCCCCTCCCAACCTGCTGGCCCACACCACAGAGCCAACCACTACATAGACCACTGGTGGGCTACCATGAAGCTTCTCTTGCAGGTAAGGCTCTCCTGTGGAGCAGTTTTGCTACATCCCTGTCCTGTTTCTTTTGTTAACAGATTAGAGAACCATGTGAACAAACCCATTGCTTTTCTGCATACAAAACTGCTCTGGTACGCAGGCCATCTCATCGCCGAAAGGCTATCAGCCTCCGGAGAACATGCCAGGTGCTCCAAAGAAAGGCAATTTCCTCTATAAGTGCATAAGAAGGATTCACTGATTGCCAAGAAAAAATACCATTTCCTTCTTATTTGTCCCCACCTTCTTTTCGCCAACTTCCCCTACTCTTTCTTTCATAGATGCTACTTTCCTCTTGGGTTTGTGCCCTCTTACTTTTTACCTGCTTCTTTATTTCTCAGCCCCAAAATGTGGGAGGCCCCATGGCATGTCCTCATTCACAGTGTTTGAACTTCTTGCTCTAACTCCTTTGGAGCACAGCCCTTCTCTTACCGCTCTTCCTGACCACTCTGCTTTACCATGGAAAATGGCTTTCTCAGCCCCTGCTTTCTTCTCCTCTCCTCACTTCTGCTCTTCTTCTCTTTGTCATCCCCGAAACTTCAGGTTCTATATGCCCTCCTCCAAAGGTGTCTAAAATGAGTAAACAAGTCTGAAATTTGAGGTTGCTTTTTGTACATATCACACATTTCACTAACAACCTTCCTGAAATCCTCCTCCCTGCCCCCAGCCAGCGAAGCTCCAGTATCTTGCCAGTCTGGCCTGGGGATAATTTCAGAGACCGGATGTTAATTAACACGTTGTTAGAACCAAAAAGCTGACAAAAAGCTTAACAATTGAGGACAAAACGTTATTGATTAGTCATGCAAATTACCTTGTATTACTTACTGTGCTCTACTGAATTCTGCTGTGGCAATGCCCCTCTGTTTTGCGGGCATTACCATGCTAGGTATTAAAGAAAAAGAAAAAAAGTCCCTGTTTGGGAGGGTGTTACAATTTGCAGGATTTGTATGGCTTCAGTTTGAATCCCTTGCACACACACCTCATTGCAAGATTAAGATCCCGCAGTCTTATGGTCCTATCCCTGCGTGATGTGTGCCAGCGGAGAGACCCATGGTGCCTACCTCTGTGCAGGATCAGGCTGAGTTAAGGCAAAGGGTTTATTTGTGAACTGTTTATAACAATATGATCTCGGTGACTAGATAGATGAAAAAAAAAAAAAGCTTAGTTTCCAGCCAGTGGCTGGGGTTTACAATTGAGGTGGATAAATTGGCACGGCTCCTCCTGGGCACCAGGGAGGGCTCAGCGGGAGGAGGACACTGGAGCAATGGTGAAGGTTTGCTGTGTTTCACGCAGCGCTGGGTGCTCCAGCTGAGCCGCACTGAAACGCTCTCCGTGAGTATAAGCACTCTCCAAACTTTAAAAGAAACAGCCTCCTCAGTCCTCCTGCCTTTATGCTGTATTTTAAAACAGCTGCTCTCCTCAGATGCTTTTAGCTCCTTATAAACCACTTCTGAACTTTTTACCTCCGGAGGAAGTGTGCTTTGAGTGCCTGTCTTGTGGCCAATATCTCCTTCCACCTCAAATGCCCTTAACAGTGGGGTTTGGAGGAGGCTTTGTCTAACGGCAGCCTTCTGGAAGGGCCCAGAATCAGCCAGGGTCTTTCAGGTACCTTTCCCTCTAGGAACTTTATTTATATCCTGAAAGATTGGGCTTTGTACCTTTGTTTTTGATGTTTCTCTTCAAGCTGAGAAATATGAATGCTGAAATAACCCCAAATCTTGGAATTAAAAGAAATCCAAACCAGTCTGGCAAAGCAGATTCAAAGACTCGTAACTTTTAATACCTGCAAGAGCTATTGTTGTCATACCCTCCACCTGTACAATGCGGGCCCATGACAAACACTTGTCTTGTGATCGAGCTAGCATACGTTTTTCAAAGATGTCCACACTTGATTTAATGACTTCAAGTGCAACGAATCTAACATATTGCTTGATAGATTATTCCCATAGTTCTGTATTTACAATTCTGATCCTCCATAGCTGCAAACAGTGGCAATGTAAGAGATGTCACTAGCAGAAATATTCTTCCCCTGCTACTGTTTACGAACTGATGAAGTCATTACATGAGGACTATATTTCTGGATGCAAGCCCTTGCTTAGTTACTGACTTAATGTAAAAAAGAAAAAATGTGTAGGGCCGTATCTTCAAAAGAGTTTTCTGTGGGTGGAGAAGGGGTTTTCATTTCACACCATTAGTGGTACGCGTTTGTTAACCCAAAGCTTGGATTCAGAAGCCCGTCGCAGACAGGAGGCTGGATTGGAGAAGCTTTATCCTCTTTGTTCCTCTTGCATCCTGCTCCAAAACCAAGGGAGCAGGGACACAGCTACAGCTTCAACACAAAGGCCCACTTCTGTGCCCTCTGTGCTGGACAAGTGGTGCAGAAGGACCTGAGTCCATCCACAGCCACCCGTGAGGGGAGCAGGGGTGGCAGCCACCCCCCGGGACAAGCCGACAGCGGGGTGCAGAAAGGGTGACAGCGAACACAGGGCTTCAGCCCTGGATGAAAGCTGGTGGCTTGGACAGAGGATGACCTCTCTGCTCCCTGCCGTCAGTCCCCCGCCCGCACTGCAGTCCTTTTGTTAGCCCACATGACTAATGCTGCAATTACGCACCGGGATTTGTCCACACCGTGAACAGGCAGCCGACAATGTGAATTCCTCTCTCCAAAATCCATTTTTGCTGGCATTTTACAGGCAATAAACTGAGATTTGTTTTTTCTGTCTGGGTACTTACCATGTATGCTTTGGTCAGTCTAAACCAAAACATTAGGCACAGATGAAAACTACAAATCCCTCCTAGTTTTGTATGAATTTGCCAGATGTCAATGTGAGTCCATCTTGACCAATAATGCTTTTAACATTTACTTTGGTCCTAGAGGTACCAGCTTCCAGCAGAGACATAAAACAGCCTTGACCATTTCATTTGGCCTATATAGCATTACCCCTGCAGTTTCATTTCCATGCTGTCTTCAGGACTGCTTTTTTAAATTGCTGCTTAGTATTAATGGGCATTGGTATATTGACTGTCTTTTATTGATGCAAGAAATCAGTATTTTTAAAAATGTAATAGTAAAAAATTGTGAAATCCTATCTGGAGAAAAGTATGTACTTTGTAACAAGTTATTATATCGAGTCATTATGTAGCATACCTGGTGTAGTTAAAGGGCTTTCATTAGCACAGAAGTCAGTCGTTTCTGATGTGCATGGGAGTTTTACTATTGACTCCAGTGGAGCCAGGATTTCAATCATCATTTTAAGGGTTTTATTGTAGAAGGAGGTTTATTGAGCGATTTTACAGTCTTGAGGGAAGAAAATCTGTCCCGCTTCCTGTCTTATTTTTACACCTATAGCTCAGAAGCAATACCCAGACAAAATCTATAAAAACCAAATTTCTTTTATAGGCAATGGAAAATGTACTGAGTTGAATTTAGCTTGGTTGTGTTTGATCAGCTGTTCCTGTGGCTCTGCATGCACTGTCTGTGCACAGGGAGTGCATGGTCAGCCTGCTGTAAATGAATTGCACCGGCAGAAAATGTAGAGGAGACTCTTTTTCCTGAAAGAATCAATAACGCTATGCAATGACATAGTAAAAAAAAAAACCCCACATACTACTTTCCAGGCAACACGCATCCACAGAAAAGTAGTTGGGTTCTTTGGCTAATTTTTTGACTAACCTGGACACAGGGGGACCAAACTTCAAGCCATTGGGTTGATGCGCTGCTTGGATAAAAGGCAGCATGAAAGGAACGAGGAGTAAAATATTCAATGAACTTGTAGTGTGCAAAAGGAAGAAAGAGGGCAGATGGAGAAACAAGTACAGAATGAGCACAGAAGAATAAAGGCATTCAGAAAAGGAACTAATGAAATATTAAACGCCCATAAATAGCCTGTGAAACCTGTGCTGTGTAAAGCAGCATTACTATTAGGCTAACTCTTGAATTAAGACACATCTGCAAAGAATTCACCAAAAGCCTGAGTATAATTCTCCTCTGTCATTAGATGACTTTTGAAACAACTGGTTTATGTCAGACTTTGGTGCAGCTGCATGGAACATAAAACATGCCTTACACGTGATAATACCTTGTGCCAGCTATCCTGTTGTTTTTTCCCCTGGACATTGGGTTATGAGGTGTTCCATGATGACTGAGATATAACACAGGCTAAATAAATACGTAAGATCACTTCCCCTCCCCTCGCATATGGATTTAAATGACGCAGAATTTAAACTTGCTGGGTCCTGCAAATCCTTCCTAGCAGCGTTTGCTATGGGTGCCGACACAATACAGTTTTTGTTAGACCACTGTATTTAATGTGCCAGCTTGGATGAAAAATAATTTTCTAGCCATATATTTTTTGACAGATTTCTGATGGATGTCCACATAAATTGCCTTATTTTCCTGCAGTCAATTAAGGTTTTTTGGGCATAATCTGTATTTCCAGCTCTGTGCTACAGACCCTGCTGGAATGGGGTACTACTTCTAAACCTGAAAAATGAAGGAAAAAAAGGCCTCTAAGTGGAGAGGATATTTTTTTCTTGTTGAGCTTGCAGGATCTCTGTAAATATGAGGAACAATACTAGGTTTTTATAATGTTTTCTGTATTTTTACTCATGGGGACAGATTTCCAAAGTCATAGACCAGTGTGTCCTGGGTTGAGCGACACAGGACTAATTTATCTTGTAATGCTGGGGAAAACTCCACTTTTGGAAAACTCTAGTGTCTGAATTCGGGAAAATATTGACTTTATAGCCAGCTAGGCTATGTGGGATTCAAGGTGTTTTCAAGCCTTGCCAGGTGCAGGGATGAGGAGGAGCGAGGCCTGTGCATTTGACCCAGGCTGGCCAACAGGATTATTTCATACACTGAACGTCACATTTGATATAAATTAGAAAGTGTGCTGCGTAGTTTCTCTCTCCCTTGATGGCGGCAGTCCAGAGAAACTCCTTGCCCCGGTGACGGACCCCTGAGCTCTTCCCTTCCTCCCGCAGCCTCAGCGCTGGCAGTGTCCCACATTTGCTGTCCCCTGCCGGGAGTGCGCAGCTTCCTGCTGATGGAACGGGCTGACCATAATCCTTGTATATCTTACATTAGTATCATGATTAATACTGGTTCTTTAGTATTATTGTTGATTATTTAGTCTTATCCTATTAAATCCATTTATATTTCAGCCCTCATGTTTCCTTGCTTTCCCCGATTCCCCTTTCCAGGTGGGGAGGGGTCATCGGCTGATAGAATAATTGTCTAAACGGCAATAAATTGTTATGGGTTTTCTCAAACCGTAACACAGTGCATCCAGGACAACCGATCTCAGCAAGGAAGGGCTGAAGACTCCCATAGCGATGCCAGGACACTGGCTACTTGTGCAGCTTGGCAGCAGTTGTCATTCCCAGGATGAGCTGGGAGGTGCGCGCTTATGAAAGGCCACAGAAACTCTGCCAGAGAAGTACATCTGGGCTGGGGGCACAAGGTGTACGTGAATGCTACTTCCCACCATTGCCCAGAAAGAACTGCGAGCTTCAGTGTTTTTGTTTGCCTCTTGCTCCGCGGCAGCGGGGTTGCTCAGGTAGCCCCTACCTGCTGTGCAGGCAGAGCTCATGGACTTGCAGCCCAGATATCATTGTTCAAAGAAACAAATGTTTTGGAAAATGCATGAGTCTATAAGCATGGTATTCTGAGATTTACCTTGCCGGATGAGCCCACTGAACGCCAGCTGGAATAAGAATAGCTCCTCTTGAACCTGGGACATGAAACAATGGCTGCCAGAGCCTTGTAGCAGGCGTTTAATTTTGCGTGGCTTCCTTTAGGATGGGAGAAGCCTTCTTTTTTATAAACTACGTGGTAGGCCCATCTGAAATTATTTTCCTCTTGAGAAATTGCTTGGAGGACATTGTTTATAAGCTGCTGACCTTTAAATGGCCTTCTTGTTCCATTACTGTGGTTCTTGGGTATTTAAAGCCCCAGGTCACTTTCACTTTTAATTGTGCTTTATTATTCTCCATTGTTGCAGAAAGTTTCAGTCAATTTAACTAGGAGGAAGTCTTATACTCTTCCCTTAATGGACTGAATTTGGGTCATAACAAAATGAACAATTATCCCTGCCTATTTTATTAATCTTAGTCTTGTCTCATTTATTTTTAAGTTTTGGCAGGTCTCCTTCAAAGGCAGCTGTAAGCAGAGTTTATTACAGGTTAGCAGGAGAAAGTGCTCTCTGCTACTGCGGGTGAAACTGGGATGAGGAAGAAGTATGAGATGGGGAGAGTTTAATGCCATTAGGATTTTGAAGTAATTGCACGGTTCATATATTTGCATCAGCGTCAAGTGAAAATTAATAAAGCCATGGTTTTATTTGGCATTTAATCCTGGCGATATTCTTCCACTGTATGTACGAGCTTGTTAAGCAGAGAATCAGCTTGCATTCCTTTCTTTCCAGGATTTACTAATTAGACTCTAGTGGTAAAATACTAGACCTTAGTACATATGAAATCACGCATCTTCCAATTAACAAATGCGATTATGAAACACATAAAACACATGATGGTAACTTCAAATGCTTTTCTGTAATACTCTGTCAGCCCTGTAAGATGCCAATCAGCTTACTAGCTGCGAGCTTTCAACATGAAAAGTGGCTGGGGTTTATTTTTAATTCTGATTGTTCTTGTTTTCTCCCACTCCATCCTAATTCTGCCCTTCTCTTCTTAAACCCTTTTTGCTCACTTTCTTCTCCCACTCTGTCCTTATTCAGCTTCTGTGTACTTCTAGCACATTGTTCCCTATTGTAATTTTAAATGTTATCTTGTTTCAATTGCAGGATAGTTCCCATTTCCAACAATATGAAAACTGCACAAAGGGATTTGGCATTGTGGGAATAATTAGGTGCCTGAAATTCCCCAAAGTCCAAAGTTTCAATCTAAAAACACCTACCTAGATGCCACTGAACTCTGGGGGTACTGACCTGTCCTTTGAAAGTTTCCCTTTATGCCAGAATTTTCTCCAGTCTCAGCAGTTTATAGCCAGTTGATACCTTAACCCGACAACGGCCCAGAAACTAAGAAACCTTTTGCCTGCGAGCCCTTAGGTCCTGGTTTCAATCCGCGTTCTCCAATAACATAAGGTGGACGTGCAAAATTTGATTCCTCACCAAATGTAGTTGTGGTTACTTTCCTTTAATACACAGCTAAAGGCTTAGTGCTTAGACATACCAGCTTAAGTACCAGGAGGTGCCTGTGAAGTAGGAGATCTGATTCCTTTCTCAGTATCAGTAGTTTAACACCTTTATCTCCTGTGTCCTAGAAGACTACCCAAGCAAACAGAGGCAAAGTATGAGCAGGAAAACTTGTGTTCCCAAATCAGTTTGTGCATTGTGTCTGAGGACCGGGGAACAGCAACTGGAGTCCCATCTTTTCTCCTTCTTGTTCCTTTCCTTTTCCCTTCCTGAAGGGAAATGTCTCCAAGTTCCTTCTCATGCTCCCTTTCTGACCTCATTCTGGCCTGCAGCGAGAAGGAGCTCCTGCAGGACGTGGTCCCTCCTCTTCCATCTCTGCCATCAGCAGGTGTAGTTCAGGAAATTATCTTGGTAGGAGGAGAGGGAAACAAAGGAAGGAAGTGATTCCAGGTCTCCCATTTCACATCTGATGTGTATGTGAGGGTGCACCTGGATCTTACTCTGAGGTAGCATCAGGTCAAGGCTGTAGCAGGTACTGAGCCCTGGGTCCCACAGTTACGTCACAGGCTAAGTCAATCATCCAGATCTGGAGTGTAGGCAGAGGAAGGCCCATGTTCTTGGTTATGTATTTCAGGTCGAGTCAATACTCTTAGCTCATTTATGCCATTGCTTGGCCTTTGTGCTGCTGACCGATTGACATGTAAAGAAATGCTGGATACTGACAGAATGGGGGATTAAAGGTAGTTTTGATGTGTGGCGGTGGTCTGAGAAAAATGGCAAAGTGAGTTTTGTTTGCAGAATTAGTACGTTTTTTTACCAAATCAGCTAGCAGGGTTAGAAAAATGTGGCATGGCTTTGCACATGCATTCCTGGAACAGAAGGCAAATGGCAAAGCTCAGTGGGTGGTGAGGACCATGCAGGATCTATCTGCCCTCCGGTCTAGTCCAATTGATAAAGCGATTGAAGCATGTAAGTGATGGTGGAATTCACCTCACTTAATGGCAGACATCTAGTGTGGCTGTTTATGTCTGACATAAATCTCTGTGGATGCTGTTTAGAATTGATGGAAAACCAGTTCTAGCCATTAGATTTAAATTAAATGCTCTGTAGAGCTTCCTATTCCCTTCATGGGCTATGACGGAAACATAGACAACTAGGTCACATTAGATCATACTCTTAGATGATCCAACAAATCTCTGCCAATGCGTTTTACTTGTAGGAGGATCATGTGGTTGTTGGCAAGCTGAACTTGTGGTATGTAGGCCAGGCAACAGATTTTGCCAGGAATCAAGCAAGGATTGAGGGGCTCAAGTCTAATCCCGAAATACTAAGCATCTCCTACTCTCACTAAGGGCAGTTAAGAACACTCATTCCATCCAGAAAGCGCTTGTTATCAGCGAATGCGTGCTCCATAGGAAGCTGTTGTAAACATTTTACATAGTTTAGTGCTGGAAATAGGTTAATGCTTTAAATTCATAAACTTCAAAAAGACCAGTAGTGGCAAAGGAATTACTTGAGCACTGTATGTTGAGGGATATATTGGCTGAACAGTGACATGAATGGATGCCAATATTAGGATCACAGAAGTTGCCAGACGGCATCAAACCAGTTGTGTGTGAACAGTTGTACTACGGAAGATGGGAAACCATTGCAGGCAATTACGTACTGTATAAACTTGTCTCGGGTGGTAGTTTCTGTCTAATCACAGGAATTTTACTAACTGATGTCCTGAAACATGAAGATTCACAGCTAAGGAAATGTTTATTTTGTATTTAAGTTAGCTGTGTAGGTTCTTATGCTCTCATGGCATTCATTGGATACTTTTTTAGTCCTCCTAAGTTATTGGTCTCACTGATTACATCTATGCTCATAAATAAAACAGATGTAGACCCATCGTCTGCCTGAGAGTAAGTGATATGGCACATCTCACATTGCTGGAAGGCCAGGAAATGATCTCCGTCCACAGGACTGAAGGCACCAACTGGCTTGCATTCACGCTGCCACTCTGCAGTGGAGTGTGTCTACCATATGGTGGCTTGGCCCAGTATGTCCTTAGGACTGAAATGGTGGTTCTAGGACATGAGAATATTTTTTGATTTTTTTCTGTGTGTTGTCGTGTTGTTGTTTTTTTTTACTCAAAGTATCTGAAATAATGTCAGCAATATGTCAGAGTCTGTCATTGGCATTTTAACAACATGAAACTGAGGACATGTATTTAATGGCCTGGATTACACCTGGGAATATCTGATCCTTTGAGGACATCGTTGTGGGGCAGAAAGAGACAAACTGGTGCACTGTTGTCCATACAAGAATGGCTGTATTGCCCAAAGGGAACTACTCACAAATATTGCTCTGCAAGAAAGCAAGTTGGCGCTGCTGAGAGAGCAAAGACGTAAGATAATGTTTAAGCAATGGGAACGCCTGGAGGTCCAGTGTATGAGCAAACTCCCTGGTCCTCTTTTTGCGTAGCAGTGTAGAGATTCTCAGAAACACCTTGCAGCAGTGAATTCCAAAGTCAGTTATGTTTCACCAAAAAACACGTATCCTTGCAGCAGCTGGATACCTGTTGATTTCATTGAACGTTCTTTGCCTCTTGTGCAATGAGGGGAGATAAAGCAGCACACGTAGTCTATACTCCTTTGCCATTTCCCCTCTTAATGAAAAACAGCTATTGGGATTTCAGGCTGCAAAACAATTTAGGCAGAAAATATCTCTCTGTTACGTGCATACTGGTGTCCAGCAAAGAGAAGTATCTGACTTCTAGGCATTACTGTATCAGAAGTTGTGAACAGTGGTATTTTTTTTTAGTGATTTCCCATATAAAAATCTTTCCAGCTTCCTGATTACTTCCATTACCTGCAACTTTTTTAGGAAATCAAGTAATCAGATGTGAGCCTAGAAAACCTGTTTGGTCATTTGCCATTTTGCATTAATTTTGCGAACTACCTTGAATTAAGCAAAGTCTCCCAAAGTGGCTACTCAAAATAGGTCTCTAGCCTCAGGGAAAAGCCGAAGTCGAGTTTTCATAGGTATGAACACATGCCACGCCTGTGTTATTTGTGATGTTTGGTGCTACTGGAAACCAAGCCACTCTGGTTGGTGAGCTCCCACATGAAGATGAATGTCTGGCTTTGAAATTCCAAATTGTAAAATACAGACCCAAAGTGGTCTGGCTTTTGAAACTTCTCAGGCCTTATTTTTTCCGCTGAAACAATAAATGCCACTATCATTGCTATATGCATCCAATACTTTGACAGAAAATCTTGTAAAAAATCCATAGAAAATGAGATGGCAGCTGTTAAAATGCAATGCAGTGTTGGACCAAGGTCTATCTGTGCTTGACCTGACAAAAACCTTAACCTACTTTCAAGGACATTCTTTCCTTTTATCTTCTTAATGACTTAAATGAGTTTATCTTTTAAAGTTCTGCCTTTATTTTGTTTTATAAATCCCTTACATATTGTCCCCTGTCATTCAGTGTGGTTGCACTCAATGCTTAGGTTAAATAAAGTACTGTTCTTTAGGGAACTGGGAAGAAATATCTGTTAAGGCTCTATGAGTCATAAGATACCATAATGCAAAGTATAAGATATTGTGTGCTCCAGAAGATACAGCAAATTTTCAGTTCTGAATTGCATTTGTTAATAAATGCGATCTATTTATGTATTCAGCATAATCGATGGCATCACTGGTGCTACACAGTCAAGTTGCTGTTGCCTGGGGGAACAGTAATATGTTTCCTTCCCGCCTCCTTTACTGATTTATGGTTCTTGTATCTTAAGTCAAGACTGAATTGCAAGTGCCTCAGAACAGGGTCCAAGATCCAAGAACTGTTTCTGTGAAGTAGATAGGACACTTGTTTGTTAAAAATGAATAAAGTCCTAATCTATTTTTGAATATTAATTCTTCATTTGCATTAATTTTTGTTAGAATATGCATTTGCATAATTGTTTCGCATTGAAAATCCTTTCTAAAAATACTTAAAAGGGGGAAGAAAAATCATAAGAACTGCGAGAATAATGAGAATAATCAAATTAAGAGTATTTTAAAATAAGAGTAAATTAATAATTACTTCAAGAATTATGAGATGATTAGGAAGGGAAAGGAGAGGAAAGTGTGAAAGCAGAAAAGCTTCAAATATTCTGTGATCTGGGACTTCATACTCTACATTGTAGTCCATCCCGTGGGGGTAACACAAAGCATTCAAAAGATGAAATGTAGTGATGGAAAGAATAGCAGAAAAATTTAGTGTAACTGCTGGCCCCCACTGTGATTTCTTACAAACAGCGTGGTGAGAGTTCGTAAAGAGCTGGGTAAGTCAGTTCGGTTTAAGACAAGACAGCGAGAACACAGAGGAAAAACATCTCCTTTGTCTTACGTTAATTCTGTCGTTTTGGTGATCTCAAATAGAGTGGGAACAGTTAATAAGAGCTGGGCAGGAGTTTTGAAGGAAAACCTTTCCAGTGAAAAATGCAGTCTGACAATACAGAAATACTTTACACTTTCATGTCTAGAAAATCTACTAGGTTTGTTTCCTTCTTACTTAATTGCTCATGTAGCTTTTACAAAGGTAGCCCTATATAATGGCTCCCATGTGTAAAAAACACAGAATCAATGCTGGGTTTTTAGGCTGTCTCCTGAAATTACCTGTTTACAGCATTTTCCTTTTAGTTTTATCTGTGATGTGAGACAATATTCATTGCATAACTTGGTAACAGCGCATCAGTGCGGTGTTTATAATCTGTGAAGATCCGTATTTGTCTGATCTCGGCTAAAGACTTTCAGCTCCCAGATAATAAAATATTCGCAGAATTTAAATGACCCGTGTCTGATCCCCTATTGAACCTATCCCCTTGGTGGCCCAGGGCTTGTAGCTGAGCTTAAGATACAATTATGTGTATTCAAAGTATGTCACTTTACAACCCACCTAAGCATCTTATTTCGGATGCAGCCATATGGAATGATGATGCCAAGGCTATATAACCTACTTACTGCAATTTTGAGAACTCAGATGGCATAGTAATTGTCCCAAAGCTCTCAAGAACCATGAATTATTTGCATTTCTTCAGGGAGTTGTTTTCCTGCAGGACAAATAGCAGTTGGCAAAGGAGTAATCCTCAAAGTTTAATTTAATTTAAAAGCATACATTTGGATACAAATAAACACACTTCAATATCAACTGTAGCTGTGGATTTTAAGGTGCGATGGTACTAGGAAAATCTGTGTTTTCAGAAATTCTTTTGAAGTACATGATAAAATACTAATGAGGGAAATAAAAGAGGATCACCTCATCTATGTTGTCTGAATGATGTGACTGTATTTTTGTCAATCCCGCTTACCAGAGAATGTAATACTAGAAAACTCGTATTCCCTACCTTCATGTGAATCAGAACTAGGAGATGCAGAAGGCTGCGTTTCAATGAGATGCTGATTTCTTTGCCCTTTGATGAATGAAACGATTTCGAAGACATGCAATGTGTCTTTGCTTATTTCCCAAACACTTTCTACAGCTAGTAGGCTCTCAAATGTCTGATTGCTTTTTCTTCAAAAATGTGATATCTTTTGCATTGAAGATCCAATTTATTGCTAAGAAATCCTCGCAAGAACAGACATTGTTCACCTCTAGTTGTATTTACTGGCTCTTTTGTGGTTATCTCGGGCACATAATAAGCATTATCAGCCTATCCATTAATAAATGTCTCTGAGACCAAGACAGCAGAAATGCTTTGCCCATCAGAGCATACTACAGACCCGATACTGCACTCTGACTACAATGCCTTGTCTTTCTTGGAAGCCACATCAAAATAAAAGAAGACAAATTAGTGCTTGAAGCCTGGAAAGAAGAGTGTTTTGATATGTAAAATCGTATAGAAAATAGGTAGGCGTCGTGACCAAAATGTCTGTCACTCTAGACATTTCTGTATCATTTTAAGAGTCTTATGATTACGTTGGTGTTTTGGGGGGTGGGTATTTATTTACAGCTTATTAGTTTAATTTCAATGACATCATGCTGCTCCCCCAGTGACTTTCAGCCTTCTTGTGCACTGATCATTGTTGCTATATGGACTCAATGATGACTTTGTTGTTTCAGTTGTGATTATAAGAGGCTTTGTTAAACGCATGCTGTAGCACAAGATAAGTTCCAGGTTCTGATATAATCTACCTTTTTTTTTTCTGCCAGGCCACCTTTTTTCAAATACAGAGTTTGTCTTAAAATGTAGTAATTTTTGTCCTCAGCAATGATGGGTCCAAAAATTCTGAATCAGTTGTACTCCACTTATCTCTGTACAAATTCATTAAAGCGTGATGCTGGTATATTGGCATTTTCAGATGCATTTTCAAAACTTTGCCCTAAAGCATTTTACAGAATGAAGTCCAGAACTACATCCTTATTCAACAAGGCATATAAGCCTGGCATAAGTACTTTGCTGAGATTTTTGTGGTTAAATCATGTGTTGACTTACACTCGTGTTTAGTGATCCCGGAATACTAGAGGTTGTCATTATGAAATGAAGAGTGTATTTTCAGGCACCGTATTTTGCTGTTTTTCAAATGAAAATAAGCCAAATTCTTTTCTCCAAGTGTCTTGTCCCTCAAAGCAGCAGTGAGAGAAACCCCCTTGCTCTGCTCCCTCAGTTTAGGTTGTTTCCTATTCTGAAAGCTCACCACCGCTTCTGCACAAAGGAAACTCCTGCAGCTGTTTCTTCAAAACCTCTAACTGACTCAGATCCAGTTTATTTTATACCTGCTTTCTTTTACTCTTGATTAACTAAATAAATCATTGGATAAGCAAAGGAAGTAAATTTATGTCTATTTGACAAAAGTTATCTCAATCAGAAAAATAAACATTTAAAAAGCAACTGGAGATGCTATTTCAGAATAAAATTAACTAAATTATAGGGAAAGAAGTTTGACATTGATCTTTAAAATGCCACCTTGCGTGGTGTTTCCTTTATTGAAAAAGGCATTTATAGGAGGCAGCTAGCCTGGAGATCGCCGTGCATGTACGTTGGCACATCCTCTTATTAGAGATCATTAGGAATGAGAAAGGAGGACTCTGAGAACAGGAAGTGTCATAAACCATTTTGTTGCCTCTGGACTATGTCCTGGGTAACGTTGTTTATGTCTTGGCTGCAACGCTGACATTTTGTGAATGCTGTCTCATTCAATAAATATAAATGGGATTACTTTGAATAGGCGGTTTGGAGTGCACTGTAACAAGATTTTTCCCTTTTGCATTAGGAGGTACTTCTGAAATATATAAAATGTTTTCTTCCCCTGGTTCATTAGGACCAAATCCAAGACTCACTTCTCAGGTCAAGTACATGGAGTAACTGGTAGAGAAGCCATCAGAGTTGTGGAGGCCAGGACCCAGCTTCTCAGGACAGGCACCCTGCAGCCTGCTCTGCTTGGGACAGAGACTTGAATGGTCTCATCGCCGCTGTCTCCAGCCTAAAGCTTCTGACGTCTTCGTCACACTCGGGGTTTTTAGTGGGAAGCTGAGGCAGAGCGAGACTTAGCCATTTTCCTGCGGTGAGGGAGGAAATCTGAAGCAGTGCAATCAATAAAGGAACTGATTCCCCGAAATGCAAGGCTAATTCTCTATCAGCGGCTTCGTTGATTAAAAAAAAATAATTTCTCTACTTTGGCTGGTTATTAATGGCAATGTGGGCCTGATGCATTCTGTGCATATTCAGAGAAGGCACAGGACAATAAGCTTATAAGTTAGATACTAACCCCATGGTACATATTCCTCTTGCACAAGAGAGGAATAAACATATGGAGAGTAAATACCAGGCACTAATTTGATTAGAAAATCAATACTTAGAACAGTATCCTTGCACTTCAGTCAAATAAGACAATGATCAAAAAAAGTCCCTGGACTGCTTATGCATGTTACATTAGATCTTTATTAGATAAAAGCCACAGCCAGGAACAAGAACTCCCTTCTCCCACCTGAGTGCCCTAACTTTGAGGCTGGGGCTACAGTCCTTTACTCCAAGTCCTTCTGGCTTGTGAAGATTTCTCTTTCGCTACCCAGAAGAGTTGCTGCCACAGGGAGAACCTCTCCCCTCTTGCCCCCATCCAAACGCCCCAAATGTCTGCTGCTTTTGTGTACTCCTTTCCATACAGCCCATCAAACCCGCCAGGCAGGAGAGCAGGGGGTGAAGACCGCAGTTCCCCTGGCAGGTGCATGCTCTGCCTGCCAGGGTCACTGTGTGAACTGCTGATGCCCCGCTTTGCTCTTTTGGTGTCTGTCTTTTAAAATAAGTGAACCCTGTGCATACCAATGCCTCTCTCTAGCTGGGACATCTGCACTCTGAGCAGGGGTATTTTGTCTTGGTCTGGCTGGCCCCAAGCCACCCAAAAGGGTGGGAGGTTTTTTAGACCATTTCATTTTGATTGCCTCTGGGACAGAGCTCATGCAGAGGGATGCTCTCTAGTTCAATTTTATCCCCTCCACTGCCTGCAAAGAGAGATGTAATCTGGATGCCCTGCTGAGAGTCATATTCCCAATTTCATTACTGTAATTCACACTTTGGGCACCAGAAGAGGATGGGCTGGATCTAGCCCATTGTTTTATCTTTTTTCTTTCCACTCTATCTGTTTTTCCCTTTCTGGACCATTGGAGGACCCAGTGCCTTCCTGAATTTTTTAGAATCATAGAATAGTTTGGGTTGGAAAGGACCTTTAAAGGTCATCTAGTCCACCCCCTCCGCAATAAGCAGGGACATCTTCCACTAGATGAGGTTGCTCAGAGCCCTGTCCAACCTGACCTTGAATGTTTCCAGAGATGGGGCATCTACCACCTCTCTGGGCAACCTGTGCCAGTGTTTCACCACCCTCATTGTAAAAAATACCTCCTTCCTGACATCTAGCCTAAATCTACCCTCTTTTAGTTTAAAACCATCACTCCTTGTCCAATTGCAACAGGCTCTGCTAAAAAAATCTGTCTCCATCTTTCTTATAGGCCCCCTTTAAGTACTGAAAGACCTCAATAAGGTCTCCCCGGAGCCTTCTCTTCTCCAGGCTGAACAACCCCAACTCTCTCAGCCTGTCCTTACAGAAGAGTTGCGCCAGCCCTCTGATCATTTTTGTGGCCCTCTCTAGACTTGCTCCAACAGGGCCGTTTCTTTCCTGTGCTGAGGCCTCCTGAGCCAGACACAGTACTCCAGGTGGGGTCTCACCAGAGAAGAGCAGAGGGGCAGAATCACCCTCCCTCGACCTGTTGGCCATGTTTCTTTTGATGCATCTCAGGATACAGTTGACTTTCTGGGCTGTGGGCACACATTGTTGGCTCATGTCCAGCTTTTCATCCACCAGTACCCCCAAGTCCTTCTTTATCTGGCTGACATAACTGTAGAAGCCCTTCTTATTGTTCTTTGTGTCCCTTGCCAAGTTCAGCTCCAGCTGCGCCTTGGCCTTCCTGACCCTATCCCTACACAACCAGGCAGTGTCCCTATACTCTTCCCAGGATTCCCGTCCCTGCTTCCACTGCCTGTGCATCTTTTTGCCCTTTAGTTTGACCAGTGGGTCTTGACTCAGCCACGTTGATCTCTTCCCCTGCTTTCCTGATTTCCTACACCTGGGGACTGAGAGCTCATGCTGTGTGTAAAGCATCCTTAAAGATCTGCCAGCTCTGTTCTGCTCCCTTGTCCCTGAGGGCAGTTTCCCAGTTGACCCAGTTTCCTGTTGACTAACTCCTTGAACAGCTGGAATCTTGCTTTCCTAAAATTTGGGGTCCTGACTTTACTCTTTTTCTGACCCATATCTCTCAGGACAGTGAACTCCACCAGTGCATGATCACTGCAGTCCAGGGTGACTCCAATCGTGATTGATGAGCTCACTTTCATTGGTGACTATCAGGTCCAGTATTGCATCCTGTCTGGTAGAGCTGTCTATTACCTGGCTTAAGAAGTTATCCTTGATGCACTCCAGGAGTCTCCTGGATTGCCTACAGCTCGCTGTGATACTTTTCCAGCAGCTGTTGGGATGGTTCAAGTCCCCCAGCAGGATGAGAGCCTCTAAGCACTATGCCTCCTGTAGCTGGAGTAAGAAAGCTATGTCAGTAGGGTCCCCTTGATGGGGTGGTCTGTAGTAGACACCAACCACAAGGGTCCCTTTGTTGCCTTGGTCTCTAATTCACACCCATAAGCTTTCAACCTGCTCATGGCTGTTCTTGAGGCAGCTCTTCACACTGTATCCATTTCTTGATGTAGAGGGTAACACCTCTGGATTTTGCAGAATCCAGGGTGATTGTTTGTGTACAAATACTGTGTGACACCTTTCTGCATGAAAACCCCCGTTCCCCAGCCTGTTAGTAAGCAGAAACCAGGATTCTTTTCTTACAAACTACATTTTAGTTGTTCAAGATCTTTATAATCTGAACATATACTGGGTATATTAATGTAATTAGATATTAAGTTTCAGTTCATGTTTTCCATTTCCTTAATGTGATTGGAAGGTATTTTATTTCCTGATTTGAAATATTGGTTCTAGATGTCAGGCTCCTAAAAAATGTTTGATTAGCAATTGCAGAATGGTGGATCAAATCAATGATATGAAACCAAGTGTGCATTTTACACATTAGCTGACAGCTGTACCGGTCTGACCTCATTCATGCTCAGTTTTATGCTACTGGCCTTTCGCTGATGTAATTGAGTTAATCCAGATTTACATGGCTGTGCAGGGCAGTGCTCAAAGAGAAGGAATGGATGTCACTGTGCAGCTCTGGCTGTGGATGGGTGCGTGGCGAGAGGGTGGGTGTTGCTGCACCCCTGTGTGTCTGCACCCCAAGAGGTGCCTGCGCCTTGATATCCCATCGGTATCCCTGGGCATGAGCCCCCAGTGTGCTCCTGAGCTGTGCCCTCCCCCAGGAGCTGCTGGTCTCCCCTGGGCTGGGGCGAATGGGAGGAGGAAGAAGGGGACCCTCACTGTCCCTTGCCTGATGTTTTCCTAATTTGAAGAGTGAGATGCTGATTTTCCTTCACCTATTTTACACCATCAAGGCACCTTAAAAAGGCCTTAAAGTGAGAGTAAAAGAAAAACACTGAGTCTTTCAGGAGAGACATATATTTTGGGGAAAGACATTTTCCTTCCATTTTGAGCTGCACTAAGCCTTTGGATTAAAGGTGTTCATTATAGTGATAGGAACGTTACACCCAGAACAGCAACTGTGGTCCAGGTGTCTCTCAAAAATTTAAACCTGACTGAAAATAAATTGATTTGGTCTCAGTCTGAGTTTCTCCTACTTGGCCCCAGGCATGGACGGAACTAGATGAGCTCCTTGCTTTTTGTAGTTCAATAGGATTAATTTAACACAACAAATTCCATAAAGAACCTTGACGTTTCTTGACCGTGAGCCTTATTTTACTCAATACATCTCTTCCACTACTTAGATTTTTATCACCTTAGAAGCAGTGCCAGAATTAGGCGCTCCATTACCCCAGCTGATGTTGCAAAGCACATTTATGTATTGATGACTAGCCCGTCCTTTTCAGCTATTTGATGTGTGCGCTGAGGGTGACGATAACATTGTTGAATCAAAAGTATGTGCGTGTTGGCGATGTTGTTAGTGTTTGGTGTCAGTGAGAAATGTGATGGTACTGGGTAATCCCTTAAGGCTGGTCCTGTGCAGGCTGAGAACTGGCTGCTTAATGTGCTACTTGTTTGTCCACTGTAATGGAAGACATTTGGAGAATCCTAAATCCACCCTAACACACTTTTTGTGGAGGAGTTGTTATTACGTTATCTCAATTAATATTTGTATAGTGCTGATGATAGTGTCCTGTGTGCCTCACAGAAATAAAGACAAAGTCTGTGCCTTGAAAAGCTTGCGAATTAAAGTCTCTACAGAGCTCAGCGGTCTTGTGGATTGTAAATTACAAGGACAGGCCTTAAAAAAAAGCAATAAGATGATGCAGGGAAATGTTGTACCAAATGGTGTACAGTGAAACCGTGGGGTAGCAGCCATTAAGCTTGTGATTTGACAGTTCTGCTATTTCTGTATTGATTTTTTAAATTATTTTCTGCTGGTTTGATTTTAGACATCTTGCATGCATCTTGTCCCAGGATGAAACAGTAGTAGATTGTGGAAGGCCAGGTAAAAGTTTCTTGCAGGCAAATTAGTGTAAAGAAAAGCAAAAATGCTACCATTTCTACCTCCTTCCTATGATACAGGATCTAAGCTTTTTATCAGCAATTTGTCAAGAATTTGATGTTATTTAAAAATATATAGACTTATGATAAATGGGGCTCGAAGAAGATACCTCTGCTTTTCAGAACCTTCCATTTCTCAGCAGAAGCTTCTTTACCAAGAATTTTCAGTGGAAACAAAATGCTTCTCACTGTTATATCTGGGTGTGGGCATTCACATTGCCCTGCTGCTGCTAGACCACTTCATAACCATGGGGCAAGTCGTTCTGGATCTCACTTAACTTGGCCATCTGTGAGTTGGGTATCTAATCTGAGAGAGACATCTCTCTGCTCAGTGGAGAGAGATGGGAAGAGAAGGAAGGGATTGGAACATGGCACAGGATAATAAGCTTCATCTGAAGAGACGTGTCTGAAGTGGGTAAAATAAATTATTTGTCTCTGGAAGAGTTTCTTTCTTTCCATCATGCTTTGGAGGAGCCCAGACAACTATCTTAGATCTCAATTCTCATTTTTACATGGCTAAAGTTACACAAGATCAATCTCATCTTTTGTTTATTTTATTATCTCAGATGGTAAATTCTTCATGAGGGAAGTGGTGCTTCCTTCATGAGGGAAGTGGTGCACTGGGGTAGTAACTAGTATAATGGCATCTGATTTCAGCTGAGGCCTATAAATGACTGTAATAAAATAAAATTACTTTGCTGCTTTCTGTTCTTTCATTACTGATTCTTCAAGGTTTTCATCAGCTTTACAATGTGGATTTTAAAATATCATGTTACTGTGGGGTACTTAAACAATGAACAGCCATTATTTTTGGGAAGTCTCCTAGTATTTGAAATAACTTATAGGTCCAGTTGGCTGCTCAGATAACTGAATTCAAAATACTTGATTGATGCCTCAGGCCAATAGGCTTTCATAATTTATTCCAAGTGTTTTATATACAGCAATGCCAGTTGCAGAATATTCATATGTGTATGCCTTTTATTGGTGGAAATGTTCTGTCACATTTACAAAGTTGGGCAATGCCAGAACAGTAAATTTACATGGGGTGTGTCTCTAGGTATTGTTGGAGAAAGAGCTTCACAGTCCCTCCAACTTCCCCTGCTTTTCTTCTTTTCTATTCCTCTGCTGTAGAATTCTTCTGTGAAGACTTTACTCACTTTTGCTATTTTATTTTAGTTTACTGAAGTTGAAAAAGACTGGAAACTCTTCTTTCCCCACTGTCTTCTTCCTACCGCTGGTACTGTAGCACTCTCTGGGCCTGGGATCCTTGCTTTACCATTTCCAGCATTACAGAATACAATAAAATCATATAACAGCCCAGGTTGTAAGGGGCCTCCAAACATCATCTTATTCAACTTTCCATGGGAAAGAGATCTAGATGAGATTATCCAGCACCCTGTCCAATTGCATCTTGAAAACCTCCAGTGATGGGACTCTACCATGTCCCGGTGGAGGTTGTTCCAGTGACTGATTGTTCTCACTGTAAAAAAATTCTTTATTATGTCGAGATGAAACCTCTCCCAGTACAACTTGTATGTATTGTCTCTTGTCTTCTCCATCTGGCTCGTTGTGAAGACAGAGCTTCTGTCCCCTTTGTAGCTGCCCTTTAAATACTGCCATACTGTGATGAGGTCCCCTCTGAGCCTCCTCTTCTCCACGACGAAAAGACCTAACTCCTTCAGTCTTTCCTCACAGGGCAGGTTCTCCAGCCCTTTGATCATCTTCGTGGCCCTCATTTGGACCTTCTCCAGGCTGTCTGCATATTTCTTGAAATGTGTGGACCAGAACTGGACACAGACTCTTGGTGCAGCCTGACAAGCACTGAATAGAGTAGGATGATCACGTCTCTACCCTGCTAGCAATACCCTTCAAGATGCAGCCCAGAAGCTGATTTGCCTTCATTGCTGCAGTGGTGCACTGCTGGCTCATGTTCAGCCTGTTGTCCACCAGGACCCCCAGGTCCCTTTCGGCAAGGTGCTCCCCAGCCACACAGATCCTGACTTCTACTGGGCTCTTTGGTTATTTTGCCCCAGGTGCAGAACTACGCACTTGTCTTTGTTAAACTTCATACAGTTCTTGCTGGACCACTCTTCCAGCCTGTCTGGGTCTCTGTAATATGGCTCTCCCTTCTGACATGTTCATCTCACCACCCGGTTTGGTGTCATCAGCGAACTTGGTGAGGGTGCAGCAAACTGCCAAAAGGCTGCTTCCTATTCTGCCTGAGTTTTCAGCTTCTTATTTCTAGTTGATCCCACATATTTTCTAACACAAAACGTCTCCACAGGGTCTTTGCCTCCTCTGTGCACCAGTGCAAGATCTTTCAATAACAGTGGATGGATCAGACAAAGTGGGGCATTCTGGGTGTCCTGGGAGCTTCCTGTAGTTACACAGGTGACAGCTGTAGCACCTGCACTCTGTGTACAACAAGGATGGCTGAATGTAGATGCCAATCATTATTGTCACTTTATTTCTATACCATATGTCATCATTAGCTGTATAAATAATGTTAAATTTTCTTATTTTCAAGTAGAAGAGGATACTTGCTCCTTATGATGCTCTTCAACCTTCCTTTCAGATCTTTCCCTTTTCACATGGCTGTGATTCTTCCTTCCATCTTAACTTCCTGGTCTACAAGAACATGCAGCAGTTGGCCAAAGGAGCAGACACTATTCTTAACAGTTTTTCTCCTTTTTTATCCTCTGTTTTGTTTTTTTTCCCTTTTCAGTCGAGCCCAATATAATGTTTAATCTCCTCTTTATTCTTCCTGAATCTTCAGTCCTTGCTTTTCACATTCCTTTCTTCCATCCCTGTATCAGCATTATATAGTGCATAAAAGTATTTTATGCAGATACGAATCTACCCAACTATTAAGTTTCAGATGCTATGGTGCAGGCAATATGCAGTTACTGAATGATGTGCTATTCTGCAAGTCAGCTGGATGTTCCTATTTTTTTTCTATTCAATATTGTTTAAGATTTCCTCCAATCAAGAGGAAACATAGGTACAAACAAAAATGAGAAGAGATTTTGAACACACAAGTGAAGTATGCATCATATATTGTGATCAGAGATCTATTAAATATAAAAATAACATGCAAATCACCAGACTTAATAAACAGGGTAAATATGCTTTTTTTTTGGTGCATAAGTTATATTGGTATTCAGCCATAAGGAATTTCATTCTCCCACATTATTATCTCTTTACTGTAAAGTGCTGTTGGTGTTGGTATGTGGCTACAGCAGGCAAAGGGCAGAATAACTCCAGAAAACAGGCTGCTATGGAGACAGCTACAGATGCTTTTCATCAGTGCGTGTTCAGGAAGCAGGAGTGGCTGGTGGGATGTGCATGATGTAGGGCACCTGGGCACTTTGCAAAGGAGATATCAGAAACTGAATGCCGTGTCTTAAAATATTGAGCCATTATACATACGAAGGCAATCTGCTGTTCACATGAAAGGTGACAGCACTCAGGACTAGGGAAGAGAAGGGAAGGGAAGTTTTGTACTTCTACCCAAGAAGTAGAAAACAATGGGAAATTTGTCTTCAGTTTTAAGGGAGCCAGAATGTTTTGCTGCCTAAAAAAACTGAGTTTGAGGAGGTCACAGAGTGGCTGTTAAAATTTACTGGTTGCATCTATATTACTATGGTGGTATTTGTATAACTCTCTGCTTCAGGCCTCACAGAGTGCTCACCTTCCATTACAGCAACACTTATGGTACAAGTTTCTGCATTTGATGGGTGTGCAGGCATTTCTTCACGTGGGGACACGGAACTGGCAAAGTAAGAGCAAAAGCTCTGTCTTCATTACCAGGGCTCGAGTGTTTGCCAAGGGCTGCGAAAGCTGCCAGCCTGCCCCCTTCCCCTGATGTTGTCCATCTCTGGATGGCTCTCAATGCCTGTGCAGCGGCTGGAGCCCGCAAGGCACGCTCAACGCTTCTGCTCTCACCACCTTTCTCAACAGCGACCATCTGCAGGGGACATAGGGATCTGAAAATCCATCCTTCCGGCAGGCTCAAAGACACAGGCAAGGGAGGATCTGAAATGAGACCTGATGCCCAGCTGATGTGCTAAGTCCCAAATATATTTCTGCTGGGAAAATCTCACTCAATGCTTATTGAATCCATCTGTTGATCAATTGGTGTTTCTATTTCCACTTTTCCTTGGCAGCTCCGATACTTTGTGACTGACTGGTTTAGACAGCTAGGTCAGAACAAATTGTGCTAATTGCATGCAACCATTTTACTTATAAACTTCTGCCTGTGCAAGAATATCCTAGAGATAATCTTAGGTATAGTGCCTATTTGGTTATTTCCCCAATTAAACACAGGTGATGGAATGTTACAACACTGGCTTTGAACAACATTTTGTTTGGGGGGTGGAGGGTAATGACTCGTCTCCCACCGTTCCCCCGCTCACAGGGTGCTCCGGAGGCTGCTTTATTGTGTGTGCTTCAGGCTGCCTTCCCCGGCGGCATCAGCGGAGTCAGCACCATTTAGCGTCTTTGCCAGGTGCTCTCAGGCGTGCCCCAGGACAGGGGAGAGACAGCAGCCAGCTGAGCAAGGCTCTGCGCTCTGCCAGTTACGTGCTTTTCCCTGGGGAGGGCAGGGGAACGGAGAGAGGACAGCCAGCAGCAGACCAAGGCACCCGCTCCTGTTTTTCTCAGTCGAGTTGCTGGGGGACCTTTCCGTCAGAGCAACCCCAGCGCCTCGCCGCTCCCGGGAGAGCCGTCATTAACGGATTACCAAACCACAGGGTCTGCCTGGCTTACGGCTGGATTTATTAACAACGTCATTTCGAGCCTCCTGAAGATCAGTCCCGTGCTCTCTCAGGAATACCTCGCTTGGCTGTACAAGAAAAAAAAAAAAACCACCTTTCCATTAAGAAAGCTATTAAGTGACAGCTGTAAGAAAATGTATTAAGCTACCTAATTTGGAAGCCTTTCCAGGAACAGTCCCTCCCCCCTGGTTTCCGTTGAATACGTTATTGGCAGGGAGGCAGAAACTCTTTCAATTGTGGTGCTGAAAAAATTAATAGCTTCCTGAAGGAGCTGTGACATTTTGAAAAGCCAGGGCTCTGACGTCCTGCAGAGCAGCATGTTCTGGAGAGCCCAAAGCTCTCCCCGTCTCCGGGCTTTCACGGCTGCAGAACACACCGGTGGGAGAGTTGCTCCTCCTGATTTGGGTATAAAAATTGCTCCCTCAATTACAAATAATTTGAGGTCACTCAATGACATTACGAGAACTGGCTCATGAAAGTGACAACTGGGGCCAGCTCGGTGGTCAGCAGGGACAGTCTCCTCCTGGGATGGCTCCTGTGACTTAATAGTCTCAGAGGGAAGCCCGGAGGGATTCCTCGTCCACTCTTTTGAAGTTTACATGCACGCTACAAGTCTTGCGTCACTGAACTTCCTGATTGTGCACTGAGGTGTGAAAGTACTACCAAATAAAATAACACAATTCAAAATAAAACCACTGACAGAGCTTTGACTGTTAAGGTGTGGAGAATGCCATGGTAATCATAAACTTGAGCCTTAAAAATAAATCACATAAACTAGGCATAGCAATTTATGTGGTTGAACCATTATAAAGTAATTCTGCATTCTGTACCGTGGAGCTCAAAGAACACTAAATCTGGAATATGTTATTTTCTAGCAAAGTTATTTAACCTGTAAAATCTTGCATCTTTAACATATTGGAAGAATTTGATTAGTACAAAATCTCAAAGGTTAAAAAATGCCACATGTCATATTAAAATCTCCTCAAATTATTAGAACCCAAAGGTCACCATGTTAGTTGGAGATTTAGAGTTTCACAGTTCAGTTTCCTCCCCATTTTGCAGAGGGCTTCTCTTCTGTACAACAGAAGCCGTTCCTGTGCTAAAGGTTAATTTGTGAGCCTTGGTTTGACTCAGCACTTTCCATGGATTAGCTGCCTTCTAATTCAAGAGTAGTATCAGTACTGAGCCCTTCTTCACCAGCGATACACAGGCATTTTATTGGAGTGGAGGGTCAGCTCTGGGCTCTGTGTTCAGTTGTGCTGTAAGTTGCAGCTCTTCTGTAAATTAATGGGGTTATTGGTACTTGCCAAGACATCTGGAATTCATCCTCTCTCCTTACAGCCCGTTGGAATTTAACATCACAGCACAGCACCTGAGATAAATGTGTGGGTTCCTCCTATAATCAGGGGAGATGGGTAAGCTCCAATGTGCATTATTATATGGGATGTAAACCGGCTCCTAAATGTCTGTCTTTCTGTTCACCAAAGAATAACTCTAAATGACTAAACTGGATTATATTAATCCTGCCTCTTTGTGTTTCTAGCCAAATTTTTCTGCAGCTAGACTCCTGCAGTAAGTTTATCATCTGCCTTTTTGGGAGATCAAGCATTCCCCATGCAGATATCCTTCCCCATGGAAAATGACAGTAATTAAATTTCAGGAAGAAAAGTCCTTGTCATGGATAGGAAAAAAGAACACAGAAAAGAAATGGTTGTGAGGTGCTCAGATACTCAGGTGAGTACAGGCAAGTTAAGTGATCAGATAATAAATCCAGGGCAGATAATAAATCCCCCCCCTTTTTTTTTCTAATAGAATGGTCTTCCTAGAAAAAAAATTCCATTCTGCTAATATAAGAATGTTTTATAAGAAAGTGCTGATTTTTGCAAACATTTTACTGGGAAAAAGTCAAACATTTTACTTCCAAGATTTAATTTGTTTTTTCTTTTTGTGGCAATAATACGCTAATATTATGTTATGTATACCTATATATAATTTCATATATGCTTATTTCACTATTGTTCAAATATTGAGGTTAAAAAAAAAATCTGAACAGCACAATTGAAATACAGCATTTTGAGTGTCTCAGAGCTTTCTGGAAGTCCCAAATTGATTTTTTTTTTTTTTTTTTTCAGAAGTCTTAATTTTCTCTGGTATTCTCACGGTCCTTTAGTTTCAGGGAAGATTATTTTTTTTTAAATCTAGCTGACAGAATCGTGTGTGAATAATAAGTCCTTGTTGCCAATCAGCCCTAACACTTACATTACGTTATCTAACTTCGCCCTTCTCAGGTGGTGGTCCTAGTCGATGCTCCCCCCTAGATGTAGTCCATGCGTCTGCATGCCTGTTTCCTACTAACTAGCAGTTTCGTTTTTAAGGATAAAGTATGCATAGGTGACCAGAACTAGACAAACACAGGTGCACGCTATAACAGTAAATGCCTTGTTGATTACTTAAATTAAGACCAATTTCAGAACACAGCTGCTTGGTACACTAACACTTCTCCCTTAGCTATTGTTTTTAACAAGTTGGGAAACCTGCTCAAGGAGTTCTTTGTCACATCTGCTAGTGAATATTGAGCATGTGACAAAGCAGTTGTATGCAGAATAATGAGAAGTTTTGTTAAAAATATCAAAATTTCGCAGTGAAATTGTCTCTTTTTTTAATAGATGAGGGCTTTGAGATTGGTTAGCAGTGATGCATTGATGTTCAGCTTTTTACAAGACAAAAAAATTGTTCTTGGATTCATCAGTAGGGATATTTAAAGTATATGTGTACTTCCAAACCTTAGTCCAAAAGCAATGAACTAAGGATTAGTAATTTCCAATATACAAATGATCTTTATATAGTAGAAAAGAACAGAGGATGTGTTTTGGGGGGTTTCCTTTCCAAATCTGGCATTTGATATACGGAGGCATAAATTGTTAGGATGGAGGAATGGAGGATCACTAAGTTATATCTAACTTCACCACCAGGATCTCATTGTCCCCTAGTTTTTAAATAGAGTGCCAGGGATCAGTGGGGCTGATGCCT
The DNA here is from genome assembly GCF_963924245.1 of Chroicocephalus ridibundus. NCBI lineage: Eukaryota > Metazoa > Chordata > Aves > Charadriiformes > Laridae > Chroicocephalus > Chroicocephalus ridibundus. The sequence goes on from NC_086284.1 coordinate 28,230,046, forward strand.
AACCTCTGCACAGGTGAAACCAATGCAAAATACATAAGGAACAGAATTAGCGGGCATTTTGGACAAGTCCCATCTACTTCAGAAGCATCGATGTAGCCTTGGTAAGGAGAGGTTTTGCCTTATAGATACCTGCTGAAGTTCCTTAGGGGAGACAATGGGAACGTGGATGTGATGGTCCGGTCTACAGACACCATTTGGAGTCCTGAAAGGTTTTCAACAGTTTCTCTCACAAAACACATTTAAGGAAATTAAATCATGGAATTAAAAAAAACAGTCCTTGTATTACAGATTGATTGTTTGAAAGTTATGAAATTGGAACTTGGAGTAAATGGTTGGAGGGAGTAAAGGCGGTGGGGGGAGGTCACTGATGGATTCCTGTCAAGGTCTGAATGGGCACTTGGGCTCTTCAACATATCCATAAACAGTCTGGAGGAAGGGTGAACAATGGCACGACAAAGGTTGCTGATGATGCAGAATTAGTCATAGCAGGACTAAGAATAAGGGCAAGGGCTGAATAGGAAGACTGGCAGAAAGAGCTTACAAGATTGGAGAATAAAACATCAGGTGAAATTCAGTGTAGATAAATGAAAGTGATGCACAGAGGAAAAAACCCTAACTGTGCATATGAAATGATGGCCTTTATCTGACCATTACCTCTCAAGAGTAAGATCTTGAGGTTGTAATAAATATTTCCATGAAAATGTCAGTCTCGGCGCTCAGTAGCGGTCAAAGAAGCAGATGCAAATGTTAAGGATCATTAGGAGAAAATAGAGAACAAACCAGAAAATGTCATAATGCCATTGTATGAATTCATGGTTTGCCCACAGCATAAGTATTGCATAAAGCACAGGTCCCCTTATTTTCAAAGGGAAATGTTAGACTCACAAAAGGTTCTGTGAAGGGCAACAAAAAATGATTATGGGTATTGAATACCTTCCACATGAGCACCAAATAAGTAAATCAGGGCTCTACAGTACTAGGAAAGAAGCTCATACAGGAGAGGATAAGGCAGAGGCAAGAGACATCGTGAGCTGTATGAAAAGGAGGATAGGGATTGACATATTCACCATTTCTTCCAATATAAGTATAGAGGCATTTAACAGAGACTGTATGAAGCAGATTAAAATCAAACGGAGAGAGATGTATTTCTCCCAGTGGTTAGTCAGCCTGTGAACGAGGTGCCCATGTCCATTGTGGATGCTAAAGCCACAGGCTTAAAGCGGAGACTTGGACGAGTCCCTGGAAGAGAAATACATTGACAATTCCTAAATATCTACCACATCCAGCTCAGGGAGCTCCTGAGGTGAAAACAGGTAGAGGCTGGGACTGTGTTAGATGAAGGCACCACTTTATGACAAAGACCCTGTTACCACTGTTTGGTAGACTTCCATTTAGTTAAAACATATCTTCCATAAAGTCTTAATTAGAGTACATTCAGGAAGCGGAAAAAGGACTGTATCCCAGCAGACATGGTACCATGCCAAGGCTGTGCCAGTGCAGCGGTGCTGGAAATAGAGCAATACAAATCTTTGAAGGGAACACTGGCAGAGAGCAAGAAACAGGGGGAAAAAAAGGGAAGGTTGTTGTGGGGGGAATAAATTACTGAAAATCTGAGGTGGGGGGGTGCGGGTGGGACAGAAGGAGTTAGATCTGTTGGAGTGCGAGGGCAGACAGGACCGATTTGTAATTTGCAGTGGACTGTTAAATACAGGGCTGATGTGAAGACTCCTGTTTTTCAAGCTGCTTTTAAGCAGTGGAATGATATCCCGTAGTTCTCTGAATTTTCCTGTCTTCATCTTCTAGGAAGTTTTTCATTCTGCTGTCCTTCACTGGATCAAAAAGAGCTTTAATCAATGTTATTCTGTTCCTGCTAAGGTACACCAAAAAAGATCAACCTGGGCATGTCTATTTTGCCTAAAATACACATAGCAAGGTCAGAAGCAAGGTACAGAATTTCCAAAGAGCATGACTTCTATATTCTTCCAAATATCTTTTACTTTGGAAAAGGAAATAGCTCACTTCCACAATAGGCTTCCACAATAAGAAATTAAAATGAAATCTGGAGTTCTAAGGACTTCAGTAGGTCTACCCATGTCGATGAAGTAAGTAAAATTTGGTCCATAATGTGACAGAGAATTGCTAGGCCATCTTAATATACTCAGCCTACTTTAAAGGTACTAATTTTCCCAGAGAAGCAAAATACTTTCTTTTCATCATTCGCGTTTACTTAAGATGTATACCTTTCACCTCTGTCAACTCTTTGTTATTATGGTTTTCCCTAAAGACAGTGCTGGAATTCTTTATGGTTGGTAAGAAACGTTTCCACTGGTTCAGGCTGTCAAAGCCACTAGTATGTGAAAAAAGAATCAGAGAGGTCACAATAGATATTTGGAATACAATAGTCAGGAGGTTTCCCTATTATTTGACATGCAATTAAATGGGCTTATGTGCTGGAAAGCAGAAAGGTGACAGCGCTGGGGAATATTGCAAGTCATATTTTTGGCCTTAAATAGTTCAAACCGTATATCTGCATCTGTGGATTTCTCCCTCCCCTCCCCTCCCCCCTGCTGCTAATTATAGAGGCTAAAATCTCTGCCAGATCTAGAAGGCAACATAAAGATAGGTGTCAGCAAGGATCCCAAACCTAGGAAAGTTGTTGCCATCACTGGTATATTGTCTCAGCAAGTATTTCTTCTTTCTTCTTGCCACAAAAGGCACCTACAAATGAACAAAACATCTCCTGTTGTTTATTTGTTTATAACATCAAGTGTTTGTTCTGCATACTATGGAATAAATAAAAAGATACAGGCTGCTTCAGGGCAGCGTAAAGGCTAATATAGTTGAGATGGTAGCAAAAGAGTGTGTGAGTTCAGTTTGTGATCGTAGGAAAGCACTGTGTGACCACATTGAGGTGCCACCTTAGACAAAAGGGGCTAAAGTCTTCTCCTGGTGTTTGATTTGTAACTGCAGAAGGAGACAAATAGATTTTTCCCCCCACGTTAGATCAGTGATTTGCAGTTCAAAGATGGGCACAGCTCTACTCTTGCTGGTGGAGGCTGATGCAATCTTTCACCTTTGGTCTTTAAGGACACCTGAGTATTTCAAGGGCCTGAAGGACAATGCTGTTTCTCTGACAGGTATCTTCACCACTAATTAATATAGAGCATTTTTGGTCATGAAGTATTATTGAACTGACTAGTAGGTTCATATACATTTCATCTTCCTTCTGATAAGCCAGTGTGGAGAACTGCAAAGACCAGGAACAAGAAAGGAACCACCTGGGTGCTGCTGTTTTTACAAATCTGACCAGGAGCATTGCAAAAAACGGAAGGTACAGCAACAAAGTACTCTTGAGAGGAAAGTCTTACAGACCTGTGGGGAAGAGTAAAGAGGGAGGCAAAAAAAAAAAAAAAACAAACCAAACCAAAAAAATCCTTGAAAAGCTCTGGGATTGTGATATAACCTAAGGTTTGTAAAGTCAATCAGAAACCTTTTTCTCCTCTACCAAACATGATGAGACATTGTCAGAAACATTGACGTCTGCAGATCTCAAGAAAGAAAATGAAGAGACAAAACTGTAGGTTGAGAAAGACGCTAGAGGAACAAGAGGAAGCATCAGACTTATGTTCTTCCAAAGACACAACCAAGCTGTATTCTTGTGAGGTTTTCTTCTTTTTAGACTTTAAACATATATACGTAATTAAAGGCTTCGGTACATTTATAATAGTTTGGTAACACTTCCTGTTTATTGGTCATAATTGAATCTTGGGTTACTAATTTTTTTCTGTGTTTGCTTACGAGCCTCATTCCTTCCAGAAAGAGAAAACATTCACAGCTTAGTTTCACTGTCCCTCTCAATCTCTCTAAGTCTCTGAGGATCTTTGTGAAGAAAAATAGCTTCAGGAATTATCTCCATGTAGTGCAGTCAGCAATAATATAAGGAAACACCATTTTAGCTAAGCTACTTGGAAGTTTTGCACTCTAATAAGATTAATGAGAGCTTGAAGGGCCATATATTCACAGTGCTAAATAATTGTGCTTTTTTCCCTTGCTGATGTGCCCACCTGCTGGTGGTGCTTGGTGACTTGGCAAGCCAAGAAACCTTGCAACGGTGTCCTTCGCAGCAGTCCCGGTGCTTGCAGTGCAGCCTGCCCCGGGGCAGCCCGGGGGGTGTGGAGAGGCCAGCCCTTGAAGCCCATGTGAGGTCTGGAACCGGACAGTGCATGAACATGGAGAGGACACATGGGTTTGGGTCACTGACGACGCTGCATGTGTTTCATACATGCTGCTCTTGCAAAGTTAAATCTAAAACCAGAGATGTTGATGAATTTCGCCTAGAGCATAAGAGACTCCAAGGGACCAAAACAGAAGATAAGCTGCACTCTCGTGGCATAAGTTTGATGAAGTTGAAAATAAAAAAAAGACATAATTGCCGAGAGATCTGAGTTCTGGTTTACTCTAGCAAACTTTGACTTTGCTCTCACTGTTTCACAGTAAGCCCCATTGTATTTTCTCTTTCCCTTGAAGTTTCAAATTGTGTGATATCAGGAAGATGTTTCCTTGGAATTTTTACCTCTTAGAGTTTTGGAGAAAGCCCCCATGTTAAGATTTCTGAGCGAAAAACTTAAAAAAAAAATTAGCATTTTAAAAATCAGTGTCTTAGCATTTCTAAGACAATTGCCTCATTTTTAATCCTGACTCAATGCTTTTGAACACATGGCATTGGCTGTAATGATTTCCTCATCTGTAAAATTGGGATAAATATAATTAACTGCCTCAAAGCAATACTGGAAAGTTAATCACTTGGAAGAACATATGAGATGGAAGTTACTATATGCCTGTAAAGTATTAGTGTTATTAGTTACGATATCTCGGGCAATTAAAATATAAATTTTGCCAAACTCAGGCTTTTAACTAACAACAGAGCATAAAGCATGTTTTCCCTTTATGTGACATACCCTGGAGGAAAGCTTAAATCTATATTTACTGTCCAACAGAAGGGATGAGTTGGCTTGTTCAAGGCAAATTGCATTAAGTGTAGAAATCCAACAAAAACATCAATTACTGTGTTAGCCCTTATGCACTCAGCTTGAGGTTGTTCACCAATCATGTGGGAACAATTATCTTTATGGATTATTGATTATATTCAACCCTCAGGCAGCTGTGGGCCTCATAAGGCACTTTGTGGTTGCAAAAAGGGTGAATTTTGTAGGCTCTTTCAAGAGCCTTCCTGAATAATTTGAAAATGTATTAATCAACCTCTAGGGTCAGTTACCACTAGTAATCAGACTAGATGGATAATTTGATTAATTAGGGATTCTTTAGGACATAAATAGGTACAGTAATAATGTTAGGTAAACTAAAAATATGAGGCATTGACACGAAGGTCTAATTCATGTATGTATCAGGAAAGCAAATTGTAAATATGTTGTGACTGGTGGTTGGGAACAGCCATTGCTTTCTCCAGGGATTACCAGAGGGAAGGAAAGGACAGCACATTTTTCTCCTGATGATTGCCTCCGTGGAGCATACCAACAGCAGTTTCTTCCGTTGTTTCTGAACAACAGAGTTCTTTTTTTCTCAGACTGACTCAAAATAACAGGATTTGAGGCAAAACCCACCGAAATCAACAGAAAGCCTCCTGTTTTGAATGCTACTGATATAGGACTGTATATATGTGTGTATATATATATATACATGTACTGATATAGGACTCTCTTTAACTGTGAGATGTTTAGCTCCTACTTTACAGGCAAGTCTTGTGTTTCCAGTTTGCTGCTATTTGATCTTTAAGTGTTTTTCATATTCTTTTAGGGAAATAGTATTCTCTGCATACTGATAATACAGCTGTGCTTTGTGTAGCATGTCCATTGTAAATAAATTAGCATTGTTTTTTTCTGCCTACCATATACACTTTTTTCCCCCCCCCTTTAATCTCCTCCTTTTTTGTTTATATTTTTGGTTTCGCTCTCATGGCATATTATGCTACTCCACTCCACTCCAGGGGAGACAGGATTGTAAATCCTTAATTCCAGCAAGTCCTTCCAGGAAAGCCCTATGGAACAGGACTGCCCAAGAACCCAAGATAAAATATGTCTTCTCAAATCCTTGGCTGTTTAATGTCAATGAAAAGTTCCCTCCAGTTTTTCAAATTGGTGTTTTCCCACTGGCTCCTCAAAGGAGTGTCAAGATGCAGCTGGTACATGTACCGCTGTTCAGAAATGAGCCTGGCTGGGTTTCACTGCTGATGGAGATCTTACTGCTAGCTGCAGGTCACCAAATGAGTTGGAAATAATTAGGACTGAACTGTGGCTTAAGCCATACCCACAAAAAAACCTGCATAGCTGCAGGTTGGACACATGTATCTACCCATTTCTGCTACTTACAAAAGATCTCTTTCTCTGACAAGATCTCTTTCTCTAAAACCACAAACAGTACTAGTCGTATTTTAGGCAATTTGTAGCCCAGTGGCTGATACACCTCTGGAGACAAGCAAGGTTTCAAAAATCTGTGGTTTGGGCTACGGACCAAAAAGCACTAGGTAGCCCATAGGAATGCAGGTCCCTTTTCTTTCTGGGTGATAACTCCTGCAAGTGATATATTTACAGAATGGAAGGCAAAAGTGCATGGACAAAATATGTACACTGTTGCACAGTTGTGTACTAAGTACAAGCCTAACAATTAGCCGAATGAAATTGCAGAATAATGAATAACCATAAAGCCAGATTTAGATCTACCGTCTTAGGTTGTTTTAACAAGACTAATTTTGGCTGAGCGTGTTTTTGTTAGACAGAAGACCATACCTTGCATATTAGATTTCAGCATTCCTATCTCAGAGAAATTCATATCTGAAAACACATCTGTGGCTCATTCTTAATTAACAGCTACAGAAAATGTAAGCTGAATCCCTAATGTCGTATAAAGTGTATGATCAAAAATATGTGTTTATGTGCAGCCCGTTTAATACTCCTGGTATGTTACACCTTGAACCAGAACCTCACCCCGTATGTATGAGACCTTATCCATGAGACAAATATGTCCAGTGTATTTATGTTCCTGTAAATTCTGGACATTTGAAAATGGATTTGCTTTGTATTTTTAAGAAAGAAACAAAGAATGACAAGTTCTTATATGGTGTAGCTCTATACATTTGCTAGACATTTATTGCTAATAGAAACATGGAAAACAATATTTTACAAACAACTATCAACAAAGCGAGGAAAATGTTTATGAGGAAGAAGATTTAGAGGAAAATGTTCTCCTGACCTCTGGGAAACTCTTTCCTAAACATGTGTGAGAGAGGGGCACTTGGCTTTTTACGTGAATGCCGACTGTACATCATAGCAGTGAAATTCCTGGAAGGTACTAAATTCTCGTTTGCTAGGAATTAGTACTTTGATGTATACCAAAGTGATGTGAGACAGTAGGTTGCACTTACACTGCCATCGCTTTTACCTTAATGTGAAAGGAGGAAAGCGGGCAATAAATAATAATGAAGTAACTACTTTTGATCACGCTTCAGTGAAAGTCTCAACAGGATTAAGGAAAGGCCCTGATTTGGGGCCCCTTGTCTGGCACAGGCAGGGCTGTGAAAGTGGCTCCCAGGGGTATGGGCTGGCCCTGGCGACAGTGTCACTCGTGTCAGCGGATGTCACCTGAGTAGCTGGTGTCGTACCTCTGCAAAGAGAGGTTTAGAGGAGGACTACTAGTATGGAGACCAAGTGGCATCATGGAATTCTTATGGCCACTCTGTATCGTAATGAGCTGAAATTCATCCTGAGGTCAGGATGACAGCTCGTGAAACATTTGTGTAGTCCAGCATCTTGGGTCCAGAAATAGCCAAGAGCATCCGTCCAGAAGGGAGTGTAGAAGCGGGGCAAGTGTGCAGGATACTTCTTCAGAGATGTGTCACACAGAGGCTTGCTTAAACCAGGGGTTGATAACTGCTCTACACAACAGCTGTAAAGGAAAGAAGAAAAATATTATAGTGTGGAGTGAAGGAAAGAAAGAAAAGTGTGCCTATGCTGAGCAAACCACAACTCTGTGAACAGCCTGAGGTATTCTTTGGCTGGGGAAAATTTTAAAAGCATATGTTTTCCATGCACCTTTCGTGTGAGCCGGTGCAATTTCCTAAATTAATAGGTATTTTCCTCCATAAGGTTTGTACTGCCCATGTTTGCTATCTCAGAAGCTGTGCACCTGCCAGACCTTCTGCTTGTTATCTAGCACGTGTTGCTGGACTTCTTTCTTTTGCGGATCTGGATTTGAACTCTCCAGAAGATCAAGTGTCCTCCCTTATCTATTTCTTCTTCTTCTCCATGAAATTCAGGCTGTTAGCGTGGGGGGGGCAGTGCATCTCAATTGCATCCTGCCGTGGCCCTGATAAATCCAGCAGCGTGTGGCAGTGAAGTGTTGGCAGACCTCAAAGATAAGTAAGATAAATGTTGTGCACTTTTCCAAGGAAGATCTTCTTAAAAATATGAAGTCACTCAGGCTGTGATCTGGGCCTCTGATCTCAGAGAGGTGCTGTATATTCACATGTGCTGCACAAGGGCAAGGCTTATGTGTAAAACTTGAGAGCAGGGGAACGGAGAGAGGAGATCACGCAAGTATCTGTTGTAAAAGTGGTAAGAGTACTGCTAATAGACATTGCTGTTACAAATGGTGGTGAACCTGGCTTGATCTACCTCTTGTCCAGGGAAGGCTTCAGGCAGCTCTGACTAGCATAGGTGTCATTTTGTCCCAAACCCTTTACAGAAAGATTTGTGCAGTGTTGGAGCTGGCACTGCTATGCCAGGACGAAGGAAATAAAAGTGAAATCAGCAGCCAGCATACAGCTCCTGCTTCAGCAGGCATTGCTGCTTGTGCCTGTCAAGCACCAGGTTATTCAAATTATTCAAGTGGGGGAACAAAGTGCAGAAGGATCCTCTGTGATAGAAAGTCATCGGCGGGGGAGGGCTTGCCCTGGTTGTGGGGTGTCCACCTAAGCATCAGCCCAGGGAAATATACTGGTGCCAATGCTGAGGCTGCTAGGCAACTTAACCCAAGACTTCGTGTCTTCACTTTTGACGGTGTAACTCAGTAGTGAGTGGGGATGCCTGCAAGCCTGGGCTGGTATCAGCTGTAGTAGTAAAAGTGAGAGCTGGTATTTATAGAAAAGACAGATTTGTAGTTGCCCCAGTTTACACAGCATGGCAGAAAAATGACTGTCACCTCTACCTTCTGCTTCCTGACCTGTCCTGTTCTGTGCTATGCACCTATGCTGCCCTGTGCTGAGCTATGCTATGCTACCTATGCTGCCCTATGCTGAGCTATGCTATGCTACCTGTGCTTATTCTTGGTACACACACCCCAACTAAGGTACTCTGAGACTCTGCCATTTTCTGAATCACAGTAGCAGGGCGACATAGAGAAGGCTAAGATCTGAGCTCTTCAATCCACTGTACTGCAGCAGGTAGACGATTTCATTCTCTAAGGCTGCCAGTATTTTCACGGACACTAAGTTTTACATAAGGAGGTGAAGAAAATTAATTAAACTGAAGCAGAGCATTGAAGGTGGGCTGAAGATACATCATTTTGTGTTTGTTACATCTGTTCAGGCAGTGTTTTTAACAAATCATGCCCTCTTTGCCAGATAGATTTTCGGTAAATGCTTTATCTACTGGTCTGTGTAATTTTAACATTTCATTTTGTAACTCACATTGCTATATAATAAAATTATAACAGTGCCTCAGTGAAAAGATGCCAACTTCTTATTGCAGTGGTTTAAGCTCCAATTCATTTGAAAAAGAAAAAAATTTCAAAATTGCATATGATTGATGCCTTTCAGCTACAAAATAGGTAGAGACACATGATTGTCCTCTTCTCCTATTAAACTTATTTGAAATACAAGGTAAAGTACATTAGTTAACCTATTACTTAAAGACCATAAAACTGTCATCTTCCTGGCACTATAGAAAGTGACTCCAGATTGTGAACAAATACCTGCTTTTTCCAGCTGTGATCTGCGCTTTAATTTTACTGGCATGTTATTATGCTATCCTGTGTGCTAGCTCTTTACACATTCCAGAGACCATGAAATAGCGTAACAGGGCTTGCTTCTCTTCTATTTACTAAGAGGAATACCCAGTCACTCTGAGTTGTTTCCCAGGCTTGTTTTCCAAAGAAGAAGCTCTCAGAAACCCACAAAGGCTGTTGTTGAGTCATCTATTATATTTGAACTGTGGTTGAGTTTGGAGCCCCCAGCTGAGATCAAGACTCCATCAATCTAGGCAACGTATAGCCATGTAAAAGACAGTCTTTACCTAATGACTGGGCAGAGTGGGCAGAAAATACAGTATTTCAGAGACATGACAGACCTCTACTAGCAGCTGGCCCTGGAAGAAGTCTCTGGTGATGGTGAAGGCGAGCTGCTCCCTCACTCAGCTCCCAGACTCTTGTCACCGTGAGAAAGTAGGGAGACTGCATTCCTCTTCCCTGTGCTGAGCCCACCGAGCTGTCAGAAAGAAGGAGGACATTGGGTACAGGGTAGGAGATGTATGCCAAGCTACACTGCTGCACCTGCTGTATTTCAGGTAGGTGAGATTTACAGACGACTCAAGGTTTGGCTGTGGTTCTAACAGCAAATTCCCCTAAGTGAGACTGGGTCTCTTTTAGCACAGCCCTGGGCACCAGGAGATGTCATGGTGTGCCCCTTGTTCTATCATTACACTCCCTGATAAAGAGTCCCTCCCCATCTCTCCTGTGGGCCCCCTTTAGGTACTGGAAGGCTGCTCTAAGGTCTCCTGAGAGCCTTCTCTTCTCCAGGCTGAACAACCCCAACTCTCTCAGCCTGTTCTCATAGAAACAGTGCTCCAGCCTCCTCATCATCTTTGTGGCCCTCCGCTGGACCCGTTCCAACAGGTCCATGTCCTTCTTGTGCCAAGGGTTCCAGAGCTGCACGCAGTACTCCAGGTGGCGCGTCACCAGGGCAGAGTAGAGGGGTAAGAGCGGAGTAGAGGGGTATATGCCGTAACAGCCCTTCTGAGAGGCTTTGCTTGGCACAGACAGACACATTGTCCATGACCCGGCATAGCAGAGTGAAGACAAAAGGGACCATCAAATGGTACTATTTGACCTGCATAGTGAGTAATGACAAAGGCCAGGAATTTATGGGGAGCAAAGGAGTTATGTCCCTGGGAACTGAGCTCAAAGAGGAGAGCGGGTACATTCTCCCAGGTGCCTCCTTCATACCTGTCCTTTGAGTGGGAGAAGGAATTAGGCTTTCTCATCCAAAGCCCCAAAAGCAAGTCCCCATGCCTTCCAGTACAAACCAATTGGTCATGTACCCAGCAGGGCTGTTTGGGCAGATTGGCAATTGTTTGTGGCATCTATAATAAGGACAAATAGGAAAACTTCTGTCTTTCATTATATGCAGAGGTTGTGCCTGAGTAATTACATTGAGGAAACTGTATTATAATGGAACTATACGGGCTTCTTCACCGTGCCAGGTCACATTAGTTTTTCCCCACCATGTTTGCCATTTGAAGGTGTATTTCCATGACTGTGATCCAATTTGCCATATGAGGGACATGAAATATGAAGCCTTGATACCTTCAGTTCAGCCTTTGGTAGACCTGAATTTTTTTCTTGGAGATGAAGTTGATGATAACACACAACTAGGTTTGACCTGAATCTATGAAGGTCAGAGATAGCCCTTTAGAGTTTCCATTTTAATGTATATATTTCACCAGTTGTGGTACAACATGCCTTATTCTATAAAAAAAAAAAAAAGACAATAAGGAAATATTTTTGCTAGTTAAGAATGACCTTGGAAATAATTCACAAATGTTGAGCACAGTTACACAGCTGCATGGGCAGATTGTGTAAAACTACAGCCATCAAGCCAAAAGTATCTAGAAAAGAAACCATGCACTGAAACACTGTGGTCAGGCATATGCAAAATAATAAATCTTTAAAAAATTCCCACCAGTAACAGGGAAGTTCTTCATGATCGGTGGGCTTTGCCTGTGTCCCAGCGGATTGAAAGTCAATGGTCATGCAGTTCTGTTGTACTGTATATCATCTAAAAGGCAATTTTCCCCCCCTTTGCGGGAAAGCTTCAGATTTGATCGATTACATTGCTTTTTGCTTGAATTTTACCTGTACAGATTGATGACTACCATACTATACATGTAGTACCTGAGCAAATAAACTAATTTTGCTATAATTTTATTTATGGGGCACCTTCAAGGGATATTTACATTCTTTATATAATATTTACACTGTGATACATTGGGTTATGACAAATGGTTTTCCTTCAGGATGTTTACTCAGTTGCATGGCTTGGCAAATATGATTCCACTAAGCAAGGAGTAATTTTGTTTGTTTGCCCCAGGCTGGTTCGTTTGCCAATCAAAAGAATGCCTCGCATGAAAGGATGGGGGCTGTCTGACAGAGTACGGCCAATAATTTACAAGTCAGAAGTGGAAAATTAGGCCAGAGTTGACATAATGGCTTCTTTTTACTTTCTTACACCCGGTTTAAGTAAATTGACTTAGAGTAAGTTGTACTACGTCTGCACCACTGCAAGGGGACACCCTGGCCTGTAGCACCTGTTTTCCTGACTTGCTGTGTGATCTTGTTTGTTGGGGCAGAGCATCAGAGAAGGATACAGATGCCTCTCTAGGTAGGAGGTAAGTCAGGAAAGGATGTATTTCCGAACCCCCCACTAGAAATCATCTGTTCCATCAATCACCTAAGAACTTTTAGGAATCTAAATCTTCATGCTTTGATTCTCTGAAGATGAACAAAAGGCTTAGTTAATCACTTAGGGTTGGAAGCTAGAGTCAACCAAATAAATAAGATGGCTGCAAGTTAGGTAATAGAGTAGTTTCAAGCTAAGTGGTGGCATTTTGAGATGACCCAGGTTTTGCTGGTGTCTGTTGGGCATGCTCTGAAGAAGCAGACCAGTGCAAGAAGCTGGAGTTAGGCAGAGGGTACCAAACCAATCTGGGTACAGTGTTTGCAGATAGGATATAGGGAATCCAATTGTCTCATGGCAGCAGCTGACTCAAATCCAAATCGTTTGTGTGGAGGAGCTTTCTGGGTGTGAAAAGAAGCAGCTGTGCTACATACATGGCTAGGGAACCACGGTAACTCTTAATAAGTAGGACTAAGTGTGTAACCTGGGACTTTGGATTTTGTGTGTGTGTGTCTGTGGTTGACTTGTTTTTCTGTTTTGCTTTTGATTTGATATTGGGTTTATTTATTTATTTATTTATTTTAAGGGGAGAAGCTCACTCAGGGTACACAAGAAGCAGCTACTGACAGGGGGTTTTACCCTGTGGGGAAGCATTCAACGTCATACTTCTCTCGTTTGTAGGTACTGCACCACCAAGGTGTGAAGGAAGCAGCACAGGTGCTTAGCAAGCCCTAATGCTTCCCTGAAGAGCCTGCAAGAAGTTTGGCTCCAGAGCTACTGCAGGATCAGATCCCTGGGCTCCACTTCCTGTTCCTTGCTCTAAGCAATGCTTTTATTTTCTTGCCACGTTTTTTCAGAGAGCGAGGATGGAGGAGCTGGAATCACAGCCCCCTTCCCCTGCTGGTACGTGCTTTTTGTGACAGCCCCACCGGCAGCACGAGGCGGCATTCTTCCTTGGCAAATCTTTGTCAGAGACCTCAGAAACATTCCTATCACAAGGGTTTGACAGGCTGATGCTTCAGAATAAATCAAGGTTTTATTTTATCTTTAAGTAAAAATTTGAAATAAATCTGCTTGTGAATGGAGATCAGTATATATAAGAACCAAAAGATGAACGTCCCACCTAGTATATCCCAATTAGCATTGGATTATTAGTCAGCTGGGGTGCCAGCCTAGAAGTAGCAGATTGCTTTGTAACACAGCTGGGCAACTCGTTAATTGTTTTTATTAATGAAGAAAGCTTCCCTTCCTCAGCTATTTCTTAATGAAATTGTGGGTTCTTCCTTGGTTAGTAAATCAAATCAAACCACATTTGCACACATTTTTTTTGTGACCAGCAGATTGCAGTTTGTATAAGAACATCTGAGTTTCAAATACAGCTCATAGATAATGAATACATATTCAATGGTAATAATTAAAGTTATTAACACATGAAATACTGTATCTGACGGAGAGAGATTTGTTACGTTAAGAATACTGATCTAATATAGAAATAGAAATATTAGGAAGTAACCTTTGACATCAACTTAGATTGTATTTATCCTGCGAAAGAAAAGATTTATAGTTCGTATAAATATTTCAACAGCTCTTTATGGAATGATGTGATGTAATTTGTAATAAGTGTGTGACACACCGAAGTGCTACTAAGAGACTGTTATTTCTTGCCCCAGTCACTTGATGCAGGTGATTGTTTTGTGAGATTAATACTCCTGTCACATAACACTTGCCTCCGTCTAGCATTATATCTTCTCCTTTATTGTGTCTGTGAATCAAATGCAAATAAAATTATGGTGCCAACTAAATTTGACAAGAGTAAGATAGCATCCTTAGTCAATTTTGTGATGCCTCTGAAAGGCCAACGGGGATTTTCTCTTTCCATTTTACTCATCCTACTTAGTGATGGAATAAAAAGCCGTTCCGTCACAAGGTCCCGGGCTGGAAAGGGCTGGTGCAGGCAGCAGCTTCCCCTGCTCTGCTCTCCTGGCTGCTACTTCTGCGCTGTGGCGATGCAAGTGTACTGCAGCAAACTTGCAGCAGCTGAACAAAGAGTATGTACCCGTTTGTGGTTTCTAACATTATCTCGCGGTAACAGAGAAGGCCGTGAACTGTGCACTAAATTAAGATTGTTGGTCCCTGAAGTACACACTTTGAAAGCCACAGTGATTGGGACACTGGGTCACGAGTGTGCTGACAACGGGGACAACCTTTCCAAATGTAAGTAAGAATAAGAAACAGTATGTAGGATCCCACCCTGTGCGATTACAGTGCTAGCGCTGGAGTAGGAGGGATTGTGGAAAGCTGTAGCCATCGCTGGTCCCATGACCTACTGCCCCACTTGCGTGCACTCAAAGGACGCACTCCGCAAGCTGATGCAGTACTCAGGTTATAGCATGGACCACCTTGCTAAGGCAATCTGTCACCCCTGACTCTCCGCTAAGGCCTGTCACTTTCCCTTTCACCTTTCCTGTCAAAATTGCTCATATACTGGTTTCTCCGAGGTGCTAGAGAAGCAGTTCTCTACAAGGAGAAATTCATAATGGAGAACAAATAATGAAAAGGCATTGAGAAGACAGGGAGAAGAGGGAATTCCCGAAGGTCTCTCTAGGGTCAGAGTGTGAGGAACTTCATTTTCTGACAAGAAGTTGGCTTGTTATTTCAGTCCAGATTGACTCTAACAAGAGGAGCTGAATTTTTTCAAGGACTGTATTCCTTGAGAAATGCAGTTATCTTGAGACAATTCATGTGAGATTTTAAGCAGGAAAGGAGGTGATGGTGAGGGAAAAATTCCAGGAGGAAGTGTTGCTACCTTGCCTCTCACCTATTCCTTATCAACAAGGATGGGACGCTCTTTGAGGTGGGAGGAGACCCAAGTTGAATGTAACCCTTGCATCCTCTTTGGCGACAAAATGCTGGACTTAATTCCAATG
This sequence comes from Chroicocephalus ridibundus, assembly GCF_963924245.1. Classification (NCBI taxonomy): domain Eukaryota; kingdom Metazoa; phylum Chordata; class Aves; order Charadriiformes; family Laridae; genus Chroicocephalus; species Chroicocephalus ridibundus. Next base: position 28,245,655 of record NC_086284.1, read on the forward strand.
CCTGGGGGGCTCGCACAGACAGAGCAGCTTTAGCAGGCAGACTTGAGAGGCAAGGAGTATTTTGCAGGATAAAGACCTGAGGAAGGTAAGATGCTGATAGTGCTATTTTCTTTCTGCTGAGAGTGTAACCTAGTTGTGACTATTCAGTGCATGTCTGCCCACATCCATGTCAAACAACATGCTGTTTCCCTGACTGTTCCCAGGAGGAAAAGAGCATTTAGTTGTTTGTAAGTCCACCCTGTGACTTCTCTGCTTTTCTTTTTACCTCCACCCTGAGCCAAAGTTTCAAAGGATAAGCGTATGGCTAAGCAAAGAAGAGTTGTTAGCAACCGGCGACTTGTTCTTGGTGATAACTTGGGAAATGGTGTCAGCAAAATCAACCAAGAAACTTTTCTATGGGCTGAACTCCAGTTAAAGTGATAGGGGAGAAATAAGAAAGCCTCATGAGGAGGTCCTGGAAGCTGCTAGAGGGCAAGATCCCTTTTTGGCAGATATCATAGGTAGGACTTCTCTGTGCTTATTTCTATCTTTTAGCCACAGGTTTGCCTGTTTATTGTGATCTCGCTATACCTACATGGGCTTGGACCTTCCAGACACATCAGTGGATAGTTTCAATCTACCTTCATGTGTTTCTGCAGGTGTCAGCTCTAATAGAGTGGGGTTTTTTTGAAGAAGGTTACCTTGGCCATTTCATCAAGCGAGAGGGGAGAGAGGAAGGGGCTCAGCAGTGATCCCAGGACAGCTGGGCATGGGGCTGCCCTCCTTTAGGAGAGGCACAGATACCATTCGAGGCCAGGGAGGGCGACCACTTTGACACGAGCCATGTGTGGCCAGGGGAAATAAAGGCAGGTAGCATTTCTAAAGCAGAGTTCAGCCTAGATGGTAGCTGTAGTACCAAGTGAGGAGATGCAAAAATCTTATGCAAGTTTTTAACACTTACAAAACAAAACATGTTTCTCAAGCAGAATCTCTCCCTCCCCTCAACTGATGCACGAAGTGAGAAAGATTCGATGTACCACTTTTTTCCAAATGTACAATAAATAAAATGCCAGCTGCTGCTAGAAAAGGCTGAAAAAAATTCTCTTAAAATAGTTATCTAACCTGCACCTTTTCCTTTCAGCTGCTATAATTTCTCTGCCACTCAGCAGCCCAGAGAGCAATGCTCAGCATGTTTTACAAGCACTTTATGTAACTTGTGGAGAAGAATAAAAAGGTCATCCTTCTAATGCCGTGCAATCCTCCACGCTATTAAGTACCAAAGGTACTTCTCTTTTGTACCACTCGTACTGAAAAAACAAGAGTGGAAGTCATGAGCATTTAGAAAGTGTTCTGTTGGGCATATACGTGATCAAAGCCAGGATCAGTCCTTTGCTGAGAGAGACATACTATACATTTTCAGGTTGTAGCACTTCTGTAATCTTGCCCAAGTGTTAAAGGATATATCCTCAGCTGTGTCCAGTGGAGCTGTGCAATGGGTTTGCCTTCATTTCCATATGTCTGCTGTGTGTATTGATTATCTGAGCAAATGATGCTAAAGCAGCTAAGTGATGTTTACCCAAATTTAAAAGATAATTGGCCACATTCATCCCTGAAGTAAGCATTCCAATCAGTGAAGTTGTGTCAAGGACAAATTTGTCTCAAGAGAAGGAGAATTCCCCACGATGTGCCTGTTAAACCAAAGAAGTTGCCAAAAATAAATTAGGAAAAATAAAGCAGCTCTCCCAGAAAAAGCACATCTTAGCCAAATCTGTGCTTCCCTGCTGGGACCTGGAAAGTTGTTGTTGGAGGATGACTTCCTACAGCTGGGTAGGTGCCCAGCTGCTGTGAGCGGGTACCTAAAGGGCTTGGCCTGGGTCTCCTCCATGACAGGTCTCCATCATGGGGTTGGGACAGACAAGTGCAGGGAGGGGGCTGGTGGTCTTCCACAGCTATACCTCTAAATAGAATCATAGAATCATAGAATTGTTGAGGTTGGAAAGGACCTTTAAGATCATCGAGTCCAACCTTTAGCCTACCCTGACAAGAGCCACTTCTAAACCATGTCCCTAAGTGCCCCATCTACCCTTTTTTTAAACACCTCCAGGGATGGTGAATCCACCACCTCCCTGGGCAGCCTATTCCAATGTTTAATAACCCTTTCAGTGAAAAAATGTCTCCTAATATCTAATCTAAACCTCCCCTGACGTAACTTGAACCCGTTTCCCCTCGTCCTATCACTTGTCACCAGGGAGAAGAGGTCAGCCCCCATCTCTCTACAACCTCCTTTCAGATAGTTGTAGAGGGTGATAAGGTCTCCCCTCAGCCTCCTCTTCTCCAGGCTAAACAACCCCAGCTCCCTCAGTCGTTCTTCATAAGGTTTGTCCTCCAGACCCCTCACCAGCTTTGTAGCCCTTCTCTGGACACGCTCCAACACCTCAATGTCCTTCTTGTAGCGAGGGGCCCAAAACTGAACGCAGTACTCGAGGTGGGGCCTCACCAGTGCCGAGTACAGGGGGATGATCACTTCCCTAGTCCGGCTCACCACACTATTCCTGATACAGGCTAGGATGCTGTTGGCCTTCTTGGCCACCTGGGCACACTGCTGGCTCATATTCAGCCGGCAGTCGACCAACACTCCCAAGTCCTTTTCTGTCGAGCTGCTTTCAAGCCACTCTGCCCCAATCCTGTAGCGCTGCAAGGGGTTGTTGTGACCCAAGTGCAGGACCCGGCACTTGGCCTTGTTGAACCTCATACCATTGGTCTCAGCCCATCGGTCCAGCCTGTCCAGATCCCTCTGCAGAGCCAACCTACCCTCAAGCAGATCAACACGCCCGCCCAGTTTAGTGTCATCTGCGAACTTACTGAGGGTGCATTCAATCCCTTCATCCAGATCATTGATAAAGATATTAAAGAGAACCGGCCCCAGCACCGAACCCTGGGGGACACCACTTGTGACTGGACACCAACTGGATTTAGTACATTTACCACCACTCTCTGGGCACGGCCATCCAGCCAGTTTTTTACCCAGCGCAGAGTACACCTGTCCAGGCCATGAGCAGCCAGTTTCTCCAGGAGAATGCTGTGGGAAACAGTGTCAAAAGCTTTGCAAAAATCCAAGTAGATAACATCCACAGCTTTTCCTTCATCCACTAAGTGGGTCACCTTATCATAGAAGGATATTAGGTTTGATAGGCACGACCTGCCCTTCACAAACCCATGATGAAGCAGGAGCACACAGGAGCAGGGGCCTGATAGCCCCAGCAGGCTTGTGCCCACCATGCCTATGGCTGGTACTGTTTAGAGTGGATGTGAATGGGAGAGAGCTAGTTAGCGAGGTTGAAACAGAGCCCGTTTATTTATCAGTGTAAACATCCCCGGGGGGCTGGATTAAATGTTTGCATGCTGGGGAAAACAGACTGTGTCAGCAGAAAGGATGAATCAGTCCTAAAGACAGATGCACCCTGCATTCAGCTTCTGCGTCTGCCAAACTGCCCTGCACCCTGTTACTGGGGAGGCTCAAGCCTGTGGTGTGATTTTCTAGTACTAGTGGATATTTTTAGTCAAGTTTTCTCTCTTGTTCACTCTCCTTAAATGCTGCCCATTAATGCAACGCACATTCTCATTGTGGCATTTTGTGCTTAGAGTTTCCTGGATGGATGGATTGTTCTGTAATGCAGGTAACCCTAATGAATAAATAAATATCAACTCGATATTTCATAAAGTAAAATACTATAGCTGTTCTCAGTAGTACGCTAAAGTAATTTTACCTTTACAGCAATTCTGATCTCAATTTCAGTGTGTTTTCAAATCTATCCAATATAAATCTGAACGAACAATTTATTATGAATAATTTATGCAGCAGATTTGACCCACTTTTCTGTTTGCAAATTACTGTAATTCCTCTGTAATGGTTGTGTTTTCCCCTCCAGTTTTTGCCCTCCAAACCTAGATTGAGGCCAAGTAGGGCTATTCTAAAATAAATGGTAATTTAACTCTACCTACTTCTTGCTTCCATACTGTGGATGCAACTCTTCTATGAGCAAAGATGGTATCAAAACCACACTGTGATTATTTAAATTTTGTATTATTCCTTGTTGAGGAGAAAGGACAGAGTTAATTGGTTGTTTGCTGAAAGTTTTATTCAGTTATCACGGGAAATGTATAGAATTTTCATCTTGTGATTGTTCACCTCTGTATTACTATTAGCAATAGTTAATACAATTAATTTTGCAAAGAATCCCTGAAAAGAATCAGTAACGGCCATGGGAAGATCAATGGAAACTGTAGAATATTTTCCTCCTCTTCCCAGAGCTTTGTCTTTGAGCCTCAGTTCTAAAAAAAATCTGGCTTCTTTCCTGACTGATGAAAGACAAAGACATGGCAAGCACATTTATCTGTGGTTGTTAAGACTTTACGTTCTTCTTTTTTTTTCCTGACATACTTAAAACAATGAAACTGTATTTGCACAGCCGTTCTCATGAACTATGTAGTCATAATTTTTGAGACACTGGGGAGCTCGTGCGTGTTGTACTCTATATACAGTTCAGAAAAGGAGTTTCTTATTGTGTGGGGGGGAATGCATTTACCTTTAATAATCTCAGTGGTTCTGATACAGAGAGATGTTTTATCCACCGAGCAGCTCTTTTGAAATCTTACAGCTCTTCAATTTGTTCTTTTGTTTGCTTTTAAGAATACAGTGTGGCAGCCTGTATTTCAGCCTCAATAAAGTACAGCATTTGGCACTCATCCTCTTTAAAAGGATTCTTATCCCTTTATAAAGGTGGATAGTTTGGCCATGGAAAGGAGACAAAAGAAACAGGAACAATGTACAAATGAGGCAGTAAAAATAAAAGACACATTAGATTCACTAGCCAAGCAAGATGCTACAGTCTACATAAAAGCAAAGATGATGACTTCATGGGACCCTATGAGCAGAGTTTCTGTAGGCAGCAGCAATTTACAATTACTGGTACATTAATGATGGTATGTAATAAGTGAATTACTGGGACGTTGGTAAATGCTATTCTCATTAAAAGTCAATCTAAGCTCATAGTTTGCAGAGATGCCTACATATTGGACCATAAAAAAAAAAAGTCAGTCTGAGCTATCATCTGGCAAGAGGAGTCTCAGCTGAGGTGTGAAACCTTATTTTAGTAGGTGCTGTAGAGGAAATCCTTTTAAGCCATTGAAAAGCCATACATGTGTAAGATATTGGAAGACACCTTTCTATTGATTTCCTGCAGAAAGGCAGAGGAAGTAGATTAATGATCTTTGAGTTACAGGTTCATTGAAGCTGTCAAAGTGTGTCTAATTTTGAAAAAAAAAAAAAGTGCCCTGGCAAGAAGGTTTGGGTCATTTTATATTTCATTTGTTTGAAAGAGACTCCTAGAATCTCTCTAAGATCTGACTTGGTCTGTCATGGAGTGAATTGCCTTTTAGCTATTAACCTCATGGTGTTCTTGGCTATTTATACCCAAGTTGGTAAATGGATTTAGACTTCCATTTGGTTTAGGTCACCTGGTGATGGTTGCTGGGTGGAGTATCTTTCTAAAAGACACAGCGTAGGGAAGGGGACTGATAGAATGACTTGTTTAGAAGATATTGAGCTAGCAAAAATGTGGGGACTATGGGGAAATACCTGTGAATGGGAAAGGTTGAGCTTCTTTTCCCACATTCAGCTCAAAAGCAAGGCAGGTACTCCAAGATTTTTTGTTTTTAGACAATTGTGTGGAAGGTTACTAATTCTTGATAGGTCCAGTCTAAGAAGTCCACTTAGGCAAGTAGACCACTTAGTTTTCGAAGATTGTAGCTGAACAAGGATTCTAACATGGGGTGACCCTTGGGAAGCATTCTCTGATCAAATGATGGATCAAAACATACTCTGTTTGACTCCTTGCTTATGCCTGCACCTGCCAGCAGAGGTTTGTCTCAGCAATTTGACTGGAGTGCTAAGTCTCTATCAAAAGTGATGGGTTCCCAAGAGTTGTGAATAGGAACACCAAGATGCATACATCCCAGAAAAGGGATTTGTGACGGGGGAACAGACCAGTGGGACCAGTGCAGAAAAACAGGAAAGAAGACTTTGCTGAGTCAGCCAAGAGGTTCCATTTACTTTAATCTGGCTGTTTTGTTCTTAGATATCAAGGTCCATAGATAGAAAACAATTAGCCTCATTCAGCCTTAGTCTTGTTCACTCTGCCTCTTAAATAGCTATGGACTCTGATAATATCCCTGCTTCCTTACTGGTTTTCTCATATTCGCATGACTGCTGTCTTATTAGGTGGCTCTTGGGACACATGACATTTTTGGGCAAAGACCCTTTCGGATTACCAAGTTGATCTGAACTAAGACCAGACCTGACCAAAGGGAAGCTGTTAGTGTGGTACAGGAAAGCACTTCAGTTGCTTCAGAAGGTTACTGGCTGTACAAGCATTTCTGAGAAACTCATAGGTCCAAGTAAAAGAGGGACAATAGTATTTGTATGACTGCAATCTTGAGGTGATATATAAACAGAATCACAGAATCGCAGAATGGTTGGGGTTGGAAGGGGCCTCTGGAGATCATCTAGTCCAACCCCCCTGCCAGAGCAGGGTCACCCAGAGCAGGTTACACAGGAACGCGTCCAGGTGGGTTTTGAATGTCTCCAGAGACGGAGACTCCACCACCTCTCTGGGCAGCCTGTGCCAGTGCTCTGCCACCCTCAAACGCATTACATTCCTTAGGGCATAATACTAATTGTGGGTGCTGTGCCTCTGCTGACAGGCTGTAAAAAGAGGCTCTGGTACTGCTCAAGTTTCAGTCTTATCATGAAGCTGACTAGACCTAAAGGCTTCTTCCTGTACTGCCATTTGGAAAACATACCCTTAGTGAAGAGCATGCTCATTCAGAGTTTTAGAAAGCTTCTCAGGGGGCCTTTTCTTCCTGCAATAATTTCCATCTTCTTGGATTATTCTTCAATCACGCTTTCTGCAATAGCCTCATGTTTCTCATTGACATGTTGACATAATTGTAGTAAGCTGTCATGTAAAGAGGTACTGCACACAGATTGAAAGCATTGGATATCTTGTGATTCTTCAAGAATCTCTTAGGAATGTTAATGAATCCCACTGTTACTCATTCCATCAACAGCCTTTGTTTTTTTTTTTTCTTAAGAAAAAGATGAAGTGCAAAATGTTTTAAAATGCTTACTGTAAAGAGCTGAAAGTAGAACATTAAAATGAGAACAATACTCTTTTCTTTACCTTGCAAGTTTAAAAGAGGAAAGGTAGTTTGAAATGCAATTTCAGTTTTCTTAACCAGTGATCCTTATTCTGAACTCATGTTAGAATCAGCTGGATTTTCCTCCACTATGTGCAAAGGAACTACTGTATTTTTACTGATATCCCCATTTTTAGTGTTCATATTGTAGAGGAATCATATTGCCCACCACACATAATACAAAAATGTTGGAAGCTGGAAGATGTGTTTCATCCCTAAGGCTATATGTTTTGCCCCATGTAATAGGGTAGGTTAAATTAAAATTTGATTTAGGGTTTTTGAATGGCACATCATTCAAATAAAGAAAAAATGCCTTGTTCTGTATTTGAAAGGAGGTCTTATGTGTTTTTAAGCAGTAACATGGTAACCTGGAACTTAAAATAATGGGAAATGGAATGGGAAAATATATTTTTTATATCTATATATATTATATATTATAAATGAACATATATAAAAATTCTTATTTGTACATATATATACACACACACAACCACACATGCACAATATGCTTTATACATTATTAGACTTCAAAGACATATTTCAGGAATCAGTTTGACAACTGGTTAAATAATAGTTTGCATATTGATGAATATTCATTCATATTTAACCTTCTTTGATGAGTTTTTAAGTTCATATGGACCAAAAATTTTGTCACTCCCCTTCCTTTGGTAGGAACTTTAATTCTACCCCTCTGGCTTTTAAATAGAAAACTGCTCAAAATTATTTCTTCTTGTTAAATAACTTTAATTCTGCCCCTCTGGCTTTTAAATAGAAAAATACTTAAAATTATTTCTGCTTTTTAAAACTTAAAATTTAAAGCACAAGTCTCTGAAAGTATGTACACATTTTCCCATTGGGGCACAAATGGATTTCATTCCCAGTCCTCATCTGCTTGCAAGATGTTGCATGTTTGGGAGTTGTCATCTGGCACACTGCTCACTAGTATGAGCTGATCTGAAGCGTGTGTGTGGTTTCAACCCAGTACCCCCTGCCCACACAGAGATCCCCAAAGGTACCCTTGCGATCTCTCCAGCCCTTACACCACTTACCCTCTTCCCTCTTCACATACATGTTGTACCCTCAGCTGTACACTGTTAAAAGCTGTTTGCGATGGAGAGCCGTCAATGGCCGCTGCTTTCAGACTTCCTCCAGTCCTGGACCCAAGAGCAGTAAGCGGCCAGGCTAAAGTCCGGGCTAGAGAACATGTAGTGTACACAAAGTGGCTTTAACAGCAGCCTCAACTTTTGGCCCAGGTCCAGGAGGACACCGTTAGCTACTGGTTCACATCTAGCATAAAACCCATGGTATGAGTTGTGTGAGGAGAGGAATCAGCATGTGCTATGGGTGGCTGTTTTGGAGGCCATTGGATTGAAACCTCAAACATAGCATTTATCTATTTGTTGCTTTCTTTTTTTTTAAGGCCTTTTTCATTATAAATAAAAAACTTCACATAAACAAAATGCGTTCTAGTAAACTGTGGAAGCTGTTCAACATCTGTACATGCTCTCCCTCCTTGCCCTTTTTTCATGGGGCCCAGAACAAGTCAACTGTACTCATGATTCACAGCGGTAGCCTGGCATGGTCACCTTGCTGGGCCAGGTTGGTAGAGATCCCTAGTTGATCCGTGAGCCGTGTGGGGCTGAGTCAGAGCCAGTATAATGGGGAAGGATTCAAGGACTGCCCATTTGCCTTTCAGAGCATATTGCCTTTATGTGGTAAACCACATGCTGCATTGAGAACATTCCCTCGCTCTGTAAGTGTGCCTACTGCCCACAGTGGTCTCAGGCTGGATGAGAACGATCCAGAGGCTCCTCTTTTGCTGTGCCAAAAAAAAAAAAGGTTCCAGAAGCCACGATTCGAAGCGCAGCTATTCTGACAGCTCTTGGGCTGCTCTCAATGTCAACACTGAGGGTACCTATCTTGATGACAGCCACTCAAAAGTACATATGCTCCTTCGTTAAATAGTTGGTGCTGAAGCCATTATTCAACTTGTTATGGTAAATACTGTGTGATCTCAGCCAGCAGGAGGTAGGTACTATCACCTACAGTGCAGATGGAAAAAGATGTTTGGTGTTTCTTTCCAGTGATGAGGAGAGGGTGCCAACCTACACACTTCCAGGTGGTTGTGAGCACACTCCCTGTATGTGGTCGCAGTGCCCGTGGAGCGGTCTCCGGATAGCAATAATCTGCCTAATGACGAGGTGATAAGTTGTTCCTTGTGGTTCCTACCCACAGTGAGTGTTGTACACAGAGGAACATGAAAACTTATGGTTCTGTCAAGGAAACCATATCATAAAGAACTCTGTAATGATGATAAAGCAAAGGAGCAGAATGTTTTAGATAACTTCACATACTTGTTTGAATGGAGCACAGCAAATGCACGTCAAGGTGCTTTGAAAGACAACTAAAACTTCTCAACTTCTCTTCAGTAGCCATTAGCAGATATATTACTAAATTTACATACAGCTACACACATGTGCGGCTTTTCATGAAAGATTCTGTAATTTTAGCTCCAGATAACTGTGATGGCCTCTTCATTGTTTCACCAACACCATCTGAGTAATGATAATAGTGGTTAAACTAGTAGCTTTCCACATGTTCTCTTTACATATTTTCCTCATGCCCTATCTTTTTTGTACTGTGTCTTCAGATATTTTTTTCTGGGTTACCTCATAAAATTTCCCTGTCAGGACGGGAAATGAAGAAGTGCTTTTGTAAACCACATGTCATATAAGACAGCATTTGACTTCTTCTGTAGTGAAAAGAGAAGGTGTAGGAGAGAAGAGGCACAGAGTGGATGCTTTGATCCCAGAGTGGAAGCCGAAAGGCATATGTAGTGCGCTCTGTGCATGGTGTCTGGGGACGCAGAAACTCACACTGAGCAGAACACTGTCTAGAGCTAGCCAACAAAAAACACCAAGAAGGGCTGAATCAAAACTCTTGTCCATCTCCAGATGCCAGAAACTGAATTGAGGGTTGCAGGGAAGCACCTTTATTCACTGTGGCTGCAAAACATATTCCTGAACATATGTTACGAAGAACGAAAACTCATTCAAGTGGATAATAGATGTGCAACACAATGCCTTTTATACAACAGTCTAAATGCTGGTGCCTGCACATGGAGCCAGAGACCTGGGCCCAAATTGTTCTTTGCCTTGAGGGAACTCCATGAGATCCCGTCTCATGACAGAGGGTCTTCACTCTGCCCAAGTCTGCAGAAAGCTGGACGAATGAATCTCATATTCCTCCCTGTTATTTCCCTGGTTTCAGAAGGTGGTGTAGAAAGTGATCCTATCCCAGGGTTTGGCTTCTTTCCTGGGATGCTGAGTTTGAACCCTCCCATGATGCAGGGAACCTAGGCCATTTCCTTGGTGAACAGAATCTCTATTTCATTCATTTCTGTACCAGGAATGAACAATGCTGCCTTGGCAGCACGACAAAGCAGTCATATGGCTTATATGACTCATCAGTCATACTTTAAGAGAAAGCATGGTTTTCACAATGATTTTAGACTGTAAAACCAATTCTCAACCAAGTAAGTAAGTTAAAAATGCAAGTATAGAATCACAGAATCGTTTATGTTGGAAAGGATCATTGACTCTGTTAACCTAACACTGCCAAATCCACCACTAAACCATGTTCCTCAGCACCACATCTACATGTCTCTAAAAAACCTCCAGGCATGGCGATTCAATCACTTCCCTGGGCAGCCTGTTCCAATGCTTGACAACCCTTTCAGTGAAGAAATTTTTCTTATATCCAGTCTAAACCTCCCCTGGCACAACTTGAGGCCATTTCCTCTTGTCCTATTGCCTGTTATTGGGAGAAGAGACTGACCCCCACCTCTCTACAACCTCCTTTCAGGTAGCTGTAGAGAATGATAAGGTCTCCCCTCAGCCTCCTTTTCTCCAGGCTAAACAACTCCAGTTCCCTCAGCTGCTCCTCATGTGTACCTTAAAAGCAAGATGACAAGATTTCAGGCACTCTGTTCCTACATTTCTTCTGGTTGGACTCGATGTCCTGCACACAGCGCGCTAGCTTCTGTGACTCCCTTTTTAAGCTGATTATCACCCAGGAATCTGAATTTTTAACTCAAATTTGTGATTAGCATTTTCAGACCTGGATGGCTCAGTAGCTATAGTGTGGCGTAAAAACAGGGCTGAGTGGAAGCGACATCTCCCAGGGGGTGGGCCATCACTGATGACAAATGTGGCCTCGTAGTATCCTTTGCTTACTGCATTTCCTGTGGAGGAAACCTAGAGTGAGATTTGCTGTGGATTATCTCAGTATCCATCTTATTTACACTGAGACAGTAAGAAAACCAGAATAAAACAAACTTCCTCACTTTGTCCCTTGGCATCACTGCTCTGATGTTGTCTTTATACTACAGCTTTCATGTGGCTTCCTGTGGGACTGACCACATCCAGGGGGAGAACAGAGAAGTGTTCTTTTTACAAACGACAAACATCTGCTTAATGCTGTCAAGAGCTCTGCCATGTGAAAGCTTCACTTTTTACCAGCTGCTGCCTCCACAGCGTCTGCTACTCTCCCAAAAACGTTCTAGTTCTGGGCATCAAATGGCATATATTGTGTGGTAGCCATAGGCTCCCTAACAAGTGAGTTAGGTCAGAGTGCAGATTCAGCGATGCCAGTTTAAGACACCAAAGTAGCTGATATTTTGGACAGACTAAAGCAAAGCTGCCAGTAAGATCAGACGTCATAGTCTGGCCTCTCATTGTCCAGGAAAGCAGAATGGCCCCTTGTTGACCAGGAAAGCAAGCTCTGACAGGCTCTGGAATAGGTTTAGGAAGGAGCTGCCAACTCTAGAGGAGATTTAAAACAGCCATAGCCAAATTAGTAATTAGAGAAACAAGATCCTTGGGATTCACCGCGACACCTTCTGACCTCCAGATATCTCAAGTCCTTGAGATAAATGAGCCTATTGAGCATTTGCAGTAACTCAGTTTCAGTGGGTACAAATACTTTATGATTAAATCCAGCAGCAGTGTGCCAGGAGATGGATCATATAGAGCTTAACACAATCAGAAAATTGTATCTATTAAACACACTTTCTGGCCAGCTCAGCCATTAACAGTTAAACTATAAAAGCATCGGCCTGAAATGCTGAATCTAAACAAAGCACAGGAGATGAAACACATTACTTTATGGGGTTATTATAGTCCTAAATCTAAGACTGTGAAGCCAAATCTCTAGGTTTCTTCTCCCTTAGTGATTTGCTGCTCAAGGAAAGGAAGGGTTCCAGAACACTGACCAAAGGTAATGCTTTAAGTACACTGACCACACCAACTACTGAAAATAATGATGATCTACAGCTTACATGATAGCAGCATACTTCCTCCATTGCTTGTTTTAATTCAAACTGATAGAGTCATAGAACTGGTGGAGTTTTGCATAAATCATCACTGGTAATACTCTTTCAAGGGTAATCACAACATTAATATCCCAGACAGGGCAAGAAATAATTAAAATGTAGTAGATTTCATATAGAGGATTTCAATATTAATGCAAAGCACCTGTAGTCAATAAAAATGAACAGTAGCTTTAGTTCATAGAAATGAATATTTAAAAACAATACGGTAGTGCATTTGCTTTCAATTCCTTTTTTTTTTTTTCTTGTGATCTTCATTCTTCTTGGTAATAATGGCATTTTTTTCTCCAACTAATACCTTTCATTTTTCTTTTATAAGAGCTGAAATGATGGCACATCTCCCACATCCCTCCCCCATCACTGCGCAACAATATATAGCACTGTAGATACATCCCAGATGTATTGGGTAGCACATTACTCTTTCCACCAAAGAAATCTGACTTCAACTCTTTTATTATGGGCCCAGATCAGCCGCCCCTGTTCATGTTGAAGAGTTTGTATAAGAAAACTGAGACTCCCCGCAGAAGGTGGCAAGCTCTGGTACACGTCTGCAGCTGTTGTATGCTGCAGCACTTCAGAGAAATGCTTTCGTATCCTCCAAGATTTTTTTTTTTCCTAACTTTGATATATAGCCATCTCTGAGCCTGACCCTATTAATGCACAAGTTACCGTGGCATTTCTGTACTGTTTACAGGCATCCACAACAGATTTGCAAACACAAAAGCAGACTAGGGTGAGCTCTCTGTGTTCCTTACAGATTGAGGTATTTGGAGTCAATAACAGGATTAGTGATTTTAGGTCACTAAGGAAGTAGCTAATTAACCATATATTATTTGATCCCTCCTAGTATGAAAAAAAAAGGATGGAGTTACAGATTCTCGGCCACCTCTTGGAATTTTCCGTGGCTAGAAAATGGCTATTTTGCAAATAATTTAATTGCATGCAGGGAGACAATGAAGCTAACTCAACAGCTTTACCATCTTAAAATAAGTAATGGGCTGCCCATGAATAAGCCAATGGCACAGCCAAATGCCAGTGTTGGAGAGTTACAGTCAAAGCCAGGCTTTGACATCTGGCCCCTGTGACTGCCAAGTTTATTCAATGAGTGATTGCAATGCATGACTGCATTAAAAAAAAAAAAAAAAGAGAGCAAGCGAGAAGGGGTGCAAAACGACCACCTTTCCCTCCCATCTCTCCTCCTCCTCCACCCCCATATGTCACGGTGCTAGTGAAAAGAACGATATCCTGCCAAATTAACGGTTCAATCCCATGTCTGCGACAAAATTTTTGGAACACGAAAGCTGTTCTAAAACCTAAGCCTGTATCAAAGTCTAATCTGTGACCTACAGGATAGGATGTGTTTGGAGAAGAACTCAAGCAAACCGGCCTTTTCAAGCCCTACAGAATCAGGGCACCCAAATTCAGTGTGACCATGCTGCTTTAAAAATCACGTTTTCCACTGCTCCGTTATCGCACAACAGTGCGTTGTGTCAGCAGGCCGCTGGTGAAGTGCAGTGTGCCTAATGATACTGGCCATCATTAGTAGCTGATTGAGAACTACTACATTTCATTTTGTGGTTCTCCAGCAACTCAAGTGGACTGTCTCTTAATTTTCAAAGAGTATTCTTAATCCATTCTTAAGGGTTTATGCACTATAGCAAATAACTCCCATTTAGAGACTCTCTGCGTTTTGATGCTGAGGAAGAATGATCTGAATTAAACATAGTGATTTTGAAATTGATTATTGAAGTTACATTAATCCCCCATGCTAGTGGAAACTATTATGCAAAATGAAACTTACTTTCAGTCACTATAATTTACTTCCCTTTGGACTTTAAAAGTGACATAAATGAAATTGAATTTAGCCTTGTGTCTTTCTGAATAACAGTGTCCATATAAGAGGTTTAGTCTGGTTTTACAGCTATTTAGATTAACTTTACTGAGGAAGATGATAGAAATTACATGGGAGAAGGTAGAGACTAGAGAAAAGCCCTTCAGAGCATGTAAAGTCTTACTTATTTCACAATCCTTAATTCAACCTTTCAAAAGAAACTGCAGATTCAGTGCCCTTTTTCTGTAATTAAACTGTCATGGGAACAGGGAACAGTGAAATAACTTGCAGTGTAGGCCTTCATCATGCTAAAACATATGCACATATGCACTTTTACCTTTGAAATCAGTGGATTACTCAAAGTATGGCAGCCAAACACCTGTGCTAATGATCACAAGATGTTGGCCTTGAAGTACAAAGCAGGAAATGGCCGAAGGAGACACCTAATAACTCTGTTGCTTACCCACTTCTGAGCTCATCAAGGTGTAAAGAGCAGCAATATTTTTTTTCCACCTTCCCCCAGGGATGCATGCCACAATTCCTCTACTGTGGACTTCAGTGCTGTAGACATCTACAGGGTGGACATCTGTATCCAGAGCTTCTTTATGGCCAATGGAAAGAAACAAGGGCTTCTAAGGTGCTCTTCATCTCATCCTGAAGTAGCTACCAAGTCATGCTCTAAAAGCATCTGTTTCCCTCCTTACCAAAGGAGCTCTGAGCTAGGTCAGGTGCTGATGTCTATGTCTTGGATATCTAGAGTTAGGAGAGATCAGTTTGTCTTCTCAGAGACTCAGAAGGATATTGGAGTCCAGTTGCTGGTAATGCAAATGCTTTCTCTATCCAAGATGGACAGGTGTGTTTTCGGGAAAAAGTCATAGAGAAAAAGGTGCTGTTGCTTTCAGTTAAAAGTTTCTAGGTGTATTAATGACCATTGTCACATTTAGGGAAATCTGGGTAACTTGCTATCCTCTCCAGGAAAAGCGAAAATGCAGAGAGAGAAAGCAGGTTTTATTTCTGCCTCTTCTGTCTGTTTGCTCTCTCTGTACAAACTACCTCAGGAACTCTAATGTTCTGGTGAAGACCGCTTTACTTTCACAGAACCAAGGTAAATGGTTTTTCTCCAGCTGCTTGATTAATAAAATGTACTGAGCACATTTCTTCATTCAGTAGATCATTATAATTCACCATTTGGTTCTAAGCTTTATTTATAACCACTTTATTATTTCATCAGAAACTCACTTAAAATCGTTTTACTTTGCATATAAAATTAGTAGAATGAACAATACCGGGTATTTTAAAACTAGCTTATTCCAGCAAGCCGTGCATTTCACTCACCTTTTTTAACAGTGTGTCTATGTGAGGTACGCAGACGAGGCTATCTCCCACTGGTCATATCAGAGGGTTGTTTAAGGATATCTTCCTATTAATCTGTCTCTCTTCCACAATTTTTTGCAAAGAACTTTGCAGAAGACAGCTGTAATGGTCTTGCTCCTTGCTTGTGGAGGACTATGGAAACTCCCATGTGTAAGTGGCCTCTGCTGCCCAGTTATCACAGATACATGCCCTCCTGCCAAACAAGTGGGGATTCCACTGTGCATGAAACAGCCCTTGGTTTTAAGGGAAGAAAAAGGACACTGCCATGGTCTGAAGCACACCCTTTTTTCCTCTCCCCTTTTAAAAGAACCGGAACAAAATGCAAGGTGCACTCTTCTTCCATAAAGGTAGGAATTTGATTAGCTCCAAGCAGTGCCTGGAGCTGAAGTCAAGAATGTGCTGACAGTTCAGTCACCTTGACCCTTCCAAATATGCAACCCCGCTCTCCAAGCTGCTCAATCAGTAACAGACTACTGCAGAAACCCTAAGTGAAGCCGTTCGGGCTGGTGTTTCTGCCAGACCCAAGGACAGGTCTGAGATCAACAGGGTGACAAATTAGAGTAACTGCTCATGTGTTCGCCTTCCACATTGTATAAAGATGCAAGATTTCAAATAAACTTGTGTATGCGATCAGTACCACTGGACTTTTGACCCTGGCACAATTTATTAAGCTTGTCATCGCCTTGCCCTGTGGCACATCATTAAGTGGAACTGTTCAGAGGCCATGTGGGGATTCCCTCTCTGAAAATGCAGTACTACAACATTTTGAAGAGCATCCTAGTCCCTCCAAAGGAGAAAGGTGCCAGATACAGTTCTCCAAGGAGCATGACTGCCAGACAGTCTGGCAGTCTAGCCTGACCTCCCGAGCGTAGTTCAACTCTTGCAGTGACAGCCAGAAGAGGAACTGGACTCAGGGCCAAAAACTAGAGCCATCTGGAGAAAACAAAAGTGTGGTGAAGGTAGGGCAGCAAGTGAAGAATCACATCTATAGCTCTACACTCAGCTCCAGATTTAAAATATTTTATTGCATTACCAATATCACACTTTTATTCTGTGGAAGCAACGAGCCGGTCTAATTTCATGCAGTAATTAGAGAGCTGTTGTCCCCATATCCATGTGTGCTCATGTGTCTTTAGATCAGAAACACCTGGAACCTCTATGGGATGCATCCATATACTCCAGAAGCTGATGGTTGGTGATCACAGCCTGGGATCATTTTTTTCCGGCCTTCCTGATAGGGATTTGTCTCACCAGAATTTAGTCTGGATCTGGAATAGGATGTCATTGTGTAAAACAGGATCAAGGCACAGTTGAGAAATTTTGCAAGTCTCATGCTGTTGATCTCTGCCCTGTTTCACTTTCAAGGTCTTCGAGAACAAAACAGTATTTAAGAGATTTGGATGCAGGTTACGTGCAATTTGGTACAAGAGAGCACTTCTTGCCCTCCCCATGGTGCCTAGCTTGCTGAAGCAGCTGAAAGACCTGAGTTTTAGAGAAAAGATGTTCCCAAGTGCCCAAAGTTATGCTCCAGTGCAAGGCTGGAAATGTTGCCACCTAGTCCGAACTGAACATCCAGCTTTTTATTTCTCCCAGAAAACTTGACAATTCACTTTCAAACACACAGGTGACAAAGGAGATCCCCCTCTGCACAGTGACATCTGGCACAGCCTCTCAGGAAACCAGGGACAACAGTGCTCCCATTCAGAATGTTTGGCTCTACCTTAACTCCAGCAAAGCACTGTGTGGCTCTGCAGGTGGTGGGTAAGGACATTGTGCCAGGACCTGCAGGGACAAAAATGCAAGCTTCATGAGCCAGGACAGGAACAGGGA
Organism: Chroicocephalus ridibundus; assembly: GCF_963924245.1. Taxonomy (NCBI): domain Eukaryota; kingdom Metazoa; phylum Chordata; class Aves; order Charadriiformes; family Laridae; genus Chroicocephalus; species Chroicocephalus ridibundus. The sequence continues at coordinate 28,263,315 of NC_086284.1, forward strand.
TCAGTCTTCCTCTGTATTGATAGTACCTGCTGGAGGCCAGGGCAGGGCAGGCCAAGTGCCGAGTCCTGCACTTGGGTCACAACATCCCCATGCAGCGCTACAGGATTGGGGAGGAGCGGCTGGAGAGCTGCCTGGCAGAAAAGGACCTGGGGGTGGTGGTCAACAGCCAGCTGAATATAAGCCAGCAGTGTGCCCAGGTGGCCAAGAAAGCCAACAGCATCTGGCTTGTATCAGGAACAGTGTGGTGAGTAGGACTGGGGAAGTGATCACCACCCTGTACGCAGCACTGGTGAGGCCCCACCTCGCGTACCATGTCCAATTTTGGTCCCCTCACTACAAGAAAGACATTGAAGTGCTGGAGCTTGTGCAGAAAAGGTCAACAAAGCTGGTGAGGGGTCTGGAGAACAAGTCTTATGAGGAGCAGCTGAGGGAGCTGGGGATGTTTAGCCTGGAGAAAAGGAGGCTGAGGGGAGACCTTATCATTCTCTACAACTCCCTGAAAGGAGGCTGTAGAGAGGTGGGGGTCGGTCTCTTCTCCCAAGTAACAAGAGATAGGACAAGAGGAAACGGCCTCAAGTTGTGCCAGGAGAGGTTTAGACTGGATGTTAGGAAAAATTTCTTCACTGAAAGGGTTGTCAAGCAGTGGGACAGGCTGCCCAGGGAAATGGTTGAGGCACCATCCCTGGACATATTTAAAAGACAGGTAGACATAGTACTTAGAGAGATGGTTTAGTGATGGTTTTTGTCAGAGTTAGGTTGGTGGTTGGACTAGATGATCTGAAAGGTCCCTTCCAGCCTAGACAATTCTATGATTCTATGAGATATTGTACCAGTTATTTGACTGTTTATTCATTTGGATAAACCCCAGAAAGGATCCTGGATATTAATATCAGAGTCTGAATCTTCTGTTTCACAGGTAAGTGTCCTGACTACCACAACTCCTGAAATGCACATGCTCTCTGATTTTGCCCAGAGACTGAAGAGCTTTGCTATGTAGTGGGATCAAGTTAAGAAGAGACATGGACACCGACCAGATCCAGATAAGGCTTCTTGCCTGTAGACTTAGAAGAAGCTACTAGAAGGTGTTTTTTGCAACCACACAAGCTGAAGAAGGAAGTGGCCTTGGTTTTCTACTTTCTACATCTCCACCTTAGCACTTCCAACTCTGCTTACTGCAAAGAAGAGCCTGTCTCCATCCTTGCAAAGACCTTCTGTAGCTTTCTATCCCGTGAGCAGGACACTGGGCTGTGGATCCAGACTCTATGCATATGTATGCATATAAAAATATGTACAAGGTATATTCCTACAGTGTTGCCTCAGTTAAACTCTTTTGATGGAGAGGTTTAAGACCTTCCATTGTGCTTAGTGTTTCCTAATGACAAGACTTAGATGGCTACTACTGAAGGTATCCCGTCTCTTTTATAACTGGCCTTTTGAAGCCAAATCTCAGCTTTGGGTTTCACCCCAAGAGCCAGGAGCCCTGGCAGAGGCCTTGCAGAACTTTATTTTGAAGTACCCATGTCTTTTATTGGATCCAGACTTCAGCTATCAAAACAGACTTGTTTTCTTTTGTCTCTGGCACTATGAAGAACATGAAGTTAATTCATGTATAATGTGACACAGGGAATCAGTTGTGCACCAAATGGGGCTGAGACCACAAAAGGTCAAAGGACAGATGTGTTTAAAATTTTGCACGGTGTTACTGTGTGCACGTGCATTTCGGGGGGAAAGGGGATTAAAGTTTTCTCACAGTTGGGCCACATTCTTTCCATGATTATTTAAGCATTACTCGAAGCAGATTCTAGCTCACACAAATATCCGATTAGTGCAGCTAAGACTGGCATGGAGCAGGCGTTCAGTGTGTGAGGTCAGATTTGTTTTGCTGGAATCAAATGTGCTTATGAAAAGCATTCTGGTCTGCCAGGAATCCTTCCTGGGATTTTTTTTCTTGGTTCAGAATGGTGTAGATTTCACAGAGTTTATGAAACGTCTAAATGAAAAATTCTTGCTGAAGTAGCTACATTAGCGAGGAGTGTGGAAAATGCAATCTTGTAGGCAGTTTATTCTGGTAAAAGGTGCCAATATAAAGGCTGGTGTTTAGAAATATGGTGTAATGCTGCCTAGAAAGTAGTTCCTCTTTCAAGTATGAGCTGCATGTTTGTTAGGTGGTTCTGACAACCTAATTTCAGTAGTACAGAGTAAGCCACAGAAAGTCAACTGCCCAGCCATGCAGTTTTTGTTTGCCAGCAAGTCCTTGAAAACAATGCCTAGTGAATCTAGATGAGTGCTTTAGTGCAGGCTGAGGATATGTTTTGAAGAAAATCTCCCATTTGTCCCTGTGTACCTTGCACTGGGTCACGGAGCAGTCTCTGAGCGTGCAAGCTCTGAGCATGGGCTGCTCTTGGTTGAACTAAATAAAATGACAGGCTTCAGGAGACCCTTTAGCGTCTTCCAGCCAGTAGTGGGCATTCAATCCATGAGATGAGACTAGAGCTACCTGAAGTACTGCCTGAAGTATACTGTTCCCTGAAACGGGGATGGTGTGACCTGCAGATCCTCAGCACCAGCTGACCCGCTCTGCAGACTCACTGCTATTGCAAGTCACTTCTTAATAATGCAGAAATGAACCAGTTTTTGGAACCAAGCCTTTGAATGGAAAGGAAAACAAGGCTATTAAAACGTTTTGATTTCTCATTCCCACTTGGTTTCAGTCTTGGGTTTTGTCACTGAGCCGCACAGGCATTTTTGCCACTTAAGATCAAGATTTGCAGAGTGATTAGACTGGCATTAGGCCTTTCATACTGCATTTATTCTTTCATAACAGATTTTACTTCCCTTTGCATGAGTAAGCAGAACAGCATGACTCCTTGTCTCCCTTCACGACTCAGAGCATAAGCTAGAGAAAGGCTGGTGCAACTGAACCAGCAATATTTTGACTTTACTGAAGAGTCTCCTCTGTGTGGGAACAGAGATCTGTGATCTATGTGGTTTGCAATTTCAGTGCTGGTCTTCTCTTGCAACTAGCACAGCCTGTCCCCTGAAAATAAACGCAGAGTGAACAGTGTATGTCTCCCCAGGGGAGACTACAGAGCAGAATGGTCTAATCTGCTAGCTTTCCTGACCGGGCAAGCCATTTTATTTTGGTTACATTCAAGAACATTTGCTTATTCTGTGAAACGGTGTGCTGTATCCTGATTAGGGAAATAGTTTAGGCTTAAAAATGGAATGCAATGGTCAGTTGTCATGTTGTTACTGCTTCTTTTTTTGGAAATAAACTGCCTGGAGAAATGACCAAAGTTGCATAAGCAAGGGCAGCCCAATGGGTAGGTATCCCCATGGTCACCTTGGAAGCTGCAGTACTAAAGGAAGACTTCAGGCTGTCAGAAGGCTGCCTGACAGGAATGGCTGAGCCCCTGTCAGGCCCAAGAGGCATCTTCAGAGGGCAGCATGCCCCAGCCATCTATCTTAGTGTGTGATATACTGTGCTTGGGAGATGTCTCTTGCTCTCTCAGAGATGATTTTAAACTGGATATTTAATGTTTGAAGTGCTGAGATGACTTCCACCCTAGATTTCCATTCCCTCTTCTGCCTCTCCTCCCCAGTGTGCCACAGCAAGATTTATGTCCGTTTGTCTGCAAGGCAGACTCACATTTATAAAACTGAGATAAAATACCTTCGCTACCTCACAGAACCATTTCTGCAGTTAACTTCAATAAATATTGTTGATCAGGTTCTTTGATATTGGAGACCGAAGATCCTAAAAAAGTCCTAAAAATTGTCATTATGAATGACATAATTGAAAGTATTTTCACATCTCGTATGACCCTACACTGAAAACATGATTTTGATAATTCAATGACAATAATTTATCAAGTATTTTCTGGTAAATGTCTTAAAAAAGTCTGGCAAACATAAATTACACCCAGCAGCTTATCTGCGAAGTACTGGAAAAATCTATATCTTTGGTCTGATTTTACACAAGGGTTAACTAACTCACAGGGAATTTAATGACTGTTAGAGAGAGGCCAGACTACAATGCAACGTGGGGCATCCTGATTACAAAAGCCATTACTGGTTAGATTGCTTGTTCTGACCAGCCTGGGGAGAGAATGTCCTAGTGCAAAGAGCAGTGTGGCATCCTCAGCCTGTCATTTTCTCTCCATCTTCTCTTTGTTTTTCTCTTGAAACAGAAAGACTCTTTGCAATGAATTGCTTTTGAAAAAAATTAAAGATCTGCAGAAGACTATTAGTTGAGGGAGCAACTCATGCTGCAAATAGAAAAGGATCTGATAAGTGTCATGCATTTTCTATTCGAAAAACCCAGGGAGCTGAAAAACATGGTTCCTGGGTGCATTGTATCTGTGCTTGCATGGGACTGTCTCAGATCTTACAGGTAGTTCTTACACCATCCACAGTAAGTTTTCTCACGCTAATAGCACTGTTTTGCTCTCTAGAGAACTAACTACTCGCAGCAAGAAGAAATCTAGTCAGCATATGAAATAGTTCTGGTTTGAGCTGCTGGGAGCTTGGGGTCTCTTCTTTCTTTCTGTAAGGTTGTTTCTGTACAAAACCTTAGCTTAAATATTTACATCTATTTACCTGTGCATATACTGCTGTAACAGCAATCAGGAGAGCATCTCAGGATCTTCACCTTAATTTAGGTGTGTTTGCTTTTAGTGCAAACTGTGTTTTTACCACTCTAGAGATATGCTTTAGCAATGCATGAATGAGACAGACCTTTGCATATTGAAATAAAGCTGTTTGATGGATTTCAACATTTGTTCTGTAAAAAAGAAAAGTATGGAGGATTATTACCATCAAAGACATCTGCTAGTGGCACAACCAACATGCAGCAGTGCCTAACTATGGTGAAGGCCAAGTTCAAAGAGAAAGGTGATGGCTGCTGCCATTCCATTTCCCAACTTGTCTCTAGCTGGTGGAACTGTCTGGGAGTCCTAGGGCCAATAATCCTAAATTATTCCAATTTGAGGTAGTAAATGAAGTGTTGGGAAGCTAAATATGCTCAAATAAGACGTACTCAGCTAAAAAAAATTGTCAGCCTGCAATTCCTTACCCTCTAGAGAACACAGGGAGAGAGCATCCAAATATTTCACTGCCCCAGGGGGTTCCAAACATGTATGATGTTGAGTGATGGTTGGAAAAAGAAGGCAATAGACCTGGTTCTGGATGAGGCTGACAAATAAATAGGAATTGTATTTCTATATAATGCTTTCACTGTTGTCCTTAGTATCCTTTGGTTGGTATTATTATCTTTTTGGTTTTATTTTGGACATTGCAATACAACTATTAAGTGGAATCCGGAGAAAGGACACAGGCAAATCCTGGGCCTAAGACTGATCTCCCTCTTCAGTTGGTGCCTTCTGGAAGGGAACAGCCTTGTCATCAGAGGCCACTGTCAGGGGTACAATTCCTGGATGTTTGTCGAAACTTTCCCTGATTGTTTCTTATTTCAAGAGCCTTGGCTTCTCCTTGCTCTGGAGCTGGCATTCAGACATGAGTAACGACAGTCAGGCATTTGCTTTTCAGGTGAACATCCATATATCTCAGTCAGGGGACAAAAGAGCAGCTGAGGGAAATGAGATATGTGAATATTTACAGGCGCATAGAACACATGATTTCCTCTTTAATGCTAATCATGGGCTTGAAAAAAACAGACAGGATTGGCAAAGGAAAAGTATTAGTCCAGGTTTAGTATTTGGCTGACAAACAAATAGGAGGTGTATTTCCATTCTAATGTTTTCATTGACATTTTTAGTATCTATTTGGTGCTATCCTATTTCGATTCATAAATACTTGCTGACACATCTTTGAGCTGCAAAATATACTCCATGTGTATTTTTAGAACAAAGTGACCCCTACCCTATTTTTTCCACAAGGGAACAGCGAAATGTGGAAGGGTAATTGAGCTTTGAGTTTTGTATTTACAGGCAGCTTTGCATAGATTACTGTGTTTAAAATTAATGATCCTTTAATTAGCACGATAAACCAGAAAACTAAAGCAAATATAGGATGACCAGCTCTTACTTTAAAATTGTCTGAACCTGCGAACCATGCTGATCTGAGAACTATCAATGTTTAAAATACATATTAATGAAGATTACAAAAGCCTGCTTATGACAAAAAAAAAATCTGCTCATTAAAATAAAAATAGCATTTTGGAAGTTTTTAAGAACTATTTGCATATCAGAGAAAGGAATCCAGTTTGGAAATACTCTCATAGCACCGTTTACTAGCTGGTTTGCCTGAGATTAGACTAATCAGCTGGCACTGAAAGAGCTGGCATTTGGTTTTACTGATGCATTACAAAAGTGCACTGTTGCATTCCCTGCTCCTGTAAGCTTTGATTAAGGTTTCACACCGCTGTTGTTAGAAAAACGCCTTGCTGCAGCAGTGAGGAAATTTACATTCTCCAGGCCCATGTGGTTGGATGTTGTGAATGAGAAAGGATTGTGTCAGAAGGGGTGCGAACTGGATTAAAACAGGGAGCCTTCTGCTTGCCAGCTCTAACAGCAGAGCACAGCGCAATTTACCTTGTGCTTAGTAAACAGTTAAGATAAAAACAAATGGGATCTAGGAAAAAGGAGGTGGTGAAAAGAGAGAGGCTGCCTAGAGAAACTGGAGGAAGCTTTGCATCTGACACCCAAGCGTGGGTGCAGTCAACATGCTCGAGGGCAGGGCTGCGTTCAGAGGGACCTGGGCAGCCTGGAGGTACAGCCAACAGCAACCTCATGAAATTCGATGAGGAAAAATGCAAAGCCCTGCCCCTCAGCAGGGAAATAATGGCAGCGACACGGTCTGGCTCTGCTGTGGGGCAGAGCTGCTGTAGGTGCTCTTTGGGTTTGGTAGACGTCGAGCTTAGCATGGGCCAGCAGCGGGCCTAGCAGCAATGAGGGGCAACAGTATCCCAGGCTGTATGAATATAAGCAGAGCCAACAAAGCAAGGGAAGTGATTACTCCCTCTGCTCAGAACTTGTTAGACCTCATCTAGGTTACTGGCTCAAGTTTTGGGCTCCCCAGTTCAAGAAAGACATCAATGAACTGGAGGGAGTTCAGTAGAGGCTACTACAACCGGAGGGAGAAGAGCACTTGCCCCATAAGGAGAAGCCGAGGGACACGGACTTGTTCAGGCTGGAGAGCAGGCTGCTTTGGGGGCACCCAATAGCAGCCCCCCAGCACCTACAGTGAGGATGGAGACAGACTGTTCAAAGTGGTGCGTGGTGGGAGGACACTGAACTTGTAGCTGACCCTGCCAGGGGCAGGAGGTTGTGCTAGAAATATGAAGTCTCTTGCAAAATGAACTATTCTGTGGTCCTACAAATAGCAAGAAAGGGGAATAAGTCAGGCAACTAAAATATTGGAGGAGTTTGTCTGCCAGAGATTTGGCATGCAGAAAGGTCTTTCCTAATCTGAATCACAATTGCTTTTTATGCACCAGTGGGGAAGCACGCAGAGGCAGCACAGGAGATCAGCAGATAGATTTCCTGGTGGATAAACATTCAAAAAATACTGCCATTCCACCCCGCGAGGAAAGCAAGGCTTCTGAAGTCTCAAAAGTGAAGTAAAAACCTGAAAAGAGAAAGTGAGACTGACACAGTTGACTTGTCAGGGCAGTTGGCAGGGCTATGAGAGGTGCTCAGGCAGGCACAAGTACTCAGTCCAGGGATGGACCGTGGGTCTTTGAGTCCTGATAAATAATAAGAAGAAATGAAACTTAACCAAAAGAGCCTTAGAAACATGCCAGTTGGTTTTATTTGGGAGTGACTGAGCTCTTCGTGGGTAAAAACTAAAATCAGAGGGAAAGATAAAATGCATAATTCAAAGTTATAAGAGAACATGAGTCACATGCTGAATGCCACAAAATCAGGTCCCAGGCTTGGAGATACCATTAAAATACAGTAGTTAAAAATCAGCATTCTGTTTCTGAAGGAAGTTGCAGCCAATTTGCTGATTAATCCTCCTTCAATCCTGTAGAACAAGTACTCTTTGGCCTACATAAAAAGCATCAGAGGCTAAAACTCCAGGGCCCTTGAATACATTTTTTAATGAAGCTATTTTAATCAGTGTTGAAGAATTAAATATATTCAGGGAGACTGTACGTTTTGGGTGATTGGTAATGGGTGACTGAGCTTTTCATTTTGTGTCACTGACTTGAATACTGCCCAGCACTGAAGTGGTTGGAAATCATCACTACTATCTGCTGGTTTCAGTCCAGTTTCTAGAGGACAGGTGTCTATACTATGAAAAAAAATAATCATGTTGACACTAATTTGTATCTTTATTGACAATCGCAGTAGAGAGGCATATATGCAACTGTGCATGACTCCTGAAGAGCTTTTTCAGAGACAGAAATGGAATACTAGAATAAGATGGAGGCATCACTTGCAAATATTAATGGCCTCTGTGTGTATATAGATATACATACACATATGCATAAACTGTACTTATAACCTATCAAGAGAAATAGTTTCCTACCCTTTAAATTAAAAAAAAAAATTCATATTGAACAAAAGGCCACATAAAGATTGCCTTCCAATCAAACGGTCTTTCTGGAGTTCATTTCATCACAACTTCTGCTTATTCTAAAACTATTTTCTTGCACAAGAGCTTTTCCAAAGCAAAATCAGAGTGGAGGACTGCATCCCCACTCCTTAATTCGCCTCCCTGCAGTCACAGAAGGTGGCACCTTCAGAGTTCCACTAATGCTCACATCTTCACCCATTAATTGTCTGCTGCTTTGCATAAGGAGGGTGTTTCAGAAAAAGGTCATTGAGTAGGGGCCTGGTTATTGGATTAATTTCAGGCTTTGGCAGCCTTACTGTACCTGAAACTGCAGGGATAGACCTGACTCCTGGATTAGCAACAGAAAGGGAAGCCAGACCTTCGCACACCCCATACCCAGGTAAAGTCCCAGCTGTCCTTCCAGCCTCAGGTAGAGCAACTGACAGAGGGAGTTATGAGAAGGATGGAAAGCCTTCTGGCAGAGAGAGTTATAAGGATAGATTTATTCTCTTTTCTTCTAAATGAAGAAGTAGAACAGTTCTTGGGGCGTTAGAATGAATGATGCAGCCAAACATTTCATGATGTGCTCTATACCAGAAATAGCAATGTTTCCTTTGGTCTTCTCATCTCCATGGAAGTGACACACTCACCTACCAAATCCCTATGGCTTTCTGGTTGTGATCAAAGAACTTCTATGGTCTGGTGCTAATGAAGAGACAGTTGGCAGAGAAGGTAGTGGAGAAGTATTTAGCCAAAATCTAGGGACATGTAGCCAAAGGGGGACATGTGCCACTACGTAGGTAAAAGTGTTTTGTTTTGTTTTGTTTGTTTTGTTTTTCTGAAGGTGCAAAGCTTCCATTAGAATTGATAGAACTTCTTAATGATGTTACATTAATTACCATAATAAGAATGTATCCAATTAAGCCAATAAATATAAATATATTCAGCCTAAGGAGATGACTTGCCTCACGCTTCTCTTTTCTTGGCAGACTTTCTTCCCGCGGTAACCTTCTAAATGTGGCACTTGAGGGTGCCTAAAGCTTATGTACCCCCAAGAAATCTTTTGTAGAATTCAATTTCTGACTGCTGCTGGATGTTGATTGAATGAAAACAATTTGATATTTAGCCTTGCAGGCCCAGCCAAGTCTGTGGGAAATGAAGCTTGTACTCTTTCTGCTTTGTCACCTGCCATAAACACCTAACTCTCATCAATTCATGCAACAGGAACGCTACTGCCTGGCTTTGTGATCTGCTGTTAAAAACATGGCTTGGAAAACAAATGCATTGTTACATTTTCTTCATCATTATATCAGTTGATTCCCAGATGAATGAGAAGTGTATTCAAAATTGTTCTGAGCTGGTTTAACAGCTGTCAAGAAATTTAATTGGAGTTTTATTGAGTAGTTTTGAAGATTGGCTCCCTTGTGTCTCTATAAACACTCTCACAGTCGTTATACCAGTGTCAAAAATCCTGCATGAAAAGACTGGGCTGCCAAGGGGACAGGGATTAGAAATAGCTAGGCACCTCAAAGAAATCCACAATTTCCAGTACAGCACAGAGTGAGGCACCAGCCCTCTTCACTGGCAAGGCTGGGCCATTTTCAGTCACAAGTGTAAGAGCTCTAGGCCAGAAGAAAAGTCAAGTGAAAATTCATTTTATAGCCTGGTCATTAGTGTGCCCAGAGAGCAAAAGGGAAGACCCTGACTTCTGTGGTTACTGACTCAACATTTGTGAACAATTGCATGATATTTGTATTTCCTTTTTTTAATAAAAATGTTTCTCAGATTGCTTTATAATTATTGCTACTTTTTAACTGAGAGAAACCATTAGCACCAAAATCACGTAATTAGCAAAAAGCATTTTAAGAATTAAGGGTTTCATTTGTATGTCCTGGAAAGTCTTCCCAGTCAGCTATAATACATGAAAAGGACAGTTCTTTCTAGAAACCGAGAAAAAACTCGCTTTATGTAGAAATGGAGGGAGATAGGAGACAGTTTTTCAAGGTTTGCCCATTTCTACTTTGTAATAGCTGTAAACAAAGCAGTGTTATTTTCCTTGCTCATGTAGTTCAAGTAATGAATGTACAAACCTGCGGTTGTAAAAAATCTGTAGCCCCTAATAAATCATACCCTGTGCTCGGTAAGAACGTAATCCATCACCCGTAGAATTAAATGGAAAGATACCCATGGTCTCTTGGGCTCTGCTTCAAGCCATCCCATCACAGGGCTAAGCAGATGCTTAACCCCAAGTCATGACAAGAATCAAATTCAGTAAAGGGCCCTTTCTAATTAGGTATGAGACTTTTATGCCCTCTCTTATTTTCTTTGTGTTAGTTGAGTCTCCCACATTCGCTGCCTTTTTCTTTAACTACCTGAGTTACGATTCACATTGAACAGCACTTCCCAGTGGTTTCATCAAAGTGAAAGGGACTGTGAATCAAATCACTTTTATATTCTACAAGTACAGAAGATCATTGTAATTGTGATGCCTTTGGGGTTGCTTAGAGCTCCAAAACCTCAGAAGAGAGTCCCTTTTCTAAGCGGGGGGAAAATAACTCCCTCTACAAAAGGAAGACCTTCCCATATGCTGATGTTTTGTAGACAATAGCTTTCTTACTGTTAAAATGACAAACAGAAAGTATCATAAAAAAGGACCTGACAATCACTTGATTACAGCATCACTTGCTTGACACTTTAATAAAAGTGGCATTAAAATAATATTGGATATAAAAATGTAAGATGAAAATAAATGGGACTTTCAGACCCTAGGATTGTTTTAATAACATTGAGTTACTTTGCAATGTTCATATCTTTATCTGCTGATACAATTCAAAGGGTGATCACAGTTTAGTGCCACAAAAAATGTTGAATGGGGAAAGAAAGGCCATATTGCATGTAAGAAGCAAGATTCCTCCCCATTGTAAACACAGTTTTGCCCTGGCTACTGTTTTACAACAAAATACAACCATGCCAGCATTAGGAGAGCACTAGTGGGCTCAAAGTTGTCAATTAAAGCATGTGTTTACTACTCACAGTCCTGATCTTCCCAAAGAGGGGTTTTTTTTATATCTTTATGGAAAGGACAGAAGTATCTCAACACTGAAATGTTTATAGTACCTTTTATTATGAATGTCCACAGGCATTAAAAAGAAATAGTAGAAACATGGTATTTCTGGGGCTTTGTTTCAGAATCCAAAGGCCTCTTAAAGCCCAAAGCTGGCACAGAGATTTAAGGGAGATTAGACTCTGTGAGTCTGGGGTTTATTGTGTTCCGCCAGCCCTCTCTCACCCATTATACCTTGCAATCTCCTGTGAGGTTTCAAGCTTCCTGCCCCATTAAAGGAATTCTTCCCTGTATTTATGTCTTGCAAACTTACGTCAGCATTTACTTACCCTGAGCCCCTCGGATTTTCCTAATGCATTAATTGAAGGAAAGTTGTTAGGACTATGGGTAGAGCAGCAAAAATCATGCCAGAGATGTCGAATCATTTCCAGCTGCTCCATGACTGTGTGTGCATCTTTGCAAGCTCACCAAAAGGAGCAGGGAAGAAAGAGAGGTTTGGAAAGACCTTCAAAAAACAAGCCATCATGTCACACAGAGAAGGGAAGACTCACCCCGATTTTGAAATCTGAAACTTCATCCCAACTCTAGTCCCCAGAGGAAAGCAATAGTTCACATTCCCTGCTCGTGTGGACTTTTTAGTGCGTCACTTAAAGTACAAGGCCATTTCAATTTTCCTGAAAAGAAAATCACTGAAAGCGTGAAGTGCTATGATAGTGCTCCATCCTATAGCCTAAGGTCTTCCCAATGTTCTACCCATAAAATGTTATGACAGTTATCAGCCTTGTAGATCTATCCTAATTCTGGAAAGCTAGTCTCCTTTTTGCCACTTTATCATAACTTACACTGTTCAAGTCATGACTTCATTGAGAACATCGTTGTCTGTAAATAAAACTTGCCCTGAAATTTGTTCATCTACTGCCTCCGGTGGCTTTGTGGATCTGAGACTGTAATTAGAAAATGCAAATTAGAATTGGTAATTGGTTTCATGACTGAATGTTAATAAATAGTTCTTGCACAGCTGAGAAGAAATGAAATCTAGTCCAATGTTTTATCTGTGTTGGCTCCATGGAGTTAATACAAGCAAAAAGTAGTAAAAACTTACTTTTGTCATTAAAGTGAACAGATCTACTTCTGAACACATTAAAGTGACAAATCTGATGAGTGAGAAGGTGACATTTTTACATAGTTAATTTTCAGAATAGAGCTGCACTTTAAAACATGATGTTAAAAGTGAAGGTTCCTTGTGCTGATCAGGAACATATTCCACCCAAGGAGAAGACGGGGCCACAATCACAGTGCAAAGGGGATGAGGGGAGTCAACCAGTGTCATTTAGCTGACGGCCTTCAGGAGTCCTTCCCTGTGTCGGTGTGAGATCACCAGCAGCTCTTGCAAAAAATATCCCCGGCAGTGACATTTTCAACTCCCTTTATCAGGGCAGGACTGTACCATCCAGAGAAACTGTAATACCCAGAAGTATTAGGGAATAATGGTTTGCATGTGACTGATGGATGGCATTTTTTCATGAGGCAGAAGGGAGCAAGCTTAGTGCCGTGAATTTACAGTGAATGTGTGTTATGCTGTAAATACATGTTTGTGTGTGGATGTCTGGGGTTTTACTGTACCCCTCTGCCCTCCCAATTAGTGCCTGTTGCCTTTCTTCATCCTGAGCCTAAGGTACATTCAAGGAAACGTTGAAGAGAGATTTCCCCTACTTCCTATGCCACATATTGCGCTTGCATCCAGCCCTCCAGCCTCCTAATTTTCGAACAGACTTCCCATCTGTTAAAATTGTTTTCCCACAGGAGAATTTACATATGTCCCCACTTAGCACACAAATGGAGTAAAGAATTGAAGGTCACAATAAAAGTCAGTGAAATAATGCTTTGAAATCACATGAATAAATTGCCTTTTGGAGAAGATGAAGGGAAAAGTTGAGTGTCTTCACCAGCTGAAATGTCTCTCCCCTTGAAGAAACTCATTAAATCTCCTGTCCCACCTCAAAAATATCCAGACAAGTTGAATAGAACTAAGAATAAAAATGATCTGAACATCTCACATGCAACATTTGCAGAAAATCAGGAGCAGAAAGCTGAGCATAGTTTATGTGTGGCAGTCATAAAGGTAGCTAAGGATGCTCAAGACAGAATCACCAGTAGATACCCATAGGGAAAAATCCAGTTTGCCATCTTCATGACAATAATCCTGTTGGTAGGGACTGTAAATCAACATATGGCAAGAAATGTGTTTTTCTTAGAAACTGCTTATTGCATACCTGATATATCTGCAGGAGAAAGAGGTCTAATGCTGTGTGCTCTCGGGAACTGTGACTGTTCATTATCAGATCAGAAATGTATTTCATAGGCCAAACTTCATGCGAAACAAATCACTTCAGCTTTATACGCTCTCCTGAGGCAAGACCAATTTACACCAGCCAAGGATATTGTGGGATATCTGCAACCTTCAGAACTATTGCCTGCCACTGGAGCGCCAGATTCTCATTCTCCCAAATGCCAAATTGATATTTCGAAATAGAAACAGTACCTAACAAATTACTGAAACTAAATGAGGACTAGCAGGCCTGATTTCTCATTATGTTGCTTCTGTCGGCCAGTGTGCACTAACATGGAGGTGAATGAGGCCCTTGAAGCATGCTGCAGCGCAGAGCATGAGTTTATAAGCACATTTGCCAGGCAGACTTGTTTTTTTGGACAAACTGAAAAATCTAAGTAGGGAAAAGCAGTAGATCTGAGTCATGCACACTTTCTACTGCATTTCATTAAACTTTATTCTTTAAAATGTATTCACACTCGCAGGACTCACAATGCATGTGATTGTGCTATCATGTAGGAAGAAAGCTAACTAAACACTATTTGAAAAAGGAATGTTAAGTAGCAGAGTGTCTTGAGGGCTAATTATTTGGTGAGGTAAGAGCTGGAAGAGAAAATAAACAGCCCTAATGGAACTAACAGATGATACTTTATAAGAACTTCAGCACACTTGGGCGAATGGAAAAATAATTTCTGGAAGAGTTCAGAACAAAAGCAGAATAAAAATAGAGAAAAATGCCTCAAATAGAGATTTCAATCTGAGAGAAGAAATCTGGAAAATAGTAGTGGTAAAATAAGGTTAGGAATCATTATCTATTTATTAGCTGGCCTCCAACAATGTGTTCTTCATTGTACTAATACAGTGTATTCAGTCCGTCACTGATGGTCTTGAAGATATTTATATTCAGATGGCGGCAACAAAAATTGTGGACACAAAGACATGGGAATTGCTCATCTGTCCTGAGCCAAGCTGCAGATATTTCGTCTGTGTTTTCTTTCTGTCACTCTACCCTCCTTCCCAGGTTTGTGGAGAGATACTGGCCACTTCAGAGGCCATTTCATCTCATCCTAAAATGCTTATCTGAGTGGAATGATCAGCTGCACAAAGTCTAGTTGGAGGCCAGTAACTAGCAGTTACTGGGGTCAGTAACTGGGCCCAGTCCTATTTAACGTCTTCATTAATGACCTGAGGCAGAGTGTATCTTCAACAAGTTTGATGATGACACAAAATCAGGAGGAATGGTTGATACTCCAGAGGGTTATGCTACCATCCAGAAGGACCTTGACAGGCTGGAGAAATGGGTCGACAGCAACATCGTGAAGTTCAACAAGGAGAAATGTGAAGTTTTACACCTGAGGAGGAACAATCTGAGGCACCAGTATACACTGGGGCCACCTGGCGGGAAAACAGCTTTTCAGAAAAGGGCCTGGTGGACACACAGTTGAATATGAGCCAACAATGTGCCCTTGCAGTAAAGAAGGTGAGCATTATCCTGGTCAGCATTAGGCAAAGTAATGTCAGCAGGTCAAGGAGTTGATCCTTCCCCTCTACCCAGCACTGATACGGCCACACCTGGAGTGCTGTGTCCAGTGCTAAGCTCCCCAGTACAAGAAGGGAAAAGTACACAGAAGTACAAGAAGTACAAGGAGTACACATGGACATACTGGAAAGGCCAAGAAGATTATTAAGGGATTAGAGCACATCACATTGTCTAGAGGAGGGCAACAAGGCTGATGAAAGGTCTGGAAGGCATTTCCTATAAGGAGTGGCTATGGATGCTGGCTTTGTCTAGTTTCGAGAAAAGGAAGCTAAGGGGTGACATCATTGCTCTTTACAGCTTCCTGAGGAGGGGAAGTGGAGAGGGAGGTGCTGATCTCTTCTCCTTGGAATCCAGTGACAGAACGTGTGGGAATGGTTCAAAGCTGCATCAGCAGTTCAGACTTGACATTAGGAAACATTTCTTTACCCCAGAGGGTGGTCAAACACTGGAACAGGTTGCTGGAGAGGTGGTTGATGCCTCAAGCCTGTCAGTGTCTAAGAGATATTTGGACAATGCCCTCAATAACGTGCTTTAACTTTTGATCAGCCCTGAAGTGGTCAGGCAGTTGGACTAGATGATTGTTGTAGGTCCCTTCCAACTGAAATTATTCTATTCTATTCTATTCTATTCTATTCTATTCTATTCTATTCTATTCTATTCTATTCTATTCTATTCTATTCTATTCTATTCTATTCTATTCTATTCTACATGAGGAAAGGCTGAGATAGTTGGTACTGCTCAGCCTGGAGAAGAGAAGGCTCAGGGGGAATCTTATCAATAAATATAAATAGCTGAAGGGAGGGTGCAAAGAAGGTATCTTCAGTGGTGCTTAGTGACAGGACCAGAGGCAATGGGCACAAACTGAAACACAGGTGGTTCTCTCTGAACATCAGGAAATCCTTTTTCACTATGAACGTGACTAAGCAGTGGTGCAAGTTGACCAGGGAGGTTGTGAAGTCTCCATCCTTGGAGGTATGCAAAAGCCATCTGGACATGGGCTTGGGCAACCAGTTCTAGGTGGCCCTGCTTGAACTGGGGCTTTGGACCAGGTCACCTCCAACCTCAACCATTCTGTGATTCTGTGATTCTCTGATTCTGAATCTCCCGGTGGTTTCTGTTTTACTTCACGGAAGCACTGGCAGCCAGCTTAGGGCTATTTGAGATGCTTCAGAGAATCCGTTCTGGTTTCCAGATGCTGTAGAGGAGGACATATGTAGGTGTTAGATTGTGTCTTTGAGTGTTACATTGATATCTCAGGTTTACCCTACCAAATCTCAAATGGCACTGATCACCTCTACTTTTTCTGTTAGAGCTCAATCAAGCCCTGAATGCTAATTACACCGCTGAAGCAAGGCAAGGTGAATTTTATGCTTCCTCAGGACCTTTGGAAAGATAAGAACAGTAGAATGTTCAGAAAGACAGTTACCATGAATAGGTACCTACTGTCATGCAACATGCCCTAACATATTCAAGATATCCACTTGACAGTGGGCTTACAGGAAAGACACACCATGCTGGCCTGGCAACCAGAGGACAGGCAAGATACACTGCAGTACTGAAAGACATACTTCATGCCTGTGTTTAGGTGACTAAATCCCATGCAAATGTGGTCTTTCCCATCCCTTGTTCACACAGCAAATGAGATATTGGCTTGCTGTGCAATATGGAAGCAATTGGCATGTATGATTTTGGCTTATGCATTCAGAGGCTTTGTACAATGAATGGTGGTTAGCTTCACATTCAGTGAAATGTAGATGTCTACATGTAAGACATTTATCTAAGCTCCCATTACAGTGAATGAAGATCTAGCCACTACATTCAAATAAAGTCTTGATACCATTGATTATAAACCTGCATTTGGGCAGCTGAATAACTCTTGAGGTTCTACTGACTCATGAAGGTGGGAAATGATTGATATGGGCACTGCTTTGAGCTTTGGGAACCACAGGCATGTTCAAAGCAGTGCCATGAAGGCTGCAAAAACTGTCAAGGAAGTACTGGGGGATAATGAAACTCAGAGTCAGGGGAAAGAACTTGACTCTACTCGGTCTGAGACAGAGCATTTGTTTCAAAAGGCTACTCGAATGGGACACAATATGGTCAGGACTCAAAAGAACTTTATTCTGAAGGAGTCACAGCAACAACCAAGTCATAAGTGACTTCAGAAGAAGCTGTCTATCAACAACAGAGGTAATGGCTGAAAGAGAAGGCAGAGAACAGTAGTTAGCTCTGCCTCTCCAGTCTGAGAAAGACACAATATATTGTGTATCTTCAAGCAGGGTTGAGAAACTATTAAACTGTCATAAATATTCATGCTAATCTTTAATTCTTGAGAAGCATTTTGTGGGGATGAAGGACAGTGTGATGTGGGCCTTCAGGCTTATTGGCTTGAAAATGAATGGAAAAATAAAGTCCAAGTAATGAATGATAGCTACAGGTCTATTTTTAAAAATAGCAAGCTGGAAGAATGCCCCTCTGACACTTGGAGGAAGTGAGGTGGACAAAAGAAAGAGGATACCTTCTAAAGCTTGCACTGTGCTCCTGGAGACAATCTTCTCTTTTGTCTCATGAGCATTCTGAGAAGAAAGCAGCACTTTATTGAAAAAATGACAAGGTCACTACCTACTTCATAAAAATGAAGTGCAGTAATATCCCCCCAAAGTCTTCACCCTAATGTTAAAATGAATATATGTTAAATAACAGGAAAAACATTTGGCAGCATTTTGTCTTAGTTTCTGATCCTTGTAATACATTGAGTGTGGATGGTGGGGGGAGATAATTTCTAACATGGAAATTATTTCAGTGCAATCTACTTTAGGCTGAAGGTTGCACTATTCAAACCCATTTTTTCCCTTTTGTACTTATTTAGCCCATTCACGATCATTTTCACATACTCCGCTTTTGAAAAACTTCTGGAAGTGTCTCCCACCGTATGCATCTTCCCACTTCAGGGTGGTAGCTTACCAGAAACAAGAAACTTAGAATTTGGGACACTCTTAGCAACCTTTTTAAAATCTCCCTTGACTACGTTCATAGGTAGTCTCCAAATGCTTTCTGCCTAAATACTCATTTGCTACCTAAGGATATTCTCCAAAGACTTTTTGCTCATGATATTCTTGTATTGTCTGTTGTGCTTTACGTGATTATCATGCTCCATATATTGTAGACAGTTTACTCTCAAGGCAAGATACAGCGGTAGAAATTTATCATCATGATCTCTTGTGTGCTGACATGTCAATCAAAGGAAGAACTTCCTGGATCAGATCTGCCTCTCCACCCATCTTTTTTTTTTTTTTTCCTCTGGAGCCCCATGCTGCAATGCGAAAGGACATTTTACCACTAGGGGAAAAAAAAAAAAAAGGTTTTCTAACTTCTGTTTTCTCACTTCTGTTTTCTCATCCATTTAATTACCTTTTTTCCCATTTTATATAGGATCCTAATGACACAAGTATGAGTTTTGAAATACTGGTGGATACCGGTGGATAGATTTCTATCACCCCAAGGGGAAAAGAAGTTTCCTAATTGGAAGTTTATTGATGCATCCTTATATTCAGAATTATCCCACATAAACTTTCAAAATGTTTTTCTTTGCAAAACCACATAAATAAATAATATTTCCTGAAGGCATTTATTCGTCAGGAGATAGAATGTTTCAGGGCACACTCTTGGCAGTTAGGATAATGAAATATGAGATTCTGTG
Source organism: Chroicocephalus ridibundus (assembly GCF_963924245.1). NCBI lineage: Eukaryota > Metazoa > Chordata > Aves > Charadriiformes > Laridae > Chroicocephalus > Chroicocephalus ridibundus. The sequence goes on from NC_086284.1 coordinate 28,282,468, forward strand.
CAGTTTTTCATTTTTCTGCAATGTCCCTAGGTTAATTTGAATGTGCCAGAGCTATAGACATGGAAGACTTGATCTTACACTTTTACACCGTGTATAGTATTTAAGCAGCGGTCAAATGGGCTGATATGTCATACAGGCTGTATGTCATCATAACACTTCTCCAAACATCAAAGGTACATATTGAAGTTTTCCAGGCATGGGTTGCAAGATGAATAGGCTTCAGGACTTTTAGACTTCCAATTTGGCAACCTTATTTGAATCTGTACAAACTGAGTATCATGCATGTCACCAAGGCTAAGTACATTATGAATTCTCACTTGGAGACATTTTGCATCCAATTTAAACAGCTTTAAGTTTTCAGCGACCATCAGAAACATATTAGTTAGGGAATAAATAGATTCACAAAATGTAAAAGTCTTAAATTTTATTATATGGCTTGTTCCATAAATACTGGAGTTCAAGCCTTAATTATGCCCCACCTCCTTGCTCGTTTTTTTTATTCATTACTTCTCATGATTTATTTTGTCTTCCTTTATTTAAGTGTCTGATCCATAACCTATCATCATCAGAGAAAGTCCTGAATACAAATTGAGGGACAAGCCATCCATTTTTCCTTCTTTCTCACATATCAAAAGAGGAAAGTTGTTAAAATAAACAGGGAAAATCATAAAAGGACCCAATTAATTTACCTCTCCCACCAGTTTACATTCCTTATTGCTTTCACATAACCTCATAAGAAAACCATTTGGGCTCCACCAGAGAATTATGCAGAGTAGGATGTAGTTTACTTAATGTAATGCTAATCACCTATATTAAGGCAACTGAATGCCATCCTCAGAGCCTAAGGGCTTTGTTTGGTTGCCCTTACATAGATGGAGAGTTTCCAATGCCATAGTACAGCCAGGATATCTAGAGAGTAAAAGTAGATCTTGTACAAGAGAGTACAAGTAGATTCAGGATCAGCAGATGGAGGCCAATGGAGACCCTGGAAGAAATCTTAAATTGTTTCTCAACTTCCATGTCCAGAATCAAGCCATGTCTTCTTTCATCTGCTGTACAAGCGGTGGGATTCATCTGCCTAATGTAGCTGCTTTTACTGCCCTGAAGAAACCTGCCTAGCCTCTAGTTCCCATGGAAGAACATGGGTGTCCCACAGAGCCTTTGTCAAATCTGCAGGTCCCAGGAAGATGTCTCATTTTCCATGAGATATCTGAAAACTCATTAGAAACTTATGTTTAGTCAATTTAATGTTGCCCTATAGAGTCTAGTGAGACTAGTTTCTTACCATAGGCACCTCTGATGGGTGTCTAAAACTAGGTGGTACAAATTCCACAGAGTCAGCTCTGCTGCTCAGAGGTAACTTTATGTCAATGTCATACATCATGCCTCCAGGTATTCCCACTTGCCTCTAGCAACTGTTCCAGATGACCATCAGTGTCTCATGGGTCCTGTGTTGCGGTGGATGTCGTCCAGACACCCTAGGGCCTCTCAAATGGCAGTGGATACTTCAGTGTAAGCAACTGCATCAAACTCTCTTCTCCAGGAATTCTGGGAGAAGCCACAAAGTTCCCAGTATCTCAAAGGATGTCTTATAAGATAGTGCCGTAAGCCATGCATAAAATGACAGAATGGTTTTAGCTACACCCACAAGAACCAGAATTATGGAGGGCAAAGCTGAGTGACATCTGAAATATCTACGTCTGGGAAATATTAGTGTTTTAAACATCTTTTCTTGCTTTGAATTAGAACATAAACTTCTTTATGAAAAAGACCATATAAAATAATAGGGAATATAAAAAATACATTCATAGAAAATTATCACAAGGTTCCTTTAAACACTTTCAGTCTACTGAACTGTACACAGTTATAATTTTGGTTGTTTTTTTTTTGCACAATTCAGAGTGCCGCTGCATTCACTGTCACTGTTCTTCCTGGGAGTTGTAGCTGTAATGCCTTTTATTCCCATCATGTTAAGTGCTCTAGACCCCCTTACATGCATTGTGGTCTATTTTCCTAGCATCCACTGAACCTAGTGTGCAAATTTCTGCTTGAAATTGCTAACTTGGTCATACATATTTTGTTCTCATTAAATCATTAAGTTAACATGTAGTGTGATACTTAGGAAAAAATTAGGAAGTTTATAAAAATCTTGACAGGAGTGAAATAATGACTGAATGGAGGAGGAAAAGAACCTGGTTACATTGTGAAGTGACCTTCAGCAGTACACAATTAAATGTACATTTATCTACTGAAAATAAAAAGGAAAGAAAAATGACTAGTTAAATACTTCACCGAAGAATATTCAAATAATTCAATCATGGATAATAGTATTCATCTGTACATTGTCTTCTGAGAAATAAAAGTACCCTTTGACTACATCCTCATTTTTCTTAGATTCATGCAATGAACAACATTTGCCTTTCACACCAGCGTAATCATCTGGTAATCATTGGATTTGGTAATCTTCTGGACCACCAGTTAGCTGCTGTGCCATGTGCAATGTTTGACCTTAGAAGAAATTTTGCTAGAGTTTCGAAAGCACTTGGACCATGGGCTTTGGACATGGTCAGTCATGTGGATCCTGGTAGTAGTGTCTGAGTAACAAGGAAAAAGAGGAATGTGTGCTTACAGCATTGCTTCACAACACTCATATCAAGCTTATGTTTCCTTTCACAAAAGTGGTTACAAATCCCAGTTCCATTTTTCCCATCTGCCAGAAGACCTCTCCTTAAATTGTTCCTCTTGCCCAACTGAGAACAGCAGTTTTAAGATTTTTTTCTCAGGCTAGTGTTCTACTTTGCCATCCTATACAAGAATAGAGACCAAGTGTTCAGAAAACATGGAAAAACTTCTGGCAAACGTGGTTCCATAGAAATCAGACTACAGTAGCTGGCATGTCGTCTCAAAGACCTCAAGAGGCTAAATCCCCACTAAACACCACCCTGTTGACTTTGGTGTGACCAAGAAGGTAAAGTCCCGCTGCATATAATATATGTTGCTTCCAAATCCAGGCAAAGATTTCTGCCCATTTGAACTTCAAGTCATGCTCTTTCACGAGTGAAAACAGCAATACAACAGAGGTCTGCGTTACTATGCCAAGTGAAAAAAAAATTGATGAAGATTTGTAATAACCTAAAAGAAATTTCATACATCACTGAAGACAAAGAAAACTGAAAATAAAAGAGATTGGGGTTATATTTCTTTTTAATAATGTCAGTCAAAAGTGTTCCAGTCAGTAGTCTGAACACCATGGATGAGGACAGATTTACCACTTCACTTCACTGAATAACAATTTCAAAGCTTAGCAAAATCTTTGTAAGAGGAGATGGTGAAGCTTAAACTTCCTGTCAACAAAACACCCCAGACAAACAATGCATTTTGATAAAATAGCTGCATGATCCTTGAACTGGAATATCTAAACTAGACAAAAGGTTTTAAAGGAAGGATCAAAGGAATTTATAAAGAATCAGTGACTCTAGATGGACTTGTGTCCAGTTTTGCTGTTATGTAAAAGAGCAGGGGAAAAGCTGGGTGACACAGACGGCCTTGGAAACTCTACGTAATGGGCATAGTGGTCAACTCTATTAAAAGAGATGAGGATAGACTGCTGACTTGGGAAAAAAAGACACGAGAGTGCACTCAACACTGTAACCTCCCTCAATGCCCAAATGATTGCTTAGAAATTAATTAGAGTAGTGCTCAGATTGTAATATGGGCCTGATTTCTTTTAATTCAGTGTGAGGTTTTATGGTTGGCTTACGCAAGACTACTGAAGCTTATGCTGCTACTGAAAGGGGTATCCTGCTTTCCTCCATCCCCATAATTCATCATACCTGCACCGTATCGTGCTGTCAGGTGTCAATCAGTTCCTTGATCCTGCTGACAACCAGTCCAACATTAAAAAAAGACCCATTGTCTCACGGGTCTACCATCGGATCTGGTGCTCTGAGCTGCTTTGTGATTGCTGATGGAGAAAAGGGAGGACGTGGAAATGCACAGCCCCTTGAGTGGGAATATAGTCTCAAACTGTGAAACTACTCTTTATTTCAGAACTAATTTACCATCAACAATTATGTGCTGCAGCAACACAGAGACATTTCCATATTTGGATTCTTAATGTTAAGCTGAATGTGATTGTTTTTCTTTCACCCCAATTGATAATTCATTGGCTAGGTGAGTCACTGAATGCTATCTCTGTTTTCAGATTGAACAAAAAAACCTATTAAGAGGGAGGTAACTAATATACAATATTGACAAAAGCATTTTACATTAGATTTCTTATTTTTTTGTTAGGTTTTACAAATGTTTTTATGGAAAAAAGTTGAATGCCTAAATTTGTGAGTTAAAAGTATTATGACAGAGAGGAATGAATGCCATTTTATTTATTTGTGTTCATTGATTTCTCCATTCTCCTTATTTTCACATCTTGTCCTTACTGTTTATGTTACACAGACATGTTCTGCAGAAATGTGAAATGACTAATGTAAGTAGTTAGTGGCAATACCAGGACTGAAGCTTTACATGAGCTGCAGGCTACAAGAACAAATAAAAATAAGCATGGGAACACAGGTCTAAAACAGAATTAAATTTAAGAAAGAATACATGATGGACATTCTTGTAATTTTTAAGGATACCTCAACTAACATTGTACAACTTTGCTAAAGCAGGTCAAGAGTGTGCTTAATGCTGGCATTATCCACATATCACAGGGACTTACATGGAAATAGTACACAAGAAATGAATATCTATGACAATGAAAATACGGTAAATAACAATACATTATTACTGACATTTGGAGTCATTTTTTTCAAAACTGGATGCACAAGATCACCTTGCAGAACCTGCACAATATTTGTTGAGTGCTTCAAACTTTCAATGGCATTCGGAGACGCATTTGCACTGCAAACATATCTTGTGAGGTACCTGGTTTGGAATGCTACGCCCTTCTTAAATGTAAATATAGTGTCAAATAGCGCAATAAAGTCTCCCGCTGTACCAATGAGAACCAGAGCCTGCCTCTTTGAACAACAAAGGAAGTTTTAAAATATCTCCCAATGGCACAAGATGGAATAAATTCTGATTAATATTTTAATTCTATTTTTCATCTGTTTTGAATTCATAGTAATATAAATTTCAGAGTGTCTGAAGCCAGCAGAGCTATCCCAGTGTGAGACCAGCTTGAGTTTTGTCGTTAACCCATTTTAACTCTTATTTCCTCATTTCATTTATTTGCTTTCAGTAATTTTCCTTGACTTGACAGGAACAATAGACGTTTGCGTGTTCAAGGATAGATGAACACCTTCCCATCTATAGAAGTGTATGCACAGACATGCATTCATGTGTATATGCATATGTGCAAGAGAGATGAAGTTGAGAAACGAAGATGAGAGACGAAGACGGTTCTCTTTAAACTTTCATAGACCTGATTATTCCTAACTGTCATTTATATACCTGGGAGGCCTGGTGAGATTAAGTGGGAAGGTTCATCTCGAAGGTTATCATCCTAAAAATAACCTTTGAAAGGCTGAACGGTTGTAACAACAGGGGGAATATGTCGTTGCCAGTGCCACAGAGCACTAACAATGTCTTTTTGAAAGCTAAAGGTAGAGCTGCACTGACCATGGCAGCAAGCTGCCTCAGGTCCCACACTTGGAAAGAGGGCAGGCCCAGAGGTGGCCACGGGCAGCCGTAGTACCGCTGGTGCTAAAACAAAAAAATAAATTAGAACTTTAATAAAAAGTTCTTGCTTAAAAGCCAGACTCTTAAAAGGGTCAGTTTTACGTGAAAATAGCAGAAAGAGGTCATGGTACACGTGGAAAAAGGAAGTAGACGGCAGGGTTTCTTTTTTAAAATGAGAATGGAATACATGCTATTGCATTTGACACTCTGTCAGAGAAATAGTCCTCGGGATAGCCTCGGGCACTGGCAGTACAGACAAATTGCAGTGGGTGAGCTGTTGTGGGTGTCTGTGCTTTAAGGGAATCATACCTAGGAATGGTGACCCCCAAGATGTTAATGAGACCAGGTGAAGAAAGGGAAAGGGGGAAAAAATTATACCCAGACATCCTTTCTATTGCTGTGGGAGAGGAAAGGCGAAAGGCACTGCTGGGCATATCATACATTATGCAAGCGCTCACAGCTGTCCAGCTCCTCCAGCTCCTCAGTATGGTTAGCATCAGTGTTACTAACGACGCCAAATGTATAATGAGTGGGTGAGGGATGAGAAGCAGGCTTAGTCACTGAGAGCTCTTGAGTATTAAAGAGATTTTCTACAGAATCGAAATAAGTAACCAAAGAAGGACCTCCATGCGTGCCGAAAGTTGCAAACCCGCTCCGTGGGACTCTCAGCCAGGAGCTCCAGGGCACCATTCCCTGCTGGTTCCCAGCACTGCTGTGAGCCTGGGAAGCCGCGGAGGGCCAGAGGTGGGAGTGATGGCAGGGCAGAGGGGGAGCATTGCCTGTTGCACAGCATGGCAACACGGGGGCATGATGTATCTGAGGGGTAGTCATGGGGTGCCGAGGAGGGCTCGGCCACATGCGGTAAAGCCTGGTGCTGAGGATGTCTGCATTTCCCAAACAGCCTGTAAGGCGGTCCCCGGCCACTTCTGCCCCCAGGAATGTTCGAGGAGCTGCACGTGGCCCGGTGGACAACTCCTCCGTTTCTTCCCCATTCCTCCTCCAGCCCAGGCTCATAAATCCTCACCTGCAGGAGGAGGAAAGGCCCCGGCAACACCATGCTCCTGTCCCTGGAGCAGCCTCCACACTTCTGCACCTCCTCATCCTACCTCCCAAAATGTGATTGATTTTCCTGTGTCCCTCTGCCTCCAAAATCAATCTGACAGGACAACAAGGCATCAGTGTTAAATTCCACAAGGGCTTGAGAGGTCTGACTGGTACTACAAAAAGTGATGTTTTTGACAGACAGAAGTCTGCTTTGGTATCAATAAAAACAGAATCTCACTGAGGTAAACAGGAATCCGCTAGCAGGCATTCACCTTATCTGCAACTGGTGATATAGCTCAAGCGCGATACCCTCTATGTTATCTTTTTTTTTCCATATAAATGCTGAAAATGCATTATGACAAACACGTTCTGTTTGCAAAAAACTGGTTTAGATTAAGAACTTGCTTTTCCACAGCTCTAATCGCATGAAACAGCACCAACCAATACGTGTAAGTGGGGTGATTTGGGAAGAAATGGCCACAGCAGCATCTCTGCCATCGTTCGATTTCTCCACTCATCTGCCACTTCTAGCAGCTTCCTGCTTCTGCTCCACTGTCTTTCTCAGCAGCCCCCCAAGCTTCCATGATGCCAAAATAATCTGCCAGATGACAACTAGCCATTTCAAAGACATATGAAAAAAATAGAAAATTGTTTCCATCCCCCCGAACCAATTGCCTTTACAGCTCTGATTTCTGCGGTGATCGAAGTGGACTTGGTGCCTCAGAGCAAAGTAAACACATATGTTCGGGAAGGCTTTTAAACTACTTGGCACCAAATCACCTCGTGCCACCCAGAGGATATTTTTTCAGCCCCACGGGCTTCTGATGTGTGTGAAGCACGGGCTTTCAGATTCCATGCGTCTCTGAGATACAGTTGGTGGTGTGGTGGTACGTGTGACCTCAGACATCTGGACTAGCTGTCAGCCAGAACCTTTAGTGTTTGCAGCACCATACTGAGGCTCTTTCACATCAGACGGAGAGGAAAATATTCCCAGATATTGGCTCTCTCCCAAAAACAGTACTTCCCTTGGATCACACCTCATGCGAAGCTCTGTATGAACTGAAGGGAGAGATGGGTTATTGGCATATTTCGCACCGGCTGTCTGTTGGCTTTATTGTAACTGACGACAGCTCCAGCCTGGAGGAGGCACGGCTGCATGTTGCTTTGTGCATATATATACTATTTTGCCTGCTGTTTCAATTTGATTTTGTATTTTCTCATTGAAGAAGATAAGAAAAATAAATAAAAACTATCTCACTTCTATAGCAAAAAGTATATGCCAGTCGCAGGTACTCTTGCAAAAAAGATAAATGTGTGCATATAGAACAAAAAAGAAATATGTTTTTTGCATATATATTAGCAAACCAGAACACCATTTAAAGGTAAAATCTATTTAGTTCCTCTTTCATGCACAGTTGCTGGAAAAAGAAGGCACAAATTGACGCTAACACTGAACAGTATCGTGGAGATTACTCTACAAAGTATCTTTGTTAGAAATTTGCATCCAGACCCTGTGGGCTTTTGAAGGCATTGCTGCAGAAGTGAGACAGGGCTATCATTTGTCAAGTGTTTCTCTGGGATAAAATTCTCAGATACCAGCTGACTCTAATCAAGCAGAGAACAACATCCCAAGTTAGGTAGCTTGCTACTAAGCCTTCTTATGGTGCTGCTGAGCAGTGGCGAAGGATCCCAGTGAGAAGACCTGCAAAAGTCAAGCAGGTGTCAAGCAGAAACCGAGTACTTGGATGGAAGAAAACCATGAAACTTGTGGTGTCTGTGAGACTGCTAAGGTCACTGCTATGACCCTAGACTATTGGCTACTATTGAATAACTCTTCTTTACTTTTCCAGAATTCTTTTTCTTGTCTGTTTTTTTGTTTGCTTGGGCCTTTTTTTTTGTCTCAGTTTCATTCAGCGTCATAAAAAAAAATCAGATTCTAAGACTGCAGAACGTTTTCTAGTTTTCCATCCTGACTGAAATCCAGTGCCAAATTCAATTTTTCTGCCACAGGTTGACTAATTCACTGTGGGGAACGGAACAGTAGAAATGTGACATTGTCACGGGAGGAGTAGGATATGATGGAAAAGTTTTAATTTCTTAGTCTGGGGACTCCACATCAGACGTACATTGGCTATGAGGCCATTATAAGGAGCTTTTCTTCCCAACACAGTTTGCCCTGGGGTAAGAAACCCTCCCTCCGGGACCAGAAGCACAGGCTGCTGCCATTTGGGCTGATGGCATGGCGTCATTAGTTGTCACGTATGAAAAACTTGCTGTTCACGTGGAGAGCTGCTCTAGCAGCCAAAGATACCTTTGCTCTAGGCCTACAGTCTTTTTCTTCTTTTTTTCGCATTTTAGTGATTGTACCAAAGATTGTGTGCTATTGATAAATATACACACTAGCATAATTTGGCTGTTGCGAGAAGAGATAATGCCATGACAATGTCAAATCTTTTTTGTCACATACTTTGGCATAGACTTCATGACTGTTTCTTTGCTGGCAGTACCACATAGTAGGAGGAAGAATACACGGGAGAATGACAACAACAGTCATCTCTGGCAAGGATAAGTGGCTTTAAAAACATTCTTCAGGTAATGTATATTCAGAGGGATTATTTTGTTCTGCAAACAATGTGCTTGCAAGCACACTGCGATGATCACTCTTGCTATGAACAATAGCTCTGCTGAGTGCCCTTCTTCGGCAGCAGCAGAAGGATGCATGAGGTCATGGATAATTACTGGTCACCCCACCAGGTGTCCACTACCGACAATTCCAGTTGCACCCATGTGCACTATGCACAGTCTGCAACATAACGTATACTAGAACAAATCTCATTGCCTTTTAATAAATCTTTTACCTGGTGTGGCAGCAGATGTCCAAGGTTTTACATAAGTGCACTGTGAAAACAGAAAATGAAAACAGCTTGGATGACTTCATAAGAGGTTAGAGGATGAAGCGTCTTTATTTCCTTCCGAGTCAATGTATGTGTAGTAAGTATATTAAGTATACTTCATAAAGGGCTAATTATTAGCATATTGCTCTCCAGTAGGGACATTAAATTGCCAGTAACAAATCCTTGCATGCCTAGGACCAAAGCATATAGAAATAATTATGACTGACTGGACAGTTACTGCTGTAATAAACTTTAAAAAAAAAAAAAAAGTTGTCTTAGAGATAATGCCTGAAATGTACTAAAAAAAGGGGAAAAAAAAGGGGAAAGTTCTGAAATTCTCAAAATCCATAGGGTGATACTAAAATCTAAAGAGGGGATTCACCACGTGCAGAAACCATCACCTCAGTTCTCCAGAGTGGTGGAATTCCAGGTTCAGTACCCACGGGCACATCTGCATGGGCAAGTGTTCAGCCCCAGCACAGTTTGTGCAGGGATGTATCAGCCTGGATGCTTGGAAAGCATGTTTGCATGGTCTCAGGTCCAGCTTACAAAACTATAACTTGCCTTTTCAGCAGGGTGTATTAGCTCAGGCACAGCACAGCACTTTCAGGACCAGCTCAGAGCACAGGCAAAGTGAACTCTCTGCAAGTACTCGTTTAGACATATCCTCATAGTTCTCAAACACACTTTTGCTGTGGTTGCCAAATTCTCAGTGGCAGCAGTTTTGACGGTCACAGTCAAAATATAACTGTGTAATAATAAGAATAATTTTTCATGTGGAGCTGCTGATAAAGTCCTTGGTGACTACACATATATACCAGGAGACATTGTGAACTTCTGCTTTAAGGATGACATGACTTTGGTAAAAGCTTTCTGGATGTTAAAGTAACCAACAATATCATGTTATACACTTCTGGAAGTCCACTACAGAGATAAGAATTTCCTTCTCCTGTGCTCTGTTTCTTTCTGGTGAAAAATTCCAAAACTAATTTCATGATCCTCCAAGCACAGGCCACATAAACAAATTTAATGATGTTTGTCTTAGAAGAGTTAAGAGGACTGCTCAAGAAAGGCTGATGTTTCCCCACCATGAAACTCTCCACTGCGAAAGAGAAAGGTAAAATCAATGAAAGTTAAGAAAAGCCTTAAGTGCAATTCTCATCATTCTTTTTTCCTGTTTGGTTTTTTTTTTTTTTAATTAAGTGGTCAAAACCAATGTTTGCTACAATAGAAATAAGCAGTTGTCACACATGCATAGCTGTGGACCACCGTGAATGCTTTACATGTCATAATTTCTCATCTTCACTTGGACGTGTCTCCTCTTATCAACACAGCAAGCCATGATCTGTGCAATTAGCCGAAATCATTGTGTTAACCTGATCTTCCCTTTCCTTCTGCTTCCTCAGTTGTTGCATATTCCCTCTTCTTCATTAGCTGAACCTAATAGACACTTGTTTGCCTCATCAAACTTTTGGAGAATAAGATGTCCTAGACCTGTGTCATCACTGACTATTTTAATCTCATCAGTTAGCTGGCATTCAAGGGCTTTTTGGATGAAGAATCAGAAATATGAGTCACTGTGATCTTTTTTATACACAGTAAATCCAGTTCTACAGAAGATTTCCCAATAAACTTATCAAACTATTTCTGCCTTCCCCTCTGTCCTTGTCAGCCTGATATGGCACAGATCTGCATTGCCTATGGAGGGACAGCCACTTTGTACAAAGATGCCACCTGTTCCAGTGCTAGAAAGGAGCAAATTGTTTCACACTTTTACAACAAAACGAGAGAGGGACTAGGCTACACCCTAATGCCCCTCACTGCTTTCTTAAGTCATTTTGCTTCTTCGGGGATGTAAGCCAATGTAATGAGGCACCCTAGTACAGTTCTACAAAGGGGTCATGTTGATACAGCTACACTGACAAAAAATGAGGGGACCAAGTAAATTGTCCACACCTGAAAATTACTATTTGCACCCTGCTTTTGTTTTGGACCACTCCAACTAGCTGTGTCAAAACCAATGCTCAGGTACAAGTAGGCAAATACTTTAGTGCAGGGACCAACCCCAAAAGCCAATACTGATGGGGCTGTACCAGATCTAGCTCCCTCCATCCTGCACAGTCCTGAGCATCCCAGAAGGCTCTTCATTCTCACAAACACCCACATGTTTGTGTATCAATGCAGGCAACAAAACCCTCAGTTTCTTATTGATGGGCTACAACATGGCACTTATATTATTTCTGAACTTAGAGCTGAGAAAAAAACACATGTGGTAATAATTATATCCTAGATCCTGGACCAGTTGCTATGACACTCATGACAATGTTGCATTCTGATGTGCTATGATATAACTCTTATCTGAAGATCTACTGCTATGCAACATCAACGTGGCCAGCCGGCTCTAGGTCAGGCTAGCCCTGAATGGTGTAAAGGCCCTCTCTGCTCTCTCCACCGCTTAGCTGTAGAGTGATAAACCATTTGCTGGAGTGGATGCATTTGATGGCAAAGATGTGGCTCTTGTGAGGGTTGCAAGCAGGGACTCAGGGCCATCTTTTGACGTCCTCCTCTATTGTTATTGATTTAATGAAGGAGGTTGAGAGCAACTCTTTACCTAGAGCAAGCACCTCATACTCCTGTTTGGAGCTCTAAATCTGCCTTACTGCTGAATGATATGGCCACATCACCTCTAAACCCAGCACTCATGCAATCAATCTTTCTGATATTATAGCTGGCTCCTTCAGTGAAAGGCTGTTTTGGTTTTGGGGATGGTAATATTGTCATTGTGGACATAGTTTACTGATGCAGAAGGAGGAAAATATGCTACAAAAACCTGCAGAAAGGCAGGAAACCTGGCAGAGAAAAACAGGTGCCAAACACTCAAGGATCTAGGGCAGTACGGAGGACCATCTTTGTATAGGCTGAGGTTGTCTCCTTTTCCATAAAAACTCTGAGACCATTCAGCGGTATTTTTTGGCATTTTCTCATCTAGACAGTGTCAGGTTATTTTTAATTGTGCAATTCTCCAGCAGCTTGCAAATGTAAAACTTTCATTTTCTATTAAGAAGTTTTTTTCTGTTGATCTTCTATGATAGAAGATAAAATTTCCATGTGAGCCAGCCACTAGAGAGTCTGAGGGAAGCAATATCTGGGTTAAGAGACTGTTTTAAACACATTCTCTCAGGACCTTTCTCTTCCCCTTCAGCATTTTCAGCCTGTCTGCCTCTTCTTTCCTGCTTGTTTCTTCAGTGTTCAGGCAGATTGTGATCTACTTGAAAAAATAGCCCGGATGTATTAAAGAATGGCTCTTCATACCAAGTGAAGATTCAAAATAATCTGACAGTAACAGGAAAGTGTTGGAGAACAGCACCCAGGGCAGGACTGGAGGAATGGTGGGTAGATCAAGGCACATCGCACAGGACAAATAATAAGCACACTAGCAAACAACTAACTCCTATCTCATTAGATGCCCTTGAGACAACTGTATTGCTTTGATCTTCATTTGCAACAGCAATAGCAAAAATAAAGATAAATCTTTAATCTTGTAAGTGCAGTAGCCCCATATTTACTAACATTTATCAGCCTCAAAGATATACTACTAGCGCGTACATGAGTTGGACTGCTTTTATGCAGCCTGTCTGTGATATAAAGGTGTAGGGACAGTCTGCACGGTTGGAAAAAGAAAAGGCTTCTTAGGACCAAAATTATTTGTGCATGCACATGTATTTTATTTTGCATGTTACAAAAGAAAGTTTCCGTAGATTGTTCTCCATTCTGAAACCTCCAGACTTCCATTTGCAAACTTGCAAACCTACATTATAAATTACCCAGGGCCTGAGTCAATTCTGTGTACTGCCTTTGATATCAATAGCCTCTATTTTTCCTCCCAGCAGGAATGCTGGAGTTCACTGCCAGTCGCTTGGAGGTAGGCTGATGGTATCCAAACTAAAGGAGTGCAGAAAGAATAGTTATTTTGTGCCTGAAAAGCGTTAGCAGGTCCAGTGAAAAAGAAATCCGAGTTACAACACCCTCAGGACTTTGAAATAACACTTGTGACAACACTGCATTGTATTCTGATGTACTATGATCTAACTCTTATCTGAAGAACAAGCATTTTGGACTCCACAGAGACAGAATGTGGCACTTTGTAATGACATAATGATAGACTTAAGTCCTACAGGACTGTGTAAAGATCATCAGTTTCACTCAGAACTTTAGGCTAAATTATCAGCTGCAGCACTAATAACATAAAATCCCTTCAGCTCAATTATGTGGCTTAGTCTGGGTGATCAATGCCTTCAATTCTTACTTCACTTTTAACTGCCTTGTGATGGATATAACAGTAGAGGGTTTCCATCAGGACAATTTTGGAAAGCACTTGAGGAGCCATGTGTTAGGGTTTTCATATTAAATCAATTTAATCAATAAACATTAGATATTAGATTTCTTAAAAAACTATTTACTCTTATTGCACTGAAACAGTGAAGATTGTAAGAAAAAACCCCATACCTACATTCTGTTTCAGGAGCAGAAAAAAGTAAAGATTATTGTTTGTAGATATAAAATTACAGAAAGTGATAATTTAGCAGAAATTAAAATAACAACACAAGAATGGCAGCCATAATCTCTTATTAACCTAGTGGAGGTATCCCACAATAACAGTACCATACTGAGATTCTGGAAATCGGAGATTCTCTGTTACAGGTTACATGTGACTTTGAGTAAATCACTTAGTGGATTACTCAACCCTGAAAAATAATACCAGCCCAGTCTTACTTAACATATCAGTTTCTTATATGTATTCATAATTACATTTGCTTGTGTTAGAGGGAAAAGCATGTTTCTGGTGTTAACTCCTCTGAGCCCACACAGATAAATGAACGTAAGCTGGACTGGAGTCCCTTCTTGCCTATGAAATGCCAGTACAGGTCACACGCTGCATTTCTAGGGACTCATCAGTGCTGCAAAAACAAAAGGAGAGTCCCTGACAACTCTAGGTGAAGCCAGTAAATCAGGCAGGATAACTCAGTTCCTAACATGGTCCTAAAGGATTTGTGCTACTCTTTCTGTTGCACAAGATGGAAAGAGTCAAATTCACTGCGGTACCCCAGACTGAATTTGCAAGGGTGGCGTTTGGGGAAAACAAAGCTGATACTCTCATCTATCACATTTGTGTTGGGAATTATTGAGAAAATATGAAGCTATTGTTATGGGCTTAGAGTTCAGAGTAAGCCCACATTGCAATTGTGGATGGGCTGAGCTCCGTAGAGGCTATTAAATGCTTTGATGTCCGAGGAAGAAGGGTGCGACAGCCATTCAGAGTTACCTCTGTTCAAGTGATACTGTTGCTGAGCTCTAGCTCCTGATGGAAGATGTACTGAGCATTGTGCAAAAGCCGTGGTGTGGGAACAGGGCTTTGTTTGAGAGCAGAGTGAGCATATTTGGCAGTGAAAGCATCTTGTCTGGAAGATTGCCAGACTATACAATTCCCACCCGTGAGTCAAGGTAGGGAGCTCTTGCTGGGGTATGGGTGCTGGAGACCTTGGAGGCAGAGTGGAGCCCCTTTGCCATTACAAATAGGGACAGTCTTTGCCCTGAAAGAATGAGTCACAGGAAAGCTGACAAAACAACTATCACACATTTTACTGTGAAAAAGGATAACCTGGCCAATCTTCTCTCATGCTCCTTTCGCAGAGAAAGACAGTTCTTGCACTAATTCTTGGGAGTCATCAGGTAATTCAAGGAGATCACGTTCCCCAGGTAAAGGCAAAGATGTGGCTGAGGGTGTGAACTCCAGAGCTACATCCCCAGAGGCAGCCTTCCGTATTGAGGTATCCTATTATCTGAAAGCCATTGGCTGTGGGCCAAAACAGGCATAAGTAAATTAAGGCTCACACATTAAACCATTCCAATGTAGATAACGGCATTATACCATGACAAAAACTATTTCAGACATTAGTTCCAAGCCCTTTGGGTGAAGACACAAGAAGACCCAATTACATTCTCTCACTTCACACATATTCATGCTGAAGAGTGTGTCAGCAACATGCAGTTTATCTCAGCCCACAGAAATCTATCCATAAGGCATGTACAGAAACACATCCCAACATAGTGACTAATCCTGCACCAGCAGCACTGTTTTCTTAGTCACTTGGTGGCTTGGAAGATACCCGCATTTAGAACTGAGATGACAATTGGAAGCAGATCGTTTAATGGCTTAAATCAACCTTTTCCTAATTATTTATTTGCAACCTCATGAAAATTTCCTTCCATACTGTAATTATCCAAAACGAATCTCATTTTATCAGTGTAAACACGTGTGGGATTATGGGTTTATTGAGGGGTGTATAATACAATAGTCAATGTCTTTAAGCGACAACTGATTATGCAAGTAACATGGTTCTGTCTCTTTTCCCTCACTGGCTGAGTGTAACTGTTGACATTTGGACTTGAAGAAGCCAGGCAGGGCTGAAGACCCCAGGGGAGAGTGGTGTTTTAGGGATAGGTTGTAGCTAGGAGAGATAAGAGCTACTTAAAACACTTAAAAATTCATCCTTTTCAAACTACATAAGACATCACTTAGGCAGATCCTAAAAAATCCACAACCTCCTACACTCTTTATTGGTACAAGTGCAGAATTTGAACTTAATTTTGGCTCACACTACTCATACAAATGAATCATCTGTGGAAATGCTCGGCGCGCTGGCAAAAATTGTCAAAACTTGATACTTCTTCTTTGAGTCTGGAAGGTTCGATAGATCTAATATTGGCCCCCATTTCTAAACTTCCCACTGCCACATTTGAGGCCATCAATATGTCCCAGGCAACAGCAGGGGAACACCTAATCTAGGGTATGACACAGAATAAATGTCTGCTATGTGTTTTTAGTGCTGTCATTTATATGGGTGATTAGCATCAGCCTTGTGTACAGAAACAACTGGAACTTCAAGGATGGGTCTGTGGAGCAATGGCACAAAGCTGAACAGAAGCAAGGAACTGCCCAGGTCGACCTTGTTACCTCCTCCAGGTAGTCCCTGCCTCTTGTGCTGTGCTGCCAAGGGTTAAATCAAAGCTCATATAATTTGGCAGTACCTACCTAGTGTCCTTTTTGCCTCCCATCCTCTTTCACAGATAGATTGTTCAAAATACGCTCCATATGTAATGTAAGTTTATCTCTCATTTTTTGGCAGGATATTGTGACCTTTGAACTGAAATATCCACAGCCTACTATCACAACAGAGCCGCTGACATATCAGTATAACCCAGTTTAGCAGGCATCCCTGCAAATACTACAAAAAGTTTTATTGCTTAAAAAGTGCAGCTATTCCCTACCTTGCGCTCTTTTAAGGGAGCAGGGCTCACGTGTACCATGAGGAAGGGAACTGCTGTGAGCATGTGAAGGCTGCTGAGGCTGTACTTTCGAGGCTACACCCCATTGCCTTCTCCCAAGGAACAAGAGAAGAAGGAGGAGATGTGGGATGGCTCCAGGTAAAATCGTGGATAGAGAAATGGCAAGACACTTAACCAAACTAAGAGCAGGACTGGTACCTGATGATGTTAAAGAAGATGGCATGGCACTTCAGGGAGAGCACAAACACATAAGAAGCAAAGACAAATCAGGAAGAGAGGATATTGCCCGGAAAGATCACCCAGGTGACTATGAGGTCGACAAGTGAAATCAAAGGAGGGGTAAGGCATAGTTTCTGTTAGAATATGTCGGTGATATAATGAAAAGCTGATGGTAGCTAATCTAGGCATACACGATTTAGCTGCAAATTAACTAACCTATGTCCTGAGAACAGTGGACACAATCAGCAATTACAGCAATGTGGAGTCCAGGGCAAGATTTATCATCTGTGCTGAATCCTGTGTTACTGCAGTTAAGTATTGTCAATATGTATACTAGCAAGGTAGTTAGCCTACATATCTTGGATAACCTATATAGCTTGAATATTTAACTTGAGTACTACAAATATTTTTTGATTTATGAGGAGTCAGGGTCTGGTAGCTAACATCATACCACGCCATGAACCTTCTTCCAGCAAAGACTCAAGCTGAACCTTACCTCCTGATTTCCAGGTTTATGACTTAGCTGTGGTAGCAACTATCTTAGAAATTTCAAATGGACACAACTATTAGAACAAGAAAAAGATGTGTTGCTAAGCAGTAGGACCAAGTGGGTTGCAAAGTATTGTGAGTTACGGTGACAAGGAAGAGGTAAGGAAGTCTCTGAATACATTGGTCAGCCATTCACTGTGACTTGTATGGCATTGCTAAAACACGTGTCTGTATATTCTTTGCACCCTTTGAGGGTCCCAACTACAGGTTACCTAGCCTTGGGTCACACTGGCCCTATAGGTCCTCAGTGAAACCCTGCAGTTCAACCACTCTTGTGCCGACTGCGTTTCAAACTCTCTTTGTACTAGTGCTGGCTTCTGGTTTCTGGCAGATCCAAGTGGGTTTGGCCTCTGGAGGCGATTATCCTTTCAAAGCTGCCAGCAGCAGCTCCTAACAAGTCATCCAAAACAACCTTTTAAAGCACAGTTTAATACTTCTTTTTCCTGCAAGTTTAACTAAGTGGGGAAAACAGTTAAACTAGCACTCAGGTTTACCCACACCTCAGCTTACTTTCTAGGTTTTATTACATTTTGCTTAGTTTAGGCACCTATGATGTTTTGACTGAGATGAACAAGATCTCCTACAGTTGTTGCCTTGCTGTCTCCCCACATTGCCTTCCCCCAGGTTTCTTTCCTCTCCATTTCTCCTTTCTAGGAGATTTTTAAACAGATAGATGTCCTTTGATCTCAAGCCATAGTAGTGGGACAATAAGCTTGTTAACCTCAGCCTGAACCAGGCAGGTAGGCACTTTCAGATTAATAGCCTACCCGTGGCTCTCTGAAGGACTCTTGGTATCTCCCCTGGAGATATCTTATCTCTATCACTGAGCAAGCAGGAAATGAAACATAGATTCATAAAGTGTAAGCCCAGAAGGGACCATTAGAAGAGCTATTCTGATCTTATATATATCAGAAGCCCTTTAATTTCACCCATTTATCCTTGTAGTGAGTTCAATAACTTCTATTTGACTAAAGTGAATGCTCCTCCTAACAGATGCTCCAGATTTAAATTCATGGACTCAAACGAAACAGTATCAAGCACATAAACTGAGACGGGTAAAACAGCCATTGAAAAATAATACAGATGTCTCCCTCATTCCCTGTAACACTGCCTGTCTGGGTTTTGATACAGACCTGACATGTTTTAGTAAGTCTACATGAGTCACTCTTAAAATTCACCCATGCCCAGCATAAAAGATCCTGAAAATTAAGACATATGTAGCACAGAGATTAGGCACCATTACAACCTTGCTAAGTAGATTGCACACTATAGTATACTGAGATCAGTAACAAAGTAGAATAATACTCTATGCAGGACTATGAAAGTCATTGGTTTGTAAGTCTAGATGGACAAATGAAAGAGGGCTACCCCAACAATTCTCTGTTTCATTTTTAGCTCTCTCTCCAGCTCAGTTTTTGCTCACTTTTCTGTCCAAGACATACTTGCTGTAGGGGAGTCTTACACTAAGCATTGCCAACGCAAGACAGTTAGTCCCACATGTTCACAGGGTGAGAGTTCAATCAGCCCCCACCCCTCTTTTATTTAGCTGTGTAGGCATCATCAGTGACTCTAGGTAGCATATAAAGAAGAGCTGAGGCCAGCAAGGAAGTCATTACAGTAAGTGCAAAAGAGTAATGTACTCTACGATGCATTGAAGCAAAGCAGAGAACACTCCAAATCATCATTAACCAAATTAACTGAACCATCTAGCAAAACTCATCTTATTGTCAAACATAAAACAATTTAATAAAGCAACATCTTTGGACATTTGTAAAATCTGCTGAGACGAGGAAGAGTTTTTTATCTCTGTGTATTACATCTCTATGTATTACACCTTCCCGAATGCACAATCATACCAGCATTCCTTCATGGTGTTTGTAAGTAGAGAGGTTTTGAAAGATAGCACACTCCCTGGTGGGGTACTGTCTCAAGGAAGTTAATAAGGAATGTACATGTGGTTATAACATTCCTTTTTCTAAAGACATTGCAACATTTGAAAGTGACTTTAGTTCAAGAGATTGAGAAAGGTTATATTTACATACCACTATTCACCTGGCAGATTTTGTACAAATACTGGCCTTCAAAAGTTATGAACACGGTTCTATCCAGTCAAATAATTTCAGGACCATGTTACTTAGATGCAGCATGCTCAATCATACAGCTTTTCAGTCTGGGCCATACTTAACCATGTAAGTCCAAAAGGCCAAATCTGAGGAGATTTTGAGCAGTCAATTTCCATCAGCTTCTGAATTCGAAAATATGCTCATATGAAATAATTCTGTGAAGTCTGGTTTCTCGCCTTCAGCATATTCTATATCTCTGGCTCCAGGAGCCAAGACAGAATATGCTATTATTCCTGTGAAATCTCTGCACTTATTATTACTACCTAAATGAAATTATAAAACCCACAATGCTGTGAGGGAATGCAGTTAAGACAACGTGACCATACAAGGAGAATATTTTGCTGACACAGATCACAATTTCATGGCAATCTTGGCCTAACAAAAATTTTACTTCATCTGTACCAATGCAACTGTTGGAGGAGGATTCTGCAAAGCCCATGAACTAATTTATGGAACAAAACTAGGGAAGAACATGCCTAACAATGGAAGGTAAATGAGGAGACTCTAAAATTCAATCCATCTTCCGTGGGATTCCTTGAATTTCAAAAAGTTAACTCCATTAAATTCTCATTTAAAAACTAATTAATTAAACCACCAACATTTTACTAGAATGCATATGGTTTGATTCCAGGACTACAGATTAGCACAAGGAAAGAATTTGAAGGACATTGCACAGCATTCACCCCGATGAACAGAGATTTTCATGATGCCTCTAACTGCAAGCATCCCACCCAGGATTAAATCAGATGCTAGTTTACATTTTGTATTTTATACTTATGATTTTTTTAGAGTAGTTCCTGCTGATAACAATGTGTCCTAATCTAGCTCAGCAACCAGTCTATCAGTATTAATAACTATCAACAGACTAATTAATGTGTGCCTGCTGTGTGTATTTCAACAATATAAATGTCTTGCTACGCAAAAGGTGTCAGATAGTAAGGTAATTTTTATAAGTGGGCTCTGTGTCCTGATTATCACAGAAAGCTGAAATATCTTATGATCTTAGCATAGTTCAGGAAACAGAACAAAATTTTCAACATTTTATTCTGAATGTAGTCTATAATTTTCAAAAAGGTAACTGACTTCCAAATTTATCGGTTTATGTATATTGTTCTCCTTAACTCCAGTACCTATTGAGAATATGTACTTTTTGCAAGCTAGAGGCCTCATTCTTTTAATTTGTGCTTGGTTTATCCTGAAATAGCTTCAATAACACTGTTTTTTACCACTGTGTCTGACAACAGAATGAGGTCCAGTGACAAAAAACCCAAGCATATGGAACTAAATTTCAGTTCTGCAGCCATCGTAATAGACAGTCCAGCCATTTAGAGAATCTCATCTTGTCCGTGATAGCCTCTTTACAACAGAGAGCCATTGAAGCTTTCACCTCATTATCAGTGTTTGCGTACAAGTGCAAATTCATGTTTTACTATGAATGTGAAGGAATTGGTGAGGTAATGCCAGGCCTCCGTGTGCTTTGCTACATGCATTTTTTTGTCCTTATTGCTTATTTAATATCATCGTATTCAACAATAGAGGTCATAATGTCTTCAGCAACACTGCTTCTACTAGTCATGTGTGAGGATTCGGAATAGGTTTTCAGAGAATGTTATTATGCATATATATAGAAAAAACAATTGAGTCATTAAAGTTGTATCTTATTCTCCTGTGATGTTCTCACTGTAGCATCCAATAAGCATTATGGAGTCAGTTTGACTGACAAGAAGACAAAGATTTTTTTATTAGGTGTATGGGTACTCGGAGCTTCTTCCAGGTTTGGAAAACACTGCACGCTCCTTTCCTTCACCAACTGTATGATAAATATTTACAGAAATCATTTAGGTTCCCAGTACTACTTTGAAAATCTGAACTTTTTAATTGATGTCATTTGCTGGGCTTATTAAGAGTGGTAAATGCTGTAATGATGTTCTAAGCAAACTGCCTAAAGGGGGAATAGAATGACAGAATCATAGAATCGTTTTGGTTGGAAGAGACCTTTAAGATCATCAAGTCCGATTGTTAACCCAGCGCTGCCAAGTTACTACTAAACCACGTCCCTCAGCACTACATTTACATGTCTACATTAATATATGTGCTCTTTGCCACTATCATTGTGTATCTGCCTCCAG
Organism: Chroicocephalus ridibundus; assembly: GCF_963924245.1. Lineage (NCBI taxonomy): Eukaryota > Metazoa > Chordata > Aves > Charadriiformes > Laridae > Chroicocephalus > Chroicocephalus ridibundus. The sequence goes on from NC_086284.1 coordinate 28,304,452, forward strand.
AAAGACCCCAACAGAGAGTCTTCTGACAACAAGCAGATAAGACAGCCTTTGCAGACAGTGTACTTCTCACAAAACACTTTCTGCAATGGCAGACTCTCTGAAGAAAGGGACCCCTGCCATCACAGTTAGGCCACAGTGGTGGTTTGTTCAGCACAGTCATCACCACCAGTGCAAGTCTCAGCTCATCAAGAGCTCCTGACTCTTCCATGCCGAGGCCCAGGAGGCTGAGTGTTTCCTTCCCCAAGAGCCCACAGCCCATGGAGATGGAAGGCTACGAGGCTGCAGGGAGTTGCGGGGAGCCCACAGCAGCCACAGCAGAAAGACAGGGCAGGATGAGGAGGACCCTTACTGCATGTGCGGCACTGCCCTGAGCAGGCTCCCAGGGATGGGCTGCAAACTGCCCCTTTAGTTTCTTTTGGTGCTTAAGGCAGTATGGCAAACACCCTTAGGCACTTACAATGTGTCTGAGGTATGGGGCTGTGGTTGTGAGGCTGTTGCTTGTGAGACAGTAGTAAGGAGCTTGGCGCTGAGGGTACCTGTCCCCATGCTCAGCAGCTTCTGAGCCGTGGTGAGCCCCAGTCCTGCCCACAGCCCTGCCTGCCTGCACCTGTATGGCACTAGATGGTCCATTATTTTGCCCCTCAGAGCAAATATGAGACCCCAGGCAATGTTTCCCTCTCACTGGGGTTACAGGGCAACTGGAGTTAGGGAGAGCCCTTTCAGGAGCAGCGCTGGTGGCTGGGAAAGGTGGGCTAGCTGCCTTGCCATGCTGGGAAGGTGATCTGGAGTGACTTGTGCAGTGGGGACTGTGCTGCCAGCACCGAGCAGCTGCTGTCAAGGTCCCCGCTGCGATGCTGAGAAGAGTCAGTTCTGTACATGTAATTGATGATTTTGAAATGTGACAGATATATTGATGCCTTGAGAGCCTACAGCCTCTGAGGGTGTTCATAGTTTACCTAATAATGTTCTGAGTTGCTAAGACAGATGTAGTAGCTGCCAACGACTGGGAAAGAAATGGAGCCAATGATGAACGTAATAACACATCCCCACATTGGAGCACGGCAGCTGCTATGCACTGCAGAACAATATTTTTTTTTCCTAAAGGACCTAATACATGCTTTCTGTACATTGCGGGGTTTGCTGATGCTTTGTTCAGAAACTGAAGTCTCCTGTTGCCAAGTTTCTAACAGACTGGTAGCATCCTTACCATGTATTTTAAGCAGACTTTGTGGCAGATCCACAGTAAGGTAACTGGCCTGAGTGAAAGATAGTGTCTGAACTTGGACCCCACTTAGTCAGCTTTTCCTCATACTGTACGCATGAGTAGATCAGTCTGCCTGTGGCACCTGTGTGAGACTGATAATATCTGCATCGCCTTATCTAATGTATATAATGTCCCTGTGGCAGCGTGGTATTTGCCATGATGGTTGTTTCCTTAAAGAGCTCTTTAAAAGTTTGATCATTTTTTAATAGGAGTAATTAATACTGGGGGTGATTAATTAATAGTGTTCAGTGATGTTGCTTTGACTTCATTAATATGCTCCTTTGTACTCCACTTCATTCAATATTTGCAAGCAGTGTTTGCAGTGTGCTCTGTTCCTGCCAGGCAACGAGCTAGACGGCCTCTCGTTGTTTCTGTTGGCTTACCTGCACTGGAGCCAGCACAGCCTGTTTTACAATAGCTTGTTCTTTTTTTAAGTAAACACTGATGTTAAAATCTTCCTGTGACACAAAGTTTTAATTACAAAGAATTAGATTCACACCTTTAAAATCCTGGGTACAAGTGCATCTAAATGCAATTTAAGCATCTCTGCCTCGACAGCAGTGCAGCATTGCATAATTCGTCTGCTCAAAATCAATAGGCATCTTGTGGCTAACCTAAAAGCTTCCCGGGCACTGAAGTTAGGCGATGTACATGCTAACTTGAAACCTCAGAGAAGCTGGAATCAGTGCACAACTTATGCACAACAGTCTTGCAGCTGGAGCAGTCATCTAGAGGCAAGGGACCAGAAACAGGGGGTGTGTTGTTTGAACAGAAATCTTGCAGTTGTACTCTTTCTTGCCTGTTTTTCTTTTAACCACGTGGATCTTGCATGCCAGGCTGAGATATGACCAGGCAAATAATCTCTGTCTTCCTTCCCTTCCATCACGGCCTACAGCAAGGGTCTGTAATGCGCTCTCCAGGAATGCAGGTCTGAGCCCTCTCCATCCGAAGGAGGTTTCAAACCCACATCACCCCCTTCCTGGACCAATGCCCTGATACCACTGGTCTATCATAAAAAAACGGCATGAGCACAGCCAGCTGGCAGCTTTTGAAAGGCAGGAGTTCAGCCCACCTGGGAAGCTGTGCAGAAAGGCAAAATATTTTCAGCCTGGATCAGAAATTGAAGCTCCAGAGAGAGTGGGAAGATTTCTGGTCTCTGCAGATTTTCTGGCTATCCCTGTGTGGTATCCTGTTCAGTGTCAGTTTTCAGAGGCAGTAGGTCTCTCCACAAACCTCTAGGTGATCTAGACATCTACAGCGGGTTGTGTGCACTACTCTTTGGAAAGCAGGGGGAAGTGGCTAAAACCTCAAGTTTTGGATATCTCCACAAAAAATCTCAAACAGTCAAGGTAAACCATCTTGTACATTTTTTTTCCCTTCCATTCATTTTCCCACCATCTCCAGAGCACTGTCTGCCAGGTGCAGAGGGACTGAAGGAGGTTAGGGCTGAAGTGTATCCCCACCATGTTTTCCTGGGACTTCTGCATGGGAGTCAATGGATGATAATTGTCCTGATGGCAACTCTGACCAAATGAATTCTACTTCAGACCAAGTTTTAGTTTCAATTTAATATTAAATATCTTACAGGATACTAAATCCCTTACCACGGCCAGGCTTTCAACCTCTGAATGCCATGACTTCAAAGGCAATTTCACCATGTTTTTTAAGGATTCCAAATAGTAACTGAGGATTCCAACAGTAACTGAAGGTTAATCTTATATTCTCTATTGATGCTCTCATTTGCCTAAAGTTAAAAAACTGCAGAGTCTTTATTAAACTTAGTGACAATAATGTCAGGCTTTTGCTTCACTCAAGCAAACAAGATGACTACCCACCCCATCACAACGACGGATACATGCAATATATACTGCCATAAAAAACTTTGCTCAAACAGATTTTGAAGCATGAGGGCAATTTTAGCATTTTTAAATCAAGTTTGAAATAAATATGCTTCTAACAGAAATTTGATCCAACTTTTCCCATGGGTTCTTGGAAGATTTTCAGAAATTTTTAAAACTCCAATGATTGTCTGTGCAATTTGTATTTTTGTTTCAGTTTGGAAGGGAAGTATTGGCATTCTTCCTGACACTCCAAGGAGAAGTCTTGGCTCTGATAATTTTATGGTCGTTACGTTGTGATTCTGTGATATTGTCCCATAAAAACGCCACCCACTAAGAACAGGATTCAGTTCCAGACTCCTCACCTTAGGGTCTGGTTCAATGACCATTCACAGACTTCTATAGCCATTTGGGATGCTCTGAGATGTAGCAACTGGCCTCCGTCTGCAGCCCCAGAGGGCACACGTCTTCTCCAAGTTCTCTGCCATAACCCTGTGTGAAATCTTGGATGCACTAGGCTGTTTCATATTGCTAAAGATACTGAGTGATGTGTATAAGTTCCTGTCATAGCCTAGAGAACTATTGATCTCACCGTAAGGCAGACACCTTCATTTGGTCAGCTGAATAGCTTTTCAGATTCCACTGACGTTTAACCCAAATAGTTTCTATTAAATGTTACTGTAATTTTGCAGATTATCCTCACCAAAATGATTAGTATCAAGAGAGTTGAAATGAAGAAAATTGTCATTCGTGCCTAAAAAAGTTCTGTCTGCCTTAAGCTCATAACTCTTGTGCATATGAATGGCTACGTATCCCACAGCTTTGGACCATTCACAGGGAGCAAACACATGGATGTGGGCATGCAGCTGGAAGCTGAGAAAAGGTGCTTCCAAGAATGTCTTTTGATGCAGTATGTGACAAGCTGTAAGTTTCTACTGTTTATTCTCAATTAAAGTATGTTGCTAACTATTTTTCAGTATCATATATGCCTTACCTACTGACAGTGTAATGGGTTATAGCAAAAACAGTGATACCCCTCCTTAAGGATGGTCTGATGGTTTCTAACCAGACTTGCTGGAACATGTGGCTTCCCATTCTTTGCAGCCCTTACATATGAAAATACACTTTTAACTTTCTGATGCTTTGTATACTGTTTGTAGCTTTGTACCTAACTGACCATATTAGACCTCCTACTTATTTCCTTGTTAATCCAGGGCATTATAGACAGGAAAACGCAAAATCAGCAATACAGTCTTCTGGAAAATAACTTGAAAATTGGGAGATGCAAATCAGTAACTCATATGTATTTTGCTCTGCCTTATGGCAACGGATAAATCATATCATAGTGCAATTTCAAGACTTGTCACAGGACCCTGCAAAAAATATGTTTCCCTTGCCCTCAGGTTGGCAAAGGGGTCTGAAAATACTGTGGACAGATATATAACTAGACGAAATTAGGATCTAAGGCTTTTCCCTTGACAGCAAACATCCCACCAGTCTTGGTGGGGAAAGGATTTTGTTCCAAGGAGTCACATGTTCTTAGACACTTATAGTGCCTCAGTAAAGCTGCCACTGGTGAGTTCCTATTGAAACAGGCTCCTTGGAAGGATGAGAAATATGTACTTGGTAAACAAATTAAGAGCCATAGCAACTGTCTAAACACACCCACTACATGAATGAAACCGCCTCAGTGGTATGCTCCCATCATTCAATCTCTGCTTGACAAATCTGTGCACAGAACAGCCAAGGGACGTTTGCACATTGTTGGAGGGAGAACACAGGAGAAGTCAGGGCCAAATGCAGTAAATTTTCTTGCTACTTAGCCATCAAATTCCTCTAATTCTACTGAAAATCACAATGCGAAATACTGCTGTCCTTGGCAGTGGTCACCACTGAAAGCAAACTACACAGTTGACAATTGTCTCAATTCTGACACTAGATAGACCAGTGGGAATTTGCTGTTCAATTCACCTGGACAGTGCCTGAACTCTGCTTTAGCATGTAATGATGCTTCCCTGTGGTAGTAAGATCTAGCTGCAGATATGTATTTACATAGATGTATGTATTTAGTCATTCATCTTCTCTACATTTATAGGTTTCTACCGCTTCTAAAAATATAACATTCAAAATAAAAAAAAAAAAGTTGTTTTTTTTCAAGTGACTAAAACTGACAGTATTAGAGATGTAATTAATAACCTTTAGCTTAGGAGGTGAGATTTTCCTTTGAGTCAATTGGAAATATTTTCTAAAGGAATCTTACAGAATAATACCCTTGCTCAATAAATCAGGAAAGTGAAGCATAAAAAGGGAAAAGGATCTGGCTGTGGCAATTGTATTTCAGGTCATTGACAGACCTGGAAACTAAATCTTCTCAGTTTTAGCTGTGCGCCAGCCCAGCTGGATCGTGCCTCTCTCCAAGTAGGCAGGTGTAAAGACTGATCTGAACAGCTCTACTCACCACCTGTCCTCTCTACAAAACCAATCTGATATGGAGTTAGGAAAGCTTTCAGGGATTTTCAGTGATTGTCCATTTGTTGCTCTCAGAAACCCTTGCTGTGCTTCTATTAGTCCTCTCTGCTTCATTTTAACTCCATTTCTTTAATTTGTTCCCTTCAGTTTTACTCCCATCCCCTGCCAAGAAGATACCAGTTTCCAAAGACTACATTTCATGATGAGCTGTCAGCAACTATATTATAAGTGCAAACTCCTCGCAATAGACGTTGCTTCATTCCTGTGTGTTGCTCAGGGTGTTGGTGGCTGGGACCTGCCCTGTTCCCATGTGGTCTCCAGCTGAGGTGCTGAGGCCATCCCTCTTGCCCTTTGAGCCCAAAGTTGTGGAGTGGGCTCCCCTGCTCAGCTCACTAATTGACTGCCCAGCGGTAACACATGTGTGAAATCATCTCACCTAATTTTAGACATCTAAAAGGGAGCTGTCTGGTTAGAGGTTTGGTATCAAGTCTCCTTGTGTAGTCAATGAACACAGACAGGCATTTCCAGAGGACAGTTCATCCCAAAGGTTGGACTCCAGAAAATGTGTGATAAGTAGCCCTCTGGAGGTGCTTATGTCTCTTTCTATAGGCTAAAGACAGAGCCTATCTAACTAGAGTAGACAAGATGTCTTATAATTAGATAGCTGTCATTAGGTGAGTTAAAATCTACCTTTAATATCTTCATGCCCTGTTTCCCCCATCTGTTAACTGGGACTAATACAGCCATCAGTGGAATGCCAGGTCTCCACATCTATTAATATCTGCAATTATGGGGAGATCTTTGAATGTATAACTCTGTGGAAGTATGAAGAACTCATTATTCATGACTGTGACAGATGGCAGAACTGTTTTGGGGCACAGTTTACTGTAAATATTCCGTATATTATGTTTTGCTAGGAGGTGTAACTGGGCAGTGGGGAAGTAGGATGACTCCTTACAGTGTCTGGACTACAGCTTAGAGGGTCCAGTAGCAGTTCCTACAAGGAGGAGGAGGCTGTTGTAGTCTTTCCCATGAGCAGGTAGGTAGGCTTGGCTAGGAGTAGCTCCCAGAAGGCTGTTAGCAAGGGATACTGTTAGCAAGGGATGGCTGCAGCGGGACAACCCGTGAGCTCGCAAGAGGAGGAAAGGATTGGTTCGTACAGCAGGATACAGACCAAAAGCAATGCCTCTGGCGTTCCCGGGGAGCCAGTGGAAACTGTTGACAGTTACAGTAGTCCAGAAAGATGCTAAAAATTACCAGACTAGAAAGCAAAATTGGAAGATGCCCCTTGGAAGGGCGTGGTGGGAGGGAGATTCATCTTTCAACCTTTGAATGTAATCTGTCTCTCCCAGCAATGCTGAGTGTGTGGTATTAAAAGAGATATTTTGTGCTTATTTATTGTTTTTGCACTATGATAAACCTTGCCTTTGAACCATTGCTATCTTTAGATGTCTTTCAGTGTGCATGCTCTAAGAAAAAGCAAGGTAATTTCACCTCTGGCTCACATGGAGTCATGTCCTGACCATCCTTTCCTCTCATGCTATTCACACTGGGATGTGTGGACCCCTGCTAAAACTGGGTATATTACCTGCTTCAGTATCTGATTTTAGTGAAGAGCCATGTGCAATAAGTATTTAATCCTTTGCGGGGGGTATTGGGCCTGGAGTCTTTACGTGAATTTACCATTTGTTCAACAAATTTTTTTACAACTTGATTTTACAAATGTAAAGTTACATTTGAAAGTAAAAAAAGTGCTGTTGAAATAAGGCAGCTACAGAGCTGATCAAGCTACTGCAGAGTAAAGCATCTGCTGTAAATCAATACTCTCACTTAACTCACAATAACTTCTTCAGAAACGTATGACTGATAGATGTGCACACAGCCTTGAAGCTGATGGAACTGGAATGCCTTAGGCCAGTAGGGAATTTGGCCCATCACCTGCAATTAATATGAATTACCTTGAAATAAGAGAGTATTTTCATAATCAAAGAGGTTCTTTGCTTGATGTCAAATTACAGGCAGAAGGCCACTTTTCCTGCTCTGTCATACCTAGCTAAAGCCATTTTGACCTTCGCAAAAATAATAGAAAACTGAGTATTTGGGATGTAGCAGTGGCAGAAATAGACATCAGAGCAGCCGGAAATGTAGTTCATGAAAAGGTTCACAGATATGCAGAGGGGCAGGCCAGGGCGCAAACTTAATAAAGACATATTTTGCAGCTTTACTTGGTCTGAAATGAGATACTGATGTGCCGAAATGAGCCGACTCTTTGAAGATTTTGACAGGTATTTTGACTCTGCTTTTGCATTATATATTAATTTCAGTGGAATTTTTCAAGCCTGAGGATTGGTTGCGCACAGTGTAAAGCGGTGCAGAATAGGACTCACCATGGTACCACCCTACCCTCTCGGGTTCTTAGAAACTTGATGAATTAAGTGGACGCGCACCATTCCGTACCTTAGGTTTCCTAAGAAGTAAATCCCATTCATGCTCTTCTACCTGTCTTGGATTCCCTTCCCTTTATCTCGCAGGAATAGCACGCCATTTGCACCACTATATATGGAAACTCACTGCTCACACTTGTGCTGCAAATGCCAGCGCAATGTGCAGCGTCTGTTTACAGCTCTGGTGAACCATTATGCTGAGGCACAGCCTCAGTCTGCTGTGAAGTGTTATTTGGGTGTTCCTAACAATTTCTTTGACTGAACTGATGTCCTGTCACATACACACAGCAATCCACGATAGACTGAAAATTTCAAGAAAAGGGTTAGTATAGGGCAATTTCATTGCCTGTTTTTTTTTTTTTTTTTTTTACTGCAATATCTTCAAGCGGAGCAGTAAGTGAATATTCAAATTATTTACCTAATAAAATTTCATATAGGCAGATGTTTGCCCCTAGGAACTGCTTAAACAAGAGCATTTCTGTAAGAAGCACACTTAAGATCATGAGCACCAGAAGCAGAGTACAGCTTGCATTAGCAAGCATTTGCTTTCTGGAGATAGATGACAGTACATTCATTTTTCTTACATATAACCATCTGAAAATTGTGACTCGACCCCTGACAACAAGTGTTTCACCAAAAGGACCTGAAAACCTCTAAAAAATTGTTCTGGAAATCCACCTGACAATATGCACAGTTTTAAAACATGTTAATTTATACAGATCTGAACCATTCAATTAAGCTCATGCTCAAAATGGTTTCCTCTGACAGGAGCTGCCTGCCATCTGTTAAGTCAACTATTTCTATTGCCAATGATCTTAAGTTCATCGTTTATGCTAGAGTGATTGAGATTCGTAATCATAAATATCATCTGTTCTTTTCCCTGCTTGTCCTCCCCCTCTTCATTTGGGTCATGACTTTTTGGGGGGGGCTTTCTTAATCAGCAGTTTCTGAAAGCGAAACCGCAGGAATAAAGAAAGAACAGCCTGGGAAGGGGAAAAGGGGTGGTTCTTATTGTTGCCTGCTGGTTTACAGTGATTTCTCGTTGACCACAGTACTATCAGTTTGTGTGCATTTCCCTTGCATTTGCTACACTACCGCAATTAGGAGGGATGGCGACTACAGCTGTGGGTCATCCATTCACTCCCTTTTTGCATGTCAGTGTTTTCCACACAGACAAGAACCTTTTAATTTTCATAAAAGGGTCAGGTCTCTGAGGAAGTGCAAAAGACGTCTGAATCAGCAATATTTTCTTCAATAACCCCCCGAAGTTTCCTTATACAGTTCCTGCTGGCAAATCCTTGTATTTGGGGCTCTCATACCCTGAGGCTAGCATATTTTTCCAGAAAAACATTTATGTTTAAATGAAATTAAGGACCATTTAAAACAAATGAAGAAAGGATTGTCATGGCATCTTGTTAGTGCTTTTTGGACATGTGCAACAAAGCAGAAGTCCCAAGATTTGCTGCTACCCTGTTCCATTTAACATATAATTCGCTCTTTCTGCATTTCTGGTACTCATGTACACTTATGTGTTTTTTTTTTCTGTCGGTTGTATCCCCTGGCCCATTCCCTCTGCCAAGGTTCTGCCACCAAGAAAAAAACAAGGAAAGGAGAGACCATCCCCTCCTAACCCTGCCTTCCTGCACAGATGCTGAACATGTCCTTCATGCTCCATAGCAGCATGGGGCAAGGAAATTTATGCTTAAATTCTTGCTGGTGGTTCTAGAGTCCACTGGGTCATACGTTCATCCTGAAAGGGTATATGCATTGGCCATGTGATGCGCATAAAGCCTAGCTGGTGCAGATCCTCCAGGGCTGCTGAGGAGTCAATAATCACCTGCCACCCGAAAGTGGCCGTGCTTGCATGAACAATGTGGATTGTAAGAACTTCCCATGGCTCACTCCACCCCCACCCCATCTCCTGCTGTGTGTTTTGACCTAATGAAGCAACTCAGGCTTTGTACTGCAATAAAAGATAGCAGGGAATAAGAATAAATTAATTATTGACTTTTTAACCATATATTTCTGGGTTGTTCTATTTCTCTTTGCCTTTTTCGCTGTGGGTAGTAGGCATCTTATCTGTCTATATGAAGAGCTGAGTGAAATTCAGCATTGAAGACAAAAGGGTTTTATCAGCTGGGTAGCAGTGAGGGTGCTATTACTTTTGCACCACCAGCTGCTTGCTACATGAATGATTTATGAAAGTGTGGCTGTCTGACTTCACATTAGCTTCTGCTATTTCAGCACCCCTATTAGCAAGGATATTAGCAAAAATTATCATTCTCCTGTGTTTGAACAAGAATTTAGAACCTTATCTCATTCTTGTAAAGCAAACAACGGCAACAACAAAAACTCAAATAGATTGCATTAAGAACAAGATACAGCGATGTACTGAACTTCCACAACTCCCACTGAGACAATGGAGTGAAGGCTCTCTGCATTTCCTGGGATGGGGAAATCTAGTTCACTCGGTGCTCTGATAAATTATAAATACACAGTTGATTTTGCAACTAGGTCTTGATGAAGAGTATATAGTGCTGGAACAATCAAAGAGGAATCAGACTGGACATTTAAATTCAGCAATATTCAGTTGATATGCAAAAATGAACCCACATGGCATGATTTTCTAAGCTACTTGGAATCTGTTTTGAAGTGTGTTACCATTTTCATGCCATGTTACATTTCCAGGAAGAGATACAGCCTTTTGATTGTACTGTACAATATTCCACAGTCATCTCTGCACTGACACATAGCTTATTTACTTAAAATATGTATTGAAGCTCCAAAGCTAGATTCAAGTTCACTAGGAATGTGATTTGAACTCTGAAGAACCAAGACATAACAGAGGAGACAAACCTGCTGTTTTAACATAAAATGTGAATTCCCTTGGCTAAAATGTAAATGCATTATTACTTTGCTGTTCTGACACTAAGGAATTGCAATTTAATTAAGCCTGATTTGTTTTCTATTGCAAACTCTGCTATTTAATTTTGTATCTACTTTGTTATCAAATTTAACATCATCATAATAATATAACTTAAATCCCCCAGATAGTAGGTCTTTAACCTGATCCTCGACAAGAAACTAGACTGAATTTCATGGTACGCATTACTGCAAGAAAAGTTCATGTTATGACTTCCATGACAAAGATCTCAAAGCAAACAGAAGAGCTATATCTTCATGAAAAAACGTATGCTACCATGAAATGGACGTTTTCTTCCCTCTAGCTTTGGATCTTGAAAACTAGGACGTGGTTATTAGAAATGCCTTTTTAAAGTCACTCGTAATCCACAGCTCCTTTGGAGCTTGTGAGTGTGCTCATTGCAGTGACAGCCATTCCGTGTGACCGCAGGGTGAAGCTACAGCGGTATTTATTATTATGAGGGAAGAACTACAATTGAGGATTGGATCCCCATAGCTGTTTAGGCGCCTAAGGCTAATGCTGGCATTTCCAAATCTGCAGCTGGGTTTCTGCTCTTCCTGAAGGTGACTACATTGCCCCCCTTCAGTGTCTGTAAAGCTGACTAAAGCTGCAAAGCTGTTTCACTGCTGACTAATTGTTCAGAGACCAAGGTCAAGCTGAGGCCCAGAAAATTCCCAGAAGTGAAGTTATCAAGAAAATGTAAATTTGCTACAAAGAGGAAAATATTTAGGCTCTTGTAGGCTTCCTCTCTTGTCTCTTCGTCCCATTTCCCATGACAGGTACATGGAACATGGGTGGTACCTGTCCAGAGGCAGGGGAGGGTGGTGAAACCCTCCCCTTGGCTGTGGATGACAGGGAAGATGATAACTTCCGTGGAGGATGTGGCAGGAGGGCCAGAGCTGTGCACGTCAAACAGTGCATATCAACAAGGGCAAGTCTGTGCTGATGGCAGTCCTGCAGCTGGGGCCAGCCTGCTGCCACTGGACTGGTGACACCCCTGGGGTTTGAGGAAGAGTGGCATGTTTTCATCCCGTAACTTCATGGTCTGGCTATGTCCACCTGTTCTTGCTTGTTTTGCCTGCCTATCAAGCCCTGTTGGTACCCTCCAAGCTTAGCTGAGCTTTTGGATGGAGATGGACTTGACAGTCATAACTGGCAGAGGAGGAGCAGAGAAATATCATCACAATGACCATCGGAGAAGTGTCACATGTGGTTTGGCTGCCAGGACTTAAGCTGTCTAAGCAGATGATTTTACGTGTGACTGAAGTTAAGGGGTTTTGGATGAGTGAGGACTGTGAGCAGAGGATCCTTATCAATCAACTGGCTCCATCATTTCCTCACCTAGGCTGCCCCTTTCTCTTCTCCTCCCCTTGGTATTTTGCTCCTGGCCAGGTGGCTCCCTGCAGCACTTAAAAGTGGATGGGAAGCCTGACAACTCGGTTGGTGGCTATGAACACTGAGAGCTTGGGAAACGCAAGTCACAGAAAAGGAAGACTTGGGCAGGAGGCAGAAATAAAGGAGTATTCCCATGTCAAAATAAGGGTGATCTTATTTGTTAAATCCGGTAATATTATGAAATATTGAGTGTCATCGAGTCCCAGAGAACTCTCTCCACACAGCTTTCACCCAGTAAAGTTATTAAAATATATCTTTTTGTCTCCCATTATTATTCATTATTGCCAGAATGAAAGCACCCAGTATGAGTAAATAAGGATTGTCTTCACTTGCCACTTGACATGTCGAAGCCCTCTTAAAGGTGTTCTTATTTATTGCTAGAAAAAAAAAAAAGATTCTTCCTCATGTGGAATTTAGATGATAAAATTGGTCAGCAGAGGTTTATTTGCGTCTGGATTAGGGGAACAGTTTTATAATAGAAATACAAATTGGACTGTAATCACATTGATTTTGGTAAACATTGCCATCCTCTTCTCTGTCTGTATGCGTATGCAGGTTAATTAGAAAGTTCATAGCCTTGCCTGTGAAAATCCACCTTTTTAAAAATGTACATTTGAATTTGGAAGCTTAATGAGATCTACAGAAATCTTACAGCATTTTCTGTTCAAAGTCAGAAGGCAGAAGAAGTAACACTACAGCCTGTTTCCTGACCTTTTCTTCAGCAAATTGACTTGCTTGGATATGCAAGGCAATTATTAACTCCATAGACAGTAATTACATCCATATAATATTTATTGCACACCAAAAGAAAAAAAGAAAATTAAAATTCCACGGTCGAGTATTCAACACACAAACAACACCATCATGAGCGCTGCTTGTTTTTTACTTCCGAAGCCTGGAATCATGTTTTTCAGAGAACAAGCATCCTGCAGGGTAAAGATTTAGGAATCATTGCAGAAAGATCCAACACTCAGGCTCAGGGAGCAGCCGATAGCAGCAGCAGGGGATCATTTCTATGGGGATAAGCAGGACATATGATGGCACATTTTCCCACTGAGTGTGCAGCTACCACTGGAGGAGTGTCCAATGCCAGGAGCCTTGGGCTTCACTCCCAGCTCTGGAGAGGAGTGTGCATAAGCATACCTGCCTTTCTCACACCTATGTGATCATTTCTGTTTAGATACATCTCAGTCCTGCCTACTGCATACCCCGCCCCAGTCTTAGTCTCTGTGTTCATCTAATCTAAGTCTATTTGCCTGGGCTTCACACCCTAAAAGTAGCTTTGCTGCATGGCTATTTTCAGTCTTCTAGTTTCTTTCCTTCAGTCTATTTACCCATAACTCCATGACCCTTCCCCATCTTTATTTTTGTCAGCCTCTTTTCTTCACTTTGCCTTCTAGTCATCCATTCCCCACAGATTTCTTGTCCTCATCTCTCTACTGTGACTACTGCAGCAATTTCTGACATCACCAGTTCTCCTACAGCTTGTGACAGGTTTTCAAAGGCTGCCTACTACTCTGTGAAGATCAAACTCCCCTACCAGCTTCCATACCATTTTCTTTTAAAAGCTGGCATGAGAAAGAGGCATTACCTTTCCTCCTTCCTCAAATTTTATATAATAGCCTGGTTTGTAGACCTCTCATCCAGGAAGTAAACTCAACTCCATTTTCAGATCGAAGCACCCAGATATGCATGTTTTATCACTTCAGAAATGTGGTGCAAAATAAGATTTCACTGGGTAGGAATGTGACACAAAACCTAGGCTGTCTAACCTACTTGTTGGACCACTTGGCGGAGGCTTGATTCTTGTCTTTGCTACCAAGAATGTATCTGCATTTGACATAAAAAGTCATGAAAATAAACTACAGAAAGACTTCTTGAGACTCAGGGATCCTTTTTTTTTTTTTCCATCTTGTAGAAATGCTTCATCCATCATGCTATCAAATAAGGTTGTTTTCTCTACATGCCCAATGTACCTGGTACTTTTTCTGTGTGGTCACAGAGATTGTACTGGACTTTCACATGAGATGGTAAGTCTCCTATTTTGCAGCAAACACGTGGGCTAAACCATCTGTGTTGCAATAATAGTCCTACCCTTTACCTCAGGTTTTCCTGTGACCCTGAGAGAGCCTCACAAATCTCTGAATGGCTCAGTTGGGTGGTGCAAAGCCTAGTTATGCATCTCCAACATTTCTAGCAATTTTTATAAGTGAACACAACAATGGGTAGGACAAAGAAGTTGCAATCACAGCACAAAGTGCCTGGTGCAACACTCAGAAGGCCTAATTTGCTCAGGATTACCTTGTGACTCCCTTCAAGAGTATTCCTGAGGGAATTAGGAGCCTTGAGAGTACAGCAGTTGATATAATAGGAAAACTCGGGTAGCATACAGCACTGGGAACATCTTCCAAGAAAACTTCTGGCAGTGTTCATGATCCAATGATGGGTATGCGCCTGCATCAGCAGGAATGTCTGAACCATAGCCCCACAGCAGTGCCGCAGGACTTTCTGCTTTTTCAGAGAAACATTAGACATGTAGACAGCACCGGCACCCTGACCCAGCTCTCACATCCCAGTACAAACAGGCTGTGTCTGTGCTGGGGTTTCTGGGAGGGATTGCAGTTTCTGTGTGGAGGTGGATCCTGCAGACTTTCTCCCGCCCTTTCCAAGTGTAGGGTGTGGTGATGGTTGCAAGCGCAGAGGTTGATTTCTACTGACGTGGGCCAGTCAGGAGCTGTGGCACACTGCGGTGTTTCTCCAGTTCTAAGGACACCCAGCAGCTCAGAGTGGTGGTAAGCACCCACACAGGGCTGTACTGGTGGATGTACTGTTGCAGAACTTGCTCCAGAAATCTGGCTTGCACCTGTAGTGAGCTTCTCTTGTGATTCTTCTGGCTAAATATGGACACTGGGGTTTGCTGGCAACCCAGATCTGCCTTGAAACCAGTGTATTCATCACTTCTTGGTCTGCTTTGCTGGAAAAAGAGTTAATGTTTCTGGCGAGGGCCCAGTGACAAGGCCACAAGGAGTATTTGACTATCAGACAGCCCTGTACCCGCCTTGCCTGTCACCAGCTTTGCTCAATGTCTGGGAGTGTCTGAGATGACCATTTCCTACACAAATTCTGAGAAAACTTTCCCATTATTGTGCTGGACTCTCTCCAAATTTGGCACCAGAAATGCCCCAGGACTGAGACCCTGAGTTGGTGCTGGAGAATTCCACTGGCCAAGGCCTACAAGCCCTCAAAACTGCAAGGATGACTGATTTCTTTTTGCATTTTCCCGTTGGAGAGAAGGTTGCCCGTTTCCTCAGTCAGGTCTGGTATGTAAATACCTAAGCTGTGCATGGGCTCATGTCCTTCCCCATCCTCCTTCCAGAGGGGTTTGGTGCATGATGACTGGAGTGAGACAGCATCCTCTGAAAGGCTGTTTGATGGGCCATAAGCATGAATCAGTTGCCTACACATACGTATCTAGTGCTGCTTGTGATGGTCTGGAGTATCCAAGACTTCCAGAGAAATGGCTCGTATCACACACAGCAGAGGGAAATTTGTGCCCATGGGGGTCCAAATCATTTAGAGTTGGGAGACTTAAGGGATCTACAAAAACCACTAGACTCCCATGTTCATGCACCCAGGCTGTGCGTGGCATGGGTTAGTTGGGGATGGGAAGAAGGAGGAATTTGCCAAGTGGCTCATCTGAATCCCAGAGTCTGCAGTGAAGGAGCCTGTGGGATTTAGGCAGTTGGGGAAAGGTGGAAAAATCCACCCTGGACTATTCTCACTGAGATGGTCCTCAGAAAATCTCTACAAGATTTGTTGCAATGTGCCTGCTCCCTTCTAAACTTTACTGATCTTTCCAACAAAGTCCATCAGAGCTATCACAGCTGTGCTCTTTTCATTAGCCAAACCAAGTCCTCATGACGTTTGTGGGTTGTTTTTCTTTTAAGTTTAAAAAGATAAACTAGCGTTTGCACATCAAACTGTGAAGAAGTGAGATGTTTTTACATGTGATTGGTCAGAAATTTTCCCCAGCTTGATAAATTTGGGATGATATGACAATAACTATAACTACTAATCAAAGGCATAAAGCAAATCATGGCTAAAGTGCAATGAGGAGATAACTCGTATTTTGCGGAAATTAATATGAGGGAGTTGTGCTATAACCTTATCACAGTGTTTAAGTGTGGATGATAAGCATCTAAATATTACATTAATATTAAAGTCTGCCACTTTGTAACCTATTGCAATGATTAATTATTAGGAGAGGGTAATAAAGTTGCGAAGAGGTGATATTTCATTAGTAAATTATACTGTCCATATGACATGGCTTATCATCATGGTATTAACAAATTCTTGCCAGTAATTATGAATTCACTGAAGCAAACCTTAATGGGAGTTTTTATTGGTTTCAAAGCAAAAGGCTTCTTATGAAGAACACTCTGGCCTCTCTTCTGCTCTCGTGAAGGTGAAGACAGAACAGACAGAACTCCTATTGCCTTTAGCAGATGTTAATCCACCTCTTCTTGCTTTTCCTCCAAGACAGACAGTGAGGTTTCTAACAGGCAACCTTCTACATCTGTCTGCCCTAAAAACAGCTACAGTCACTCTGATTGAAACTGCCTGCTCTGCATGGCTGCTAGATCTTGGATTCCTATGAAAACAGGTAAACGTTACACCTGCAGTATGTACCTACAGCTGGTGATCTGAATAGCCTGTTGAGGTCCTTTTGTAAAACAGGAAATTTATCTGAAAAAAACTTTAGGAAAACAAGTAAGGACATGCCATGTATTTGAACTAAAAGATAAAAAAACTGTAGACTTTGAGTTAGAATTACATTAGAAGACACCAGTCTTTTTATACACATACCGGTCAAAAGCCAGCTTGCTTTCTTAATGCAATTTATATTGAAGGTTATATTTCTCATAATTATTTTCTTTGCAAAACAAGATTACTAATAGTAACTGATTAGTTCAGCAGTGGTGCTGGCTTCCCTCTGGTTAACAAGAGCTTTTGCATACACAAGGTCTCATGCATTTTTCAATGGCAGGAAAGGCAATTTTCTTGTTTGGCAGCTCCCAAATGTCATTTTGCCGTAGCACCTATGTTAGAAAGGGATAAAATTTCTGTTAGTGTCTGGGAGGTTTTCCAATTAAATGAGTTGGAGCTGACAGGACTTGAATGAGTTATTGTCTGTTTTTATGTCTTTTTAAAATTTGACTGCTTGATTTTTTTAGCACTTCAGCTGGGTTGTTAGCATAACTTAGTCTTTTTGTTAACTTCCCCAAAGTGACCTACATGGTTCCAATTTTATATGCAACCTTCACTTAATCTGATTCAATAGCAGCTTGATTCGTCAACAGCTTTGTATATCTGGGCCTCTGCTCCTACATATCTGCTCTAATTCCCATTTAGTCAATCAAATTCTTTTATTTTAATGAGATAATATTTTAACTTAGATAAAATCCTAAAAGAGCGAATTGGTCTTTCCACTTCAGCAAGAAAAAAATACATTGTGTTCGGGTAGAAATAAGCATCATCACTAATTATCATTAATAAATTATTAAATGCATCTTAATAAATTATTTAAAATTACAAAGGATCAAGTAGTTAGTGCCAACTATTAATTACATTTTAAAAGAATCTCTGATTTTTCTGAAACAGCATCTGCTTTAGTTATGGATTTCACAGTTTCTTATACCAGTTTGCAGTGTGCCCGTTGTGTTATTCACTCTTCAGAAAATAATCATTTTGTTTGTAAAGATAATTCCTTTTATGAAATAATACCCAATATATGATGTATGGTATATATGATACCCTCATTTTTCTATCCAACAGAAACAGTCTAAGCTGCTACCTTGCTTACTCAGTTTATTTCTGTCAATTATTTATTTCATGCAAGTTTTTCTAATCAATTTTCACACATTTTTTCCCATAAACAGGCTTGGAAAGTACAGAAAATCCAGTTAGCTGAGGTGACGACTTCAGTTGAACAGAATAAGGAAATCTGGTATGCTGTTATTTATCAAATGCCTACTGAATACCGAGGAAAGTTCTCTGTGCCTGATTTCTGTGCAATTTATGTGTCAATCACATTGGGCATTTGGTATTATTAATGCTTTTTGAAGTCGAGCCTTTGTTCTTCATCCGTTGTATGTGTGAGAGGGTTTTTTTTGTTTTCTGTTGCCAGACCAAAAATCCCAGTTTTGCGTTTTTTTGTTCAGCACAATGAACAAAGACCAACCCACCTGGATTAGCAATATTTAAGGATACCATCTGAAGGCAGAAGCTCGGCAGCTGGATGCCAGACAGGATATTGCCCTGGATGCCAAAATGCTATAGATTTCCATTTGATGCACTGAAATCCATGATGAAGAACCAGGACCCCCTGCCTGTGCAGTGCGGTGGTTCCACAGCTTGCTTGCTGGATGGCAGGTATGCATGGCCACAGCTTCCTCCCAGCAGAGATGATGACCCCCAGCTAGGATCCAGAAACCAGCTGGACTCCTCTCATCCCATATCCTGGGGAGCCAGAGTGACTGGGGCTCTGGGATGACAGCAAGTATGCCCAGACACGAATGTGCTTCCTAAAAAGCAGTCATGGAGCCCATTTCTTTGGGAAAAGGTGAAGGAAGACATGACGGTGGGGTCCCTTTCACATGGTGCTGCAGTCACCGGAGTATCCTTGGGGGCTGTGTCAGGGACAAGGATGTCCACTCTCACCAGGGCCACTGCCACCACAGCTTTTCCTGGGGCAGTAGTTGAGGGTTTTGTTTTTAGCCTGTAGGTAATTGCATACAGCTACTCTCACCTTCAGAGCAGCTTGTAGTTTTATGTCTTCTCTGCCCGTAAAAGACTGTCAGGAAAGGAAGGAGATAATTAAACTGTTTTAAGGGTCTCAGAAAACCAAGCTCCCTTATCTCTTTCCCTTTTAGGGTGTTTGCTCTGAAAGAAGCCTTGTAAGATCTATAGTTATGTATCTATGGAAGCGTAACCTCAAATCTCAAGATAAACTCCCGAAAATCTTGGCTTAAGTGGTTATGTTTGCTGCAGTGGGTATCCTTTCTACACTTGGTACCTCCAGATGATATCAGATGGCATCTTGCACAAACAGCAGTGAGCATGCAAGGAGACGAGCAGCCTTTGGTAGCGAGAGCACGTATTTGAGTAAATATCACAGACAGATATGGGTAGATGGAAAGACATGTAACGTGCAAACAGGGTGATGGCTTGTAGCTCTCAGAATTACCTCTGCAATATATTTCATTTTGGAGAGTTGTAAAGGGTTTTTGTCTTTTTTTTTTGTTCTTTTTTTAATAAAACCTGGTGTCTTGAAACTCCAAAGGAAGAGAGTGCAACAAGAATGCTAGAGATAGGCAATAAGCAGCAGCAAAGGACTCAGTTTTCTCTTCAGATATGCAGGACTTTGAAGCATTTCTGTTAAACTGCAATCACAGTTGGAATTTGAAGTTATCAATTACTATTATCCTTGATGTAATTTCTGTCCAATCATTACCCAGCAAACACGACTGGAATAATGAGTTTCTTATTGTCAGTGAAATTGAGCAGACGCTGTTATTTAAACAGAACAAGACTTCTAGTTCACTCAACATTTCTTGCTGTCTTCAATGTTGCTTACCTCATTTTGCTCCCCCACATTGAATAACCAGTCCTACTATTCATCCAGGAAAAGCCTCATGTACCTGACTTATTATTATTTCCTTTGGTGTGTTTTTTCTCTTGCTGACATAGGGGACAAGGTTTAGAAGGTTTGTCTGCTTTTCCAGCATTTGTAAAGCAGCCAAATGTTGAATTATAGTTATCTCACTGGGAAATTTAGAGAGAAGTTCAAAGGATCTTAGCCCTCAGTTACTGACAAAACTTAATAGATTTTGTTTTACATTTTTATTGCAATGATTATGGCCTTTTCATACATAGTATTAAGATTCTTACATTCATACTCACATTTCAAAATCAGTTTTACATTCAATCACAGCAAATTTTGAAACTTGTTTGAATAAAATTAAAGGCAATTGTCTATACATGTGATCAGAAACAGTCTTCTGTTGGGTATTTACGGACTTCCTACATTAGGCCTGTAGATAAGCGGATTTCTCTTCCCTTTTCCAACTATAAATAAACTAATTTGAAATGAAAGTTAAGTCTGTGCTTAAATATTATGTTAAATTAGGCAATGATTACTTTCTTGTTAAAAATAAATGATTGCTTTTGGGTTTCATTTGATTCCTCAAAATACAAAGGAGCTGTGTAGATCTGTTAACATGTACATGTTAACATTATATTTTTCATAGTTTGTTTAAACTGGGATTTAAGCAAATGTGAATACATGCAGGGAAATATAAATCACACACCGCATTGCAAATCATTTATAGATTTGTGCCCGCATCTGATATGACGCCTAGCAACGGAGAGCCGGCCCAGCTTCTGCTGGCCAAGCCAGACGAAGACAAATCCTCTTTAGAGCAGGAATTCTCAAACTTTTAGCAAACAAGTCATTAACTGCAGGATGTAAGACAATACAAGCAATGTCTTGCAGGGAAGATACAACAAGGTGTAGCAAAAAGATACTTCTGCAACATGCAGGTGTGCAATAACAGCCCTATTTTGCCTGAGGCTGAATATCTCATCCCTCAGTTTATGGAAGCTTCATCCTGGGATGAAGTGTAGTGCCCTGTAGCACATTGGGAATGCTACTTATTGACTGAAGTGAAGCACGGGATAAAAATGTTGAGTAACATTGGTTAGGGGATAGCCCTCTTAATATATCAGTAAAATTCCATACATTGATTGATGTCAGTGATCGCCTAAGGGGTTCTGAGGTAAGAGTTTAGGGGCACAGAAGATTTCTCTAAAATAATGTATTTTTAAGGAAATGTGAAGGAATATTTCAATAGCCTATGACTCCTAACTCCCTGGAATGATCTGTTAATCATAAATTATTATTACGTTGTATCTATGATACAGTATATTTGTTAAAATTAATTAATTAATCAGCAAGGCATTTATTCATATCAACAGACTATACCCTGATTTTTCTAGTTATTCAAAGTTAAGCTCTCTTCAATGCTCCATTCCTGAAGGACATGTCTTCAGTGCTCACTCTGCATCACCTTAACAAGGGCTTCTACAACTGAGAGCAGTCAATGTTTTCTCATGGCTGATCCTCTGCCTTTGTTTCCTCTTTGAGATATTTCTTTTCTTTTTTCCAAAGGAGAGACTTTGAATAGCCGTTTTCATTTCTGCCATAGCTGGGCCACTACTTAAGTGAGGAGCTTCAGGGAATATTCTCACAGTCATTATTATTCAAAATATCCAGAGACATGGTTTTGACCTATACAAAAAAAACAAACGTCAGGGGTGAATGATAAAGCATTGTTCAGTCCTCAGTAGTTGGCTAAGTACAAGCTCACATGAAAACGGAGAGTTCAGAAGTTCAAATGTTCATGTTTCAATAGAGAGAGACACGAGTGAACTTTTTACTAGTGTATTGTATTTAAAAATATGTTATGGCTCCTATATCCATCAAAATTATATCTGAATAAACTGTACTACTGTGAGCAAACCATCCAAGGCAATGACCAGTTAAACACGAACAGATGGGAGAAGGCTGAAATCGATGAACCAGTGGTCCTTAAAAGATGCAGGTGACTGCATCAAGGACTTGGAATCAGGATGTGCAGTTGGAAAATGCTGCAAACTGATCCAAAAATGAAACCAGTCGCATTAGTGACACAGGTCATAGACACTGGCAAGTGGGTGCTGCACATTTCTCCTGGCTGTATCTGTTTGTTTTTTTTTTTTTTAATTTTTGCTTCACTGATGAAATGACAGCTACATATCTGGTAGTATATACAGGTTTCTTTAAGTCCTGAAAGAAATCATAGACTCCATAGAGACAAAATGCTAGAAGGAGACCTCAGAAGGTCATTGACTTCATTCCCTAGGTCCAAAACAAGGTGAAGCACAGTTTCTGGGCTACTCCTGGCATACACTTCTCTGACTGGATCTGTTCTTCAAAATCTCCAGTGCCAGGAATTCCATAACCTTCAGAGATCACTAAATCTGGTGCTCAAATATACTGACAGCTAAGAAGTTTTTGTAATATCTAATTTAAATGTCTCTTGTTATAAATTAGGCATATTTCCTCCTGTCTTGTTGATCACTGCCATTGAGAACAGTTGATTACTGTTCTAACAGTCACAAATCTGTTAACATGATTGTACTGTCATCTCTCAGTCTTCTCTTTTCTGGACTGAACATTTTCTTCAGCTTTTCCTGAAAATTTTTCAGATTACTTATCACTTTTTTCATCTATTGGGGTTTTCCTCTGGTTTATCCATAAACTTTTTTAATGATGGTTTTCAAAATGGGACATAAGGTTGTTATTGAGTCTCTACCATTTGTTCCAGGGAATGTAATAACTATGTAGCATATTAATAATTACTTGTATGTTAATATTTAACTAGCAATAAGTCTTGTGTGTAATGAGATTTCAGAATAAGAATTGTCTCTTTTGTGACAGCATCTCAAACACTGACTTACTTCATGTGAAACCCCCTGAGCCCTGCTTGCAGGGTTGCCAGTTAAACAGTTACTCTGCTTTTTTTTCATTTTGCATTTATGAATGTAATTTCTGTTTCCTTCCTGGAGAACTTTTCACTCGGCCTTACTAAATTTCGTTATATTGATTTCAGAGTAGTCTTCTAGTTCATTCTTAATTCTGCTTCTGACTGTTGAAGTGCATGTTGTACGTTTCAACTTTTGGTCATCTGCAAATTTTATGGGACTATCCCCCTATTTCATCATCCCAATATTCAAGGTTTATATTGAATATTAGTGGGATGAAACTTTTTGCAGGGCCTCCCAATTTGTCAGGGCCTTCCATTTTGAAAGCAAATTCTTGATAAAACTATTTCAACAGCATTTTCTAAATTCGCATATGAAAGTGTTGCAGCGGCTGTGCCACGAGCTGTACTAAGGTCTTAACTACTATTGTCATATCTACTGTGTCCCATATCTACTATTTCTATCTTATCCACTAGGCCTTGTTACCCAACTGAAAGAGGGAACTAGAGCGATGTCACTGCTCTTGACAAATCCATATTGACCTGTCTTTATTACTGTGTTATTCTTCAAGTGCTTGCAATCTGTTAGGCTTAGGAATTTGTTCCAGTAGCTTTCCAGGGAACAAGTTTAGGCTAGCTGGCGTTTGCAAAGGTTGAGGCCATATTTGGGTTTGGTCTTCTGGTGAGCAGGTTGAGGAAAATTATGTCACAGCTCTGGGTTTAGCTCCAACAAGAGGGGAAGCTCTGTCATTTGGATTTCTGACAAAACTTAAAGTTTTGGATGGGGGGAGATTAATACTACTACAGTCACATTATTGCTTTCCTGTGCTGACAGTTCCTGTGAATGGTATCTACTTGTTCCATATTGACACAGGAAAATAGAATTCATCTGAATTTGAGTAATGTTAGCATTCCAGAGAATGTATTTATATTTCCATTAATATTTACATCTGGTTATACTAGCAGTATAGACAGTTTCTGCAGGCAGAGACTAGGGGGAAAGCTAATAACTTCTTGACCTCAAGGGAAGTGGAGCAAGAGATATACAAGAGGTATGATGAGATCACGCCTTCAGCAGAAAAGTCGGTCATATTCAGAAAACAGATATTCCCAAATTTCTTGTGAGTCACTTTTGATAGTCCCACAAACTGAATATCTGTAGGTGTCTGAATATTTCCATTCTTTTCTTCACTCTCCATATTTAAAGTGAAAGCAGTAGAACTTATATAGTATATCCCTAAATGACTTAGTATAGAGCCCTGTAGGCTTTCTAATTATATTTGTGCCATGTTTTATACAATGCAGCCCTGATACTAAAGACACTACACACTGATAAAATACAAAAATAATACTGTGATTGTTAATACTGAGCCAAAGGGGAAGAAATTGTTCCTGTTCTCCTCAAATAATTGTACACGAAATCCAGACTAGGCTAGTTGGAGCATGTAGAGAACTAAATTGTCTGAGGGATGCCAAGCATGATTATCCTGTCGGAAAGCAGTATATAGAGGAAGTGTGCATGTGAAAAACAAACACAAAGAGACGTGAGAGCAGTGCGAGAAAAGGACATGACATGACATACAGAGGACAGCAGGCGAGCAAGCAAGAGACAGAGAACAGCACTGAATCTAAGCAGGTAAATTGTCCCGTTAAGATGGGGTATACTGCGTTCTGATCTCCGCTTCAGTGATTTTGTTGCTTGTCTCTTAGAAAAATCTTATTTACTACTGGAGCCATTCTTGCAAGTGGGAGAGTTGGCAGGTCTGTGGTGCAAATGCGGACACCTCCTCTTGGCTGCTTCACTGCCAGAGGCCTGGACACAACCTGCGTGGCAGCAGGATTCGCTCTTGGCGTGAGGAAGCAGCCAGCGGGCTGGGGCAGGATCCTCCCAGGGAGCTGGGAAGGGGGAGGCTGAAGCCCACGGGGTGGAAAACAGGACTGAGACCCCTGATTATCTCTCGAAAAATTAAATGAGAACTTACACAGAGGACACCCCCCATTGCAGAGTGGCAATTGAAGGGACATCTCAAATGGCACTAGGTATCCATGTTTAGGAAGCTGAATAGAGCCCTAAATTTCTCTTGACTATAATGAGAGCAAGGTGACATATTTTAAGCTTCCAAATCCGTGTGTCGACAATCTGAATCGAAACTGAAATTCTGTGTAAGAGGCTGGGGAAGTGGCACTGAGCAATGCAGGTCTGGTCTGCAGGGATGGCCTTCTAAAGGCACCCAGTCTTGTCGCTGTGGGTGGGGAGATTCGGATCCTCTTCATCTGATTCACCTCTCAGGCAACATGGGTAGATGACAACTGTGATGTTGGGCGAGCTACAAACCAAAAAATAAGTGCACCAGAGGAATTATGGTCCTTCCTGAATTAGGAGACAGTTCCACCAGAGGGTGCACACCTGTGTGCAGGGGAAGCAGGCTCACACCCGCGCCCCTCAAGCTGCGCCTTTGGGGGAACACAAGGATGTACATCCTCCTGGTCCACATGATAGCCGGAAGCAAAACAGTTAATGCTCTCCTTGAATAAAATACCCAACACAGGTGGTCACATGCTGGGATTGCAAAAGAAACCAGACAGGAGGGAATGTGACTGAATTCACTTGCTGTAAATTACAGTTAGAAAAAAAACAAAGAAAAACCACAACTTTGATGCATTCAGCAAAGCTTTCCTCCCTAGGTATTGGGCTGAGTGAAAGCTAGGAACTGTCAGGAGACAGTTAGGTAGCAGGAAGCTTCTTTGGACTTGTTTTTTTCGCCCTGGATACAGGAAGAATGTTTGCTTTCATTTGTTTCAACTCAGGGCCCCAGGTTATTCTAAATTTAGCCAACCTATTGCCAATCTGCAGAGCAAATACTACACATTTTATCTGAATATTTGCATCATTCTCCAGCACATTCTGTGATCTGGTAATATCATTTACTTTTTTTTTTTTCCCTAAATTGCAAATGAGGTATTAATTTATACTAAAAGCTGCAGAAGACTGAGTCAACAATGCCTGATATGACGCAATTATATCTAAAGAAGTATATAACAAATGACCATGGTAAATACATCCAGATTATGAGTTACCTGGATTCTGGGTGTCGAAGTAATATAAAAAACACACAGTAAACACTATGTCTATGCTGGAAAAGTGATGAGGCAGAACTGGGTACAAATTAAGCCTGATAAAGCAGTTTAGCGGGGCTGTAAGATTTACCTGAATTTAATGCAAGAAGAAATTGACTTTCCATAAGGTAAAAAAAGAAAACTAAACAAAAAATTAAGTGTTTACAGTTAAAGTATTTCCATACGAAACTTATTCCCATACTATCACCATGTTTGATATTTAGTGAGACTGAAACCAGAAATTAGAAGCCAATATAAACTAGAAGAGCAATGACAGTTGAAACAAAGCACTCTTGCTACATACATAGATATAAAAATGTGTACTATATGTCTGAGAGAGGACAAGAGATCCAGCTAATGTTAACTATGGAGATTTGACAAACCTTTTGGTGAGGAGACTGTGGTATTAATTGATTGCTAAACTTTACTATAAAATTCCTGATAACTGCTAGAAACAAAATATGAGAAGAAAAGCTGATATGAACTAGTGTTGCATTCTGTGTGTCTTTTAGTGCACTAACCTGATCATTCTGGACAGCCTGTCTCTTGAGCTTACCTAATTCATAGGTGGTCACTGGCTAATAGCCACTTGAATCAATTTTCACAATGACCTAAAAAAACCCAACCCTCAAACAGCACTGCGTCTCTGGTCTAAATGTATGTCTACTCACTCATTATATACACTTGTATAATGTGTATTTATTATAAGAAACCCCAAATTTAAACAAAAGATTCAAAACTGGCAGGCTGGTTAGAACTGGGATGTACTGGAGGCTTTCTTTGTCACAAAGCACTTCACGTGCTGGCATTACTGCTCTTCTAATATGCTAAGCCTGCAGTTCACTCAAAATGAGATTTCAGTAATGTATTTTTCTGCTGGAAAAAAAATAGATTTGCAATATTTCTCACAAAATAATGGCTTTTGAGAGAAATGTATTTTATATGACTAAAATTTTACAGTCCTTGCCTAGAATCAGTAGCAATTGTGAAGGTTTAATTGGGATTAGTGATGTTTTATCTCACAGAAATCCATTAAGTCTTGTTTGAAGCAAGAAATTCATAAATTCTTAGAGGTAAAATTGCATTATGTATTTTTGCTGCAAGTTCTCCCTTAATCAAAAAGCGATATTAGTCCCAGTATCCTTAAACTAAGCAATTTCCTTCATATTTTATTACTGTATGTGCTACCATGCTTTCATTCAGCCTCAACATGGCTTGCAAATCATGGAAATAATATTATCTTCATTTTTCATAACAGGAATTTTTCATAAAGGGAATAGAATCACAGAGAAAATAAGTGGTTTTTCCAATCTGGAACTGGAAGGCCATGGCCAGGTCAAGGATCAATTCTGAACTTTCTGCTGTGTAAGATCAGAGTGTGCAGCAAGTCCAGGAAAATGTGACCATTAGGGGTTGAATGAGTGATGTGAAATTACCAAGGCAATGATGTTGCTGGCCAGCATACTACTTCTGATTTTGAACTTAACATTGTTTCTTTGGTGTTCTTTGGGTGTTTCAGCTTAGAAACAAGGAAATAAAATTCTTCTGGGAGGAATCAGGTTGGATATAGCTCATGGTGTATGTTGGGTAGCTGTTTCAGTTATGGGCATATATACTTTTTGGGTCTACTGTGTTTAAATCTGACTTCTCTCATCTATGACGAGTATTGTTCCCCTGAGCTTGGCTGTAAGGAACAGCATCTTCCCCACAGTACCTACTGTCCTCTGCTTTTTATGGTTTGTTTATTAGCCTGAGGAACAGAATAGCTGTTCATACCAACATTTAAATGACCAAGAGGTAGATGAATAAAACCTTGCTGAGATGAATGGGGAAGTTCAACTCTCAAAGTAGTTCTTGCTTTCAACCAGCTCACATAATCATGTCTGGTTTGAATGAGTCATGGGTGAGTTTTTTCAGAGCTGTGACAACTGGAGACTTATTTTCATAATGTTTTTTTGGTAAAAAGAAGTAATTAAATCATTTAGTCTGACTGATCTGGCTCTTACTGTGCATCAGCTATAAAAATCCTATGACCCATTATATGGCTGTACCAATATTTGTAGATAATTAAGTTTGAAAGTCTAAGGTTGGAAGTGTAACCTTGACCTCCAAAGTGGATACAGTAGATAAAGGATATGGGCATTCTGACTTATGTGAAATAGAAACAAATT
Organism: Chroicocephalus ridibundus; assembly: GCF_963924245.1. NCBI lineage: Eukaryota > Metazoa > Chordata > Aves > Charadriiformes > Laridae > Chroicocephalus > Chroicocephalus ridibundus. The sequence goes on from NC_086284.1 coordinate 28,332,656, forward strand.
ACATTGTTTCTTATCACAATCATAGATCTTCACATGAATCATAAAAACTACTTGAACTTCCTCCCCCACCAAAACCCCGAACTGTCAAATTTATAGCAGTGTCAGTTCCACAATGCATATTGAGTGAAACATTTTATTAATTGATTATGGACGTTGATGTAGCTCCACCCTGGAATGACAATTCTTTTGTGTCTCACTCATTTCTTTTCAAAATGCAACCAGAGAAGACAATATGCCTGGACTGATGGCTTTCACCCTCTGCATCACACCCTTCTGGTTAGTAGACTTTCCCAGGAAGTGCAAGATCTAGATGCAAGTTTACAGTCTGACCCTGCTTCCTAGATTATTGTCATCTCCAGCTGAAAGCAAGCTCTGTAGAGATACTCTTGTCCTCCTGTGATGGCTGGTTGTACAGCCAAATCCATGGTGCTTATGAACCAGAAAGGGACAGGAGAGCTGTGACTCCGTAACCACTTGTTATAGCACTCACTTAGGACATGTAAAAGCCAGTTTAGTTTCTTTGTTCCCAGGGCTGGTTTTGCATTTTGTACCTGACAAAAGGCAGCAGTGATCCTTGAAGTAGAGGCTGCAATTTCTGCTGGGTGCTCGGCCTGCCCAGAGCACCCACAGCACCTGGTTTCTCATGGAGCATGGCAGCACCCACCTGCATTTCTGGATCCTGCTGGGGCTTTGGTCAATGTTACATGCCTGCCTACTCATGCCCACGTGCAGATGCGTATAGCCAGAAGCAGAGCGGGAGGCACCCTGGACCTTGCAGGTCCAACAGGGATCAATCAATTCCTTCAGCTCTCTGCAGAGGCGAGGTAAAGGCTGGGCAGTAATTCAAACATAGCTATCCAAAGTCTTGCCTCAGGTATATGCAGTATCCACAAGGGTCCCTGGCATTGTAATGTTTATCTCCACAACACCTAGAAGCCCCTGGGAGAATATTTACACAAAAATCCCTTTAAATAAAAGAAGAAAGCCTTCCAAATTAGGCAGCTTCTCTGTGGATTGCTCAGCAGTATTTCAGCATCCCACGAGTGCTAAATCTCTGTATAGAGATTATGTGAAGGTCTGGCCTTTAGGCCATTGCCTCATTGTTCTACCTAGAACATTTGCTATAGATAGAATGAAAAAAATCTGGTTCTTCAAATGTTTTCACAAGATCATGCTAATAATAAATGTACCTGTCACCGCTACCAATTCATTTTTCAGTTTGATTGCCAGTACTGCAATAATTTTTATGGACGTAGCGATTTAGAATATGAAACTTTCACTAATTGATTCAATATCAGTTGTCCTTAACTTACTCTGCGCCTAGATGCACATAAGTCTATGGGGCCAGATGGGATTCACCCAAGAGTACTCCGGGAGCTGGCGGGAGAGCTCACCAAGCCTCTCTCCATCATTTATCAACAGTCTTGGTCAACAGGGGAGGTACCAGATGACTGGAGGGTGGCTAATGTGATGCCCATCTACAAGAATAGTCAGAACAAAGATCCGGGGAACTACAGCTGGATCCAGGGAACTTGTCAGCCTGACCTCCATACCAGGAAAGATCATGGAGAGGATCATCTTGAGCGAGCTCTCACGGCAAGTGCAGGGCAGCCAAGGGATCAGGGCCAGCCAGCATGGGTTTAGGAAAGGGAGGTCTTGCTTAACCAACCTGATCTCTTTCTATGACCATGTGACCCGCCTTCTGGATGCAGGGAAGGCTGTGGATGTTGTCTATCTGGACTTTGGTAAGGCCTTTGACCCCGTCCCCCACAGCATTCTCCTGGAGAAGCTGGCGAATCATGGCATAGACAAGTGTACTCTTCTCTGGGTTAAAAACTGGCTGGATGGCCGTGCCCAGAGAGTTGTGATTAATGGGGTGAAATCCTCTTGGCGGCCCGTCACCAGTGGTGTCCCTCAGGGCTCAGTTTTGGGGCCAGTTTTGTTTAATATCTTTATCAATGATCTGGATGAGGGGATTGAGTGCTCCCTCAGTAAGTTCGCAGACGACACCAAACTAGGAGGGAGTGCTGATCTGCTTGAGAGTAGGAAGACTCTACAGAGGGACCTGGACAGGCTGGATCGATGGGCCAAGGCCAACTGTAGGAGGTTTAATAAGGCCAAGTGCCGGGTCCTGCATTTTGGTCACAACAACCCCAAGCAACGTTTGGTGCTGGTGGCTGGCCACCTTAACATGAGCCAGCAGTGTGCCCAGGTGGCCAAGAAGGCCAACAGCATTCTGGCTTGTATCAGGAATAGCGTGGCCAGCAGGACGAGGGAAGTGATCGTGCCTCTGTACTCGGCACTGGTGAGACCTCACCTCGAGTCCTGTGTTCAGTTCTGGGCCCCTCTGTACAAGAGGGACATTGAAGTGCTGGAGCGTGTCCAGAGGAGAGCTACCAGGCTGGTCAGGGGTCTGGAGACTGAGGAGGGGCTGAGGGAGCTGGGCGTGTTGAGCTTGGAGAAGAGGAGGCTGAGGGAAAACCTCATTGCCCTCTACAACTACCTGAAAGGAGGTTGGAGAGAGGTGGGTGTTGGCCTCTTCTCCCAGGTGAATAATGACAGGACCAGAGGAAATGGTCTGAAGTTGCGGCAGGGGAGGTTTAGGTTAGATATTAGGAAGAATTACTTTACTGGAAGAGTGGTCAGGCACTGGAACGGCCTGCCCAGGGAGGTGGCTGAGTCACCATCCCTAGAGGTGTTTAAGAAACGTGTAGATTTGGCACTTCAGGGCATGCTCTAGTGGCAGAGGTTGTAGGCATTTTCTTTGTGTGTGTATGGTTGGACTTGATGATCTCAAAGGTCCTTTCCAACCACGAAGATTCTATGATTCTATACTCTCTTTTAATTTGCTTGGCAAAATTGCACTAAAAGATAAGCTAAGAATTAAACATAATTTTACACAAAGTCTTAGCTTAGTCCTTCTTTCAATGTACATTTGCTTGCTCATCCTGTGTAGTAATGCCCATGAAAACACACCATAGGTTTATTCCATCAAATTGAAATGATGGAAGTAATTCAGTATATTATAATTCCACAGTATTACCCAAACAGGGCTTTGTGGGCGTGTTGGGTGGCAGGAAGTTGTTGGTTTGGATTTTCTTTAGTCAGGGAGTGTACCTAGTCAGAAAATTAAGTCTCTTTAATAGCATTTTCTACATGTTCTTCCATGTCTGACATGGGTTGATCCACAAGACTAAATATGCTCAAAGTGCTTCTAGTCACACTCCATAAACTAATGAGACTCCAGTAATGAGAAGAGGATTTGTGAGTCCAGCTTGCTAGAAGCTTAGAAGTGATTTCTACAAGGCAAGAGAGCTATTTGGTTCATGTTTTTATAGGAAAAATTAAAAAAACCCACAAAACCAAACCTAAATAATAGCACTATTAGATGTGCTAGATGTTCTAGCTAGCTTACAAGAAAACGTGTACCTTATGCCTTACTATTGCGCAGGTTACTGCAAATCAACACAGATGATAGATCTCGTGTTTTCAAGTCATTTGGGTCTAAATATTTTTTTTAGATCTAGACCTGAGTGCACATTGTGAAGCTTCAACCCTTTGCCTAGCATCCTTGGGAGACAGGTAGAACACAGTCAACCTAGACACTGAAACACCATTTATTTCTTAAGTGTGATCTTTTCCTAGGGCTTTTGCAGGTACCTGCATGGGCTTGCTTGTACATGGCCATAGAATCAGACAAGAACCGTGTTTCTTGCCTGGCTGAAGAAACTACCACCAACCCTCACCGCCACCTTTCCCCTAGAGACTGCTGCTCACTCAGACCTGGTGGTATATTGTGCACGTGGTGTTCTCTGACTCATTATCATCCAAATGAGGTGGGCAGCTCAAATAGTTCATCTTTGTCAAGTGACCTCATTTTGATGGGAATGATTTCATGAATGGCTCTGAGGAAACAGTAGCTGACAGCAGGGGCCACCAACAAAGAGCTGAGGCAATGTAGGCAAAGGGAAATGGTGATTTCTTTAGCTCAGCCAGCCAAAAATGGGCATAATCAAACACTAACACTGCAGAACTAATCAAATCTGAAGTGCCCCACTACCGAGTTGGTGGTTTCTCACCTCTCCAGGCCAAGGCAGCTGTCAGGAGCACAGTTCAACAGGCGTACCTTTGGCAAGTTAAGACACGCGGCTAAAATGCAACTCAATTTGTCACTGTCACCGTTGCCATCGCAGCAGTCTATATTCTGGTTGAATGCAGCCTTCTTTCTGATTTATTATAATACAGGGGAAAAACCACACATACCTGCACAGTTTGAAAATGAATAAAGGAAATTTAAGAATTTCATGTTTCAGATGGAAAAGGAAAGAGAACTGTATTCATTTGAACTTAGTCTTCATGCAAGTAGAAACAAGGTTTGTGAGTACTGATTATCCAAAACATGAGGGGATTAGTCCTAGAAAAGGAATTAGAATTAAATCATAGTCATCATTCAAAACAGGGCATAGAGGAAGGTTTAAAAGTACATTTAATTATCCAAACTTCATGGATTATATAGTAAAATTAACATGTAATCATGTTCAAAGGCTGTATTTTAAGTTAACAAATTAAGTTATATTTGAAGAAGTGATAAATAGATTACAGTTCTACTGACAGAGAAAATTATAACATGCAGCACTTTTGCTCTTTGATAGTCCCTTTTAATGCAGCAGAGGGATAAGAATCTGCCCACACAGGAATGAGCTGCGTCCCAGAATGAAAATCAGCCACAGGAGGCAGCTCTTCTCTGACTTGCCCCTCAGTGACTGCCTGGGGCTGCTCCAGGAGGCTGCTCAGAGCATCTTGAATTGGGCTCCCACTCTGAATTGTCCCTGGGAGAAACCTCTTCCTTGGTTACAGAAAAAGCCTTAAGAGATTAGACCCTCACAGCTAAATATAGACTTCATCAACAACCTTCCTGATTTCCTTTTGTTTTTCCTCACTACTGATTGTGCCTTACTGTCCAGTGTGTTCAAACACATTCACGCATCTCCCTGCACTTCCAGAGGTGAAGATATCTCACAAGAGTTGTGATGTATTGCACATTTAGAAAAGGAAAAGCTCATATCTTAGGAATTCTGTTGTAGATAGACATTTAATTCAGTGTATTAAATAAGGAGAAACCATAACAGGCTACAAACATCCTGTTGATATCCATCTGAACTATCCCTGGCACGACACTTGTCTCTCTTCTGTTTCTTCTTGGATGAGACTCCAATTGCAGAGCAGATGGGAAGAGAAAGCTCTGCAATTTAACTCCCAATCCCTCCTTGCTCAAGAGAGAAAATAACTGAACCACAATTACTGACCAACTTCTTTTTCCTTGGACTTTAATGAACTAGAAAGGAGAGTAAGAAAAGAGAAGAGTCAGGAAAATAAGGTCAACTACCCAGCTGATCATATATACTCTTGCTTTCTTCCACTTTTAATTTTGTTATCAAAAGAAAAATGTTTCCATCAGTACAAAATGGCTGTAAGCTCTTTGAACAGTGACTAATCATAAATATGGAGTGTGATACACCCTAAACTCAAATAAAGAAATTTGATTCTTCTTTTTCTTCACATGACATCTTCTTTCACCTCCCATTTATCTCTCTTCCTGAACTCCGTTCCACCTTCAGGAGTTTCCTTTTAATGAAGGGGCAGAATATTTCAGAAGCAGAGGTTATGTTCTGTCATGTAATTTGTCTGTGAGTCCAGAAGCCTGACATTCTCTCTTGAGAATGAGTTATAAAACACTCACAGAGCTGGACATGCCTCTGAAACCAATTTGAAGGTTCCAGAAGGTTTTTCTTTGATGCCACCAATTACTTCCTGCATTTCATTATGTCTTTGTTGCCCTTCACTTTCATAATTCCCATAGGCATCAGCAAATAAGGTTTAAATTGAAATGTATTTGCCTAAACAGATATTTTCTATCTCAATTTACTTGTGACAAGCTTAATGAAATAATATAGACGACGTGCATTTGTACACCAATTAGCTTTCACAAATTGCCTGCTTATGTCTAAAAAAAGTTAGGTAGTAAGCTTCTGAGGTGTCAAAACATCTGGACAATATATTATTTGCAGCATCATTAGCTATCTGCATACCGACGTTATAGGACTGCTTTCTGTTTCTTTGCTTCCCTGCGTTATTGGTCACGCAGTATCACTCAGAGAATGTCAGAAAAGCCAGAAAATGGGCTTCATTCCCTGCTGCCTTGAAGAAACTGTAGAAGGAACCCAGAGTGCCACATGCAGTATTTGCATCACATATTGATGTATGCAAAAAACAGCCACTTCCTCTACGAGCGACAAAACCCAAGTTATTGACAATTTAAGGGTATTCTTTTGGCATGACCTTTGTGTTCGAAAGTAAAACAAAGAACAGGGCAGAAGAAAGAAGTTAAGCTAGAGGGAAGGGGCCAATTTCTGTGTTAGCAAATATGGTATGCTGCATGATAATTTCCAGCATTTCAACACATGTTATTCTTCATGTATGTAACATTTCCTGATGCCTTGAAGACTATCCCATGCCTAATACGGAGGAGGTATTTTTCTGAGTAAGACAAAGAGATGGCTGTGCCTTGGCTAAAGCAGAAGATGATCAGACAGAAAAATACAAAGATCCAAGGCAGAGTCAGTTTTTAAATATACATACTTGCGGCATACCTACTGTTTTGAATGCATACAATAGAGTGTTATAATAATATGCCCTTTCTAGTCATCTACCTTTTTCTGCTCAGTATTGACAAAATTCTCATCAGCCAAACCTTATTTCTTTTCCCTTAACTATTCTGTAACTAGATAATATTTTAAATGCCACAGACTCTTTTTTTTTCCAGTATATGTTTTTAACAGATATTTTTGTTTGCAAGGCAAAGGTCTAGACAGACCTATATATCCATGAGTTATTCATGAAAAAATATATTATTTAGAGAACAGACCCGTAATGTCAAGGGATTTTAAGAATTGTGTATATTCATAGAGTGATCCTGAGGCTGTGAGTAGGTCAAGCTGAAGAGAAAAAAGTAAAAGCGAAAGGTCAGGGTACAAGTTAATTTTACCACAAGGTTTTCCATTATATGACAGATACTGAGTGTTCAAGAAGAGAAATATATTTTAGAAATTGTTTACTTGCAATATAGAGCATTTTTCCAAGAACTCCCAAAGAATTCCCATTTCAAAATACTCTTTCTTCCCCTGCAACCAAGGGTATTGCTTATGAGTTACATAGTAGAATATTTTTTCTTACTGACTGTAATAGAAATGTCTTTGGGTGATCAGCTGGCAATCAGTAATCTTTAAATGATTTTTCTAAACTCTAATTATTGCTTCATCATATGCCTGGAAAAAACAAATGAATAGAAAACTGATGTGAAGATAACACATTCTGTAAACAGGAACTATGCAATAGTTTCTAATTCCATTAGCATTAATTTAAACCAGACTCAGTCCTCTAACTTCAGAGGAGTATTACAAATTCACTGGGGTGTAGCTCAGCATCCAGCCCCGAGCTTTTAGAAATAAATGGGTTCCATTTCTGTGATATAATGACCAGAATTTTCTGATATTTAGGAGACTTGAGAGTTAACAGCCTAAAGCAAAATCAGTAAGGCATAGATCAGAAAGGTAATGTGTTTTGGCTTATGGAAATAATAGAGCACACATGCTGGAAGGGATCCCAGGGACTGCACATATTCTGCCCTTGTTAATTTTTCACGGCATTTTGCATACAAAAGTACACATACATCTCACTGGGTGAGAATTGTTTGTGCACGTAGAAATGGCACTTCAGCCTGGAAGCCTTTGTAAGCCCTCACTTTTCTTTAAATTCAAAAGTGCTATTCATGGGAGTTGAGAACAGCGCATTACACGGCCTCTGTGGCCAGCCTGTGGGTTACTGATGCAGCGATCTCTCCCCAGCCGCTCTCTGCCGATGCAGGTGGGCTGCTGATTTGGGAAGAGGTGTGCTTGCACACTGGGGGATGCTTTTAGACTGTCTGGGTAGTTGCCCCTTTAGGCTATGTGAGAGATAGCAAAAGGCACTGTCTCTGATACACGGGCAGGGCTGTGCACTTGTTCACTCATCCAGGTTCCTGGAAAGGGACTTCACTGACCACATGTAGACATTCATTACATGTATGGCCTAATGTGAACTGGTTAGTTAGACCCTCTCTGACCAGTGGACAGAACCAGGACTTCCAGGGTGTTAGGAACTGCCAAACCCAGCAGTCTGACAGATGTGAGGCTGCTGCAGCTCCATGTCCCTGGGTCCAGCCAGCAGCGAGGCAGAGCACGTGTTCCCAACAGGCATGTGTGCACACATACACACAATACATGTGCTTTCATTCATGGGAAGCCACATACATCAGCAGAGACAGAAACTACAGAACCCACACAGGGCAAACTGCACCAACGGCCTGATCTTGCTTCCCTCAGCCAACACCCAGACCCTAGCGTCTCCAGAAGCCAGGACCTCCTCTGGTTCCTCTAATCCCCTTTGACTCTCCTGTATACTTATGATTGCCTCAGTATCTGGCTTTCAAGCCTCTTCTTCTACTCTCAAGCAAATCTACCTTGATGTTCACTAGCATACACACACTGACATTCACACCCACGCAACGTGCATGCACCCTGTTCTCCCCCATTACGGACAGCGCAGGCATGTGGATCCAATGTGTGACTTGTTGTCCCCTCTCTGGTTGTTGACACTCAGACCTCCATACACACACATGCACACAGAGCCCCCATGCCCAGAAAAGTGTTTAGAAATGGGGTTAAATGAAAAAAACAGGACACGCAGTAGTGATCAGACAAGATTGGCACATGTGGCTGGGCAAGTGCACTGGTCAGCAATCTGTTTACACATGACCTACACCTTTTATTCCCTTATTCCTTCTGTTTTCCCACTCTGGTAGCTCCCCAAATCACTCCCTTTCCCCACTTTTCATCCTTCCCATGAACATCCCATATGAAGTCTTGTACAATTCCAAGATGTTTTTCCCTTGCACCTCATAATGGGTCCCAGATCCCTGCAGGCAGTAACTCCCCTCGGTCTGTAAGGTGATTGAGAGGGCATCTCCTGTTGACTCACTGATTAGTGTCATCTCTGGACCATCAGTCTGATGGTTCCCCTGTGACAGGCCCAGCATGAGCCAGGTCAGGGTGCTTAATTTTCTCCGGTTAGGTTTTGGGGCTCCTCTGCCTGACACTATTCCTGTGTGCTCCTTTATGTTCAGGGAGATAAGGCTTTTGACACATGGGACATTTCAAACTCAGTGTGAATGTCTGAAAAAGATCAAATGAATTGTGCCATAAAAGTTCCCATTCTCCCCATTGGCTGCCTATGTAGCTTAGGCAGTCATGTGAATGTCAGGCCTGGTGGTTATATTACATGTGAGGAACCATATTTAGTAGGGAAGAGCACGAACATTTTCCTCTTTGCATTAATACAGATCCTCCTTCTCTTAGACTTCAATTCACTTTTATTACCCTAAGCCACCCCATGCTTGCTCGAAGGCGGTCGACATACATGTGTCCATCCCATGTGTTCTTACAGACTCAGTACAGTAAGTAAACTGGACCAGCTTAGGCTTCCTTTCATATTAAAAAGGGTTTCAGCACTCAAATGAACATGAAGAGCTCCACATTGCTATAGGAAATTCTAATCAATACAAACTAGCTGAATAAAGATAAGAGGAAAGAAGCATTATTAATGCTGCTAGATCTGTAGAGGCAAGGCTCTATTATTCTGATTTATATTAATCAACATAAATGCAATCTGAACACTTGTAGTAAATACATAATTAGGACATTTCAGATGTACAAATCCATCAAAATACCGCAGAATTTACAAGAAATATTTCAAAGCCACCTCTTTGTTACAGACAATGGTATTTTTTCATCAGAAATGTAGAAAGTATTCCTGATGGACATTTTGGCAAATAAAATTCCCACCAGGGTTTTAAAAGAACACTCTGTGTTTAATCTTTCCAGATGTAGATGAATATAGATGATTACAAAGAATATAATTCATAAACATCAGGGAATCTTTTAAGGAGAACAATGTATTCTTCTAAGGACTAATTGTCATGCAATTATGACCAGAAAGTAGGAGAGCCTCCTGTTACGCAACAATCTATACTGCACAGAATGTGGAGCAAGTCGATGCATGCACACATCTGCCTCTTCGTATACCAACAACAAAAATGACTGAAAGCAGAACTTTCTTAAATTACAGATGAGATCAGTTCAAGAGTAATCAGTTCAAGAGTTTTGTTGCCAAAACTCATGAATTCTCAGTTAGTTGTCTCATTTCAGCTAATTCTGACCGAGGAGAACCAAGACATTTGGAATCTGGACAGCTGAAGAAGAAAAAAATATATAATTGGATTTGCTATACTTTTACAATGATGGAATGAATTTTCATTTATACCAGTACAAGTGAAAAGAAAATAAGTCTCATTGTTTTAGTGGCATTGGAATTGGTGAGAGATCATCTGAATAGTTCAAAAAAGAGCAAGGATCATGGTAATAATTAAGCAACACAGACCATTCTATGATTCTATGATTCTGTGATGTTGATGGTCTTCAGTACTCAAGCTCATTTTCTGACCCTCTTTCACTTCCCAGTACAGAGAAAGTTTTCTCTCCATGCTTCTGAATTGCATAAGACAAAACGCTATTCACTCTCTGCCTTACTCTTTTCTTTCTTTCCTTTCTGAACAAACCATTGACATGGCTGTGGTTCATAAGTTACAGGGTCACCTTCTACTCACTAATTACAGCAGATCCCAACAGAGAACTCAGGGAGCGCTTCTACTTGTTACGCTCATCTTGACAACAGACCCATTGGGAGATGGTGAGAAAGCGAGGACTGTACTGAATAAACTGAAAAAAATGAAGCTTAAGAAGACAGAAAATAGCATTTCAGTGGTTAATTGTAGGATGACACTGGAATAGTTTCGATTAGATGTGATCCTCCTCCTGCTAGAGATAAAACACTTAGAAGGAGTTATTCAAAGAAAGGCATAATTTCCTCCCTCACAAATCCTGAAACCCTGTCCCATTCATTCTGAGATGAGAGCAACAGAAACAGTTCTCAGACAAGGAACAAAGAACAATTGATGCCTTCCTACTAAGAAAAAGGTTTCTAGACAGTTCATTGTTGGACAGTTTCCAAATGTTGCAGATGAATTAGATGGCAAAACTTCCCTTGACTTCTATGGCAACAGGAGCATTGAATGACAAATGGAAGGGCAGGTATATCCAGAAAGGATATTATATCATGTCTTGCTGTGATGGAAAGCACATTGGCATCTGCCACCCTGCCTGGTTTTGGGTCTTAACAGTGTGTTTTAAAATGTGGATTTAACTGAAAATGCAGCTATAAAAATGCATATATGTAGTATAAAAATTAAACCAACTTGGTTCCTCTCTATACTGGTTTCAGCTGGGATAGTTATTTTTTTTTTCCTGGTAGCTGCTGTGTTTTGGATTTAGTATGAGGACAATGTTGATAACACATACTGTTTCAGACGTTGCTAAGTAATGCTTATATTAAGTCAAGGACTTTTTCAGCTTCCCATAGAAGCTGAGAGGGAGCATAAACAGGACAAGCTGGCCAATGAACATTCCATACTATAGATGTCATGTTCAGTATATAAATGGGGGTTGGATGGGGGATAGGAATCCATGATCACTGCTCAGGATGTGCTGAGCAATCGGACATCAGGTGGTGAGAGAAATTGTATTGCATCACTTTATTTTGTATATTCTTTTACCATTATTTTTTTTTCCTCTTCTGTACTGTTCTAATAAACTGTCTTTATCTCAGCCCATGAGTTTTTTCCTCCTCTTTCTCCCTTTTCTCTGTACCCTACTGGGTGGGAGGGGAGTGAGTGAATGGTTGCATGGTCCTAGGTACCAGATGGGGTTAAACCACGACACTATCTAAATCCAGAGGCTATTTACAGTAGTGTTTGTGATGGTACTGAATTGTGCTTTGCAGGGAGAGAACCACACCCACATCAATACCTGGATAATCATATCTCAGTAGCCCAGAGATCTGTCCAGTTTTATTGTGGTCAAAGCCTATGGTTTTAGCAAATCTGTAAGAATGGAAGCAGAACATTCCAGGATCTGGCTTGAAGTTCATGTGTGAGTTATGTGTACTTATACTCACATACACACACAGGGGATTGAAGTTCCCCAGGGAAATGCTCTTCTCTACTTGCTGGTGCTTAGACCTCCCATACACGAACACACACTGAACAGAGATCCCATCACCTCAATCGGTCAGCCCTTAATCACAACAACTAACAGGTTCCCATTTGGGGATGCTATTTCTGGTTCTCCATCTGAAAGCTTTGGTAAGACAGTAGAATAAAGCACTTTCTGTGACAGGAAACTACCTTAAAAATTGTTCCTAAATCATGATCACAGGTTAGAACAGAAGCATATGTAGGAGAGGAGGAAATACCATCTTCTGAAGACCTTCCTTGTGTTTTTCCCTTTTTCTTGCGTCTTATATGATTCCTGTACATCATAGGAGACCATGAAGATATCCAGGTTTTCTTTTTACCATCTATCTCGTGTTCAAAGGAATTATTTCAATTGTATCTTAATACCAGTGAGGATAGTGATATAAGACACAGAGAGTTAAGATTCAACATTAAGGCTGAAAACAGTAAAATAACATCCAGGTTGGAAGAAATATAAGTTAATTTATCTAGGGAAAAATGACACCAGATACAGCTTCATTGGGAGTGCACCCTCAGGAAAAGAGGTGTAAAGGATTTAAGTTTTATGTATGTTAGAGCAGAGCTTGGCTCCGACCAGCATAGGAGATGACTGTGATTGTTCTGTGTCATTATGCACCACAGTACTGGCAGAGTCTTAAAAGCTCCCATAGCTGCAGCAAATTAGAGATAAACTTAAAAGTTGCTTTAATTTATGCTAATTTAGACATGGTCCTACAGGTTTCTTTTTGTCCAAGATGTAAGAAGCCAGGAATATTTTTTTTTTATATTTTTTTCCCTTTCTTTTCTCTTTTTCCGAGTTTTTGTTTGTTTGCTTGCTTAGTAGTTTGGGTTTTTTTCTTCTACAGGTGCATCCTGTTCACCAGGATTAGAGGAGCTGGTCTATCCAGCCTAGGGTGAATAAAACCTTTCTTTCCCTTCCCTTCCTGAAGTATAGAGCCCCTTTTGAAGTAAATACAGGGAGAATGCTGAGATTCATACATTACTAATATCCGCAACTATAAATTCACAGATTTTAAAAGCTATTTAGAAATCCCAGAGATACTGAGCATTCATTTTCTGTGAAGGGAAAAGTGAGCAATTAATTTTGTCAGGACCTTCTGTGCAGAAAGTATTCCAGTCTTTCACACAAGTAGTTTTGTGACAGTCCAGTGAGGCTTGGTTTAAAAAGTCAGCCATCTAGAGGTTACTAGGTTAATTCTCTTCATCTGAGAGACAATAAAGCTATCCTGGTATGTATTATATCTGGAAACATGTATTGGCCAATAATTGGCCTTTGGACTGTAGTATAGTGTATCCTTGATTACAAATATAAAGTCTTTAGAGAATTAATTACATGGTTAAGCAGATCAGTTATTACTTTTTAAAAAAAAGCTGTGAAAGACCAGATTCAGCCCTTATCTGAATCTTTGCTGTTCACCTGCAAAACAACACTGTCACGGAGAAATTCCAAAGGTGCATCGGTGTAACCGAGATAAGGATATGGTTTAACACGTGTGGCTGAGGGCAGGATGCATTGATGCTGTGTTTCAAGACTGGTCAGGTCCTTTACTGTCACTTGACTCACGTAACTTGGCAGAGGGAAGTGCTAAATGGTGGTCTTAATACCACTCACACTGTTCACCGATAATAATCTGTATGTGAAGAAAGGATATCTTTCACCATTTGTGCCAAACCTTCTTTATTTAAACCATTAGCATTCCTGAAGCTGACAAAAGGGATGAGTGAAGTAGGCCAGGGCAACCATACACGCACTGCTGCCTTCAGGTAAATTGCCTTTGTGTGGCTTCATAAAATTCACTTGCCTCAGCAAGAGAAGGTAACACTGGAATAAATCTGAATCTTGCTTATGGAATTCAAATCTATACAAAGACTATAACATGACATTTTTAAAAGGGATTTGATGCAGTTAGATATATGTAAGCAGAACTTGATGCATGCTGTTTGAACACACCCATCGGCACAGAGAGGTTCTGGTCCTGAATTAGTTGTCTGTTTTATTGTTTGAAAGTTGTGCTTAAAAAGGAGTAGGTGTTGTAGACTGAGTTTACTATTTTGCAAATTATTCTTTGGTGGCACTTCTATTTTTGTCTAACTTGCGTTTTAAAGTTTCTTAAGTAAGAATGTACTATATTTCTGTACTTCTAAACTTGCAAATCACTAAATGCTCAGGAAAGCTCTTGTTCAATTAAATTTAACAACAATTCTTCTCTCCTTAAGACATTGCATGGACTAGTGTATTCAAGAGCATAAAGCATTCAGAAGCTGTATTTACCGTATTTGCTTGTTCACTTTAAACATTTGAGGGAAACATTGCATGCCAATTCAGCCACACTACTACCACCAGAGGTACTTGCCGATTCCCTAACCTGCATGTGCATCCCAGCTCCCTTCTGTCTCCACAGCAAGATGAGACTGATGCACAGTAGTGTACTCACTTCTCTAGGCGTCAGACGAGCTGGAGCAAACTAAGGAAATTATTTGGGTGCTGCACAGCCAGGACCCCAAGGTATCATGTGTAAGAAGGTAACAGCCAGCAATGGTATTTCACAACCGGTTTATCACACATAGTTTATATAGAAAGTTTCTATTGTGGTGGATTCAAAATTGGTCACAATATGAATGAAATTGCTAGAAAAAAATATGACTCAAGCCCTGAGAAAAAGGAAAGCATTTTAGTGTTGCTGTATGGCGCATTGAAAGACCTAATTTTTAAGCACCTGATTTCCATTGTGAAGTCTAAAACTCTGCTTTAGGTAAATGGTTTCTTATGACGACAGAAAGGAATTAGTGACTCAGACTGGGACTCCCAAAATCAATCACACTGAATTGTTTAAGATCATGGGGAGGAGGGCAGTGAGAAAAAGGTGGATCTCACTCAGCACCCTGAGAACATGGTTTATTCCACTGGGGTTTAATGACCCAGGAGTCTGTATGGCAAACACATATCACTGCTTTTTCTTTCTTCTAAAATGAAATATAGATCACTGTTGAGGCAGAGGAGATAATAGGCAGGCCATGCTGGAGGACTGATCAGTATGCATACTCATCTAACAGCTTCACTGAAACACCACTCAAAGCAGTCCTCAGAGACAGCTGTGATTGATAGGCAAGTTGTCTGTTCAAGATTGTGCTAACTCAGTTGGAAGGATGGAACAATATGCATGGTCCTGCCAAAAAAGTGTATTCACTGAGCAGAGGGTGAATCAAGGTGAAACATGAACATCCAGATTGGGAGGTAGAAGCAGTCTGAAATGTTGCTCTAACCAATGTGTCAAGGGGAGTCTGAAACAATGCAAGTTACGTTTTGGACATGGAGACATGCTAAAACTTTGTTATGGGCATAGGCGTGCTAACACCTTGCTGGACAAAGTAGTTTTGGTTTGGCTGTGCCTTGGTGACAGAAAACCAAGCTATGACTTTTCTACCAAAGTGAACCTACAGCTATGTTTTACAAGATAAGATTAGCGCTGGAGTTTGCAGACGGCTGGTAAGCTGCCACCGAGATTACAATGCCAACACTATACATCTACTAACATCAGACAACAACAGCCGGAGAGAATGTTTTTATAAAATAGCTTGACGGTATGCGAGAGACTGAGTTAATTTGCCTGTTTTGCCTCAGGAAAGATCTAGCCTGCAAAGTAGGTTGAAAAGTCATCTGTACAAGTTTCCCCTGTGACCAGTCTACAGACTGGTGGTTAGGGTACACTCCCGGCAGACATGAATTTGGATCCCTTTCAAATGTAGAGAGGTAGAAGTATCCTCCACTGCATGTGAGAGTGCTCTAACCAGCTGGCTTTTCTGGGAGGAAAGCACCGCCTCCTCCTCCCCAAGGATTTCCAAAGAAAGCAATTTCCACCACTGTGTCTTGTAAGGATACCAATCTTGCGTGGTCCAACATGTTGCCTGGATTGAGCTGTTATAGGAAAGCCTACAGTGCTGCATAAAAGAAGTTATATGGAGGAGTGAGCTCAAACACTGACCATCCACCCTGCTTAACTCCTGTCTCTGATTTGAACTACTTCAGCTGGCATTCTTCATGAGAGATCTACTGTAAAATAGCTTGTCCTCAGCAGCATAGACATGAGCCAGTCCACACCATAGGCCTCTCCACCTCTTTAGCATTACACAATGAGCCTGAGGGGAAACAAGCCAAACAATGTGTTTGGTGTCCTTGGAGAAATTAATCTGCTTTAGTTTAGGAAACCACAAGTCAAAGTCTGTGTACTTTTCCTAGGCTGTCTTTACAATCAGTGGAGAAATAGATACCTCTGGAGGTGACACAACTCATCCCAGGATTGGTACCTACACGGTCAGCTCCCGTTTCGCTCCCAGATCTTGAAATCCAGACTGTCCAGACTGCATGCCTTCTTTTGAGGGCCAGCCAGCTCCCTCAGAGGTGAGCACTGGGTGCTTTTGGCAGGGTGATCCTGACTAGACAGGCAGTATGGCACATCACACCTCAGGTAGTCCCATACCAACACCGTAGCAGGCCTTGCACCCTTACGTGGCCCAGGAGTCCTACACCGTGCTGCTTTGCATACAGCACATGATGAGATAATCCTTCTAATTATTTTAGCCTCTTTTAACTGAATCACGTCCCTCAGAACATTATTTTATGGGTCACTGCAAAAGGCCAAGAGAAAATCTGGCCAAACCTGGATGTGAGAAGTTTTCATGGAAGGGTGACAATGATGTGGACATCAGATAGTCAGCAACACTTGGTTCAGGGTTCTCTCCCTACTGCGGTGGTGGTGCAAAGCTGTCCTAAAAGATATGTCCTCAGGATCGCTCTCTTGAGTGCCTGTTTCTTTGTATAAGGGGAATCTAGGGTGACATGCTCAGATTCAGAGATCTAACTTCTACATCATTACAGATGAGCCTTGAAAAGTGATTTTTCAGGACAAGAGTGTTAAAGGGACTCAGGAGGAGATAATTTCCAACATAATAAACAAACACATTAATCCTTATCAAGTACCACTACTTTTCTACTCATAATACCCATGCATTACTGACTATATCAAGAAAGGTTCTTTTGCTGATGAGCACAACATATTGAAATTGCTCTGAAAAACTGGTTACTATTTATTATGCTTGTGACACCATAAAAGTTTGAACGACTGATTTGACAGCTACAGTTGATGATAATAGACTTCGAAGCCATTAAAGATTTGACAGCACAAAATAGGTCCTTCCATCGATCACCTAGTATTGCCTAATAAAAAAGATACAATACTTGATGCATTGATACTCTGTGAAAAGCCCAGGCTGCAAGCATACTCTTCAGCCCTAAATCATGTTACACTTACAGAATATGGAGGGAATCTCTATTACCATGTGATGACCATCAATTCATGTGTTCCTTTCAATGGCTGGACATACCAGGTCTAACTCAATTATTGACAAACATCTGCCCTTACGGACTCATCACATAGCTGCTCTCTGGTGGCCATATTACTTCTCGGCTCTTTTTCAAAAGGGTCTGATATTATATGATGCAAGAGCAAATAAGAGTTATAAAGGGTGGGATTTATTAGTACTGGGGACACATCTAGTCTAACTACCATTGACCTGAACCCTGGTTATGTGGAACTGCAAGACTTCCACCCTTCCAACTGAACGTCGCACATCTCAGCATATAGATTACAGATTGTACAGACAACAGTATTCCCATGGAGTTTGTCCCGTCTGTACATTCTGGTTTTGTTTCACTTCCTCAAAACAATGACTTTAGAAATCATATAAATTCCAGGGGGCTTTATATGCAGACTGAATGCTGCAGTTTGGTTTGCAGTGTTTGAAAATGAACCAGTCCCTTCAGGCTCATGATTAGATTTGTGTTAGAGAGCTCACTGCACCATCACCTGAACATTACTGTTATCTCTGGATGTAGAACACACATTTCCTGCACATTCAGAATTCAGACAGAATTAGACAATGATGTCAAGCTTTTTTACAATTTCATGTGAAAAAACTCCTTCTTCCAGAGAAGGAGCAGATCCCATCCATACGCTTAGATGTTGTCTGAATCTTTAAGCTTTTGGGAGGGAAAGGTGAGGTCCTATGGGAAAACTGAGAGCATTTGATTTGATGCAGGAAGGTTTTACACAACTGCAGTTTAGTTGTGTTCTCTAAACATTCAAGTGAAAGACTTTGGTTTGCAAATTGTAGAAAGTAAAGTAGCACGAGATATCAGAAAATCACCAGGTCTCTCACCCTGCCAATGCTGGATGTGCAATACTGAACCAACAGCCACCGGTACAGTGATTTTTATTTTTTAAATATGAAGGGATTCTCTTAGTAGAACTTTCTGGCTAACATATATTTATCTTGTTTTTCTTTCTCCTTTACCAAAAAAAATGAGCACTTTCTACATCTAACTGTCACTTAGATCTGCTCTTCACTTCCAAATTGATGCAAGATCACAACAGATACTTTAGCTGTAAATGTCTGTTAAATCTAAGGAGCAAAACTTTGTTCAGTTTTTTTTTAAACTACATCCCTCTCTCTACTTAGTTCTTTGCACTAATTATAAACAAAAGGTTTCTACCAGACAAGAAGGACAGAGTTTGCCAACCCATATATAAGCAACGATGCTGAGATCAAGTTCTTTCTCGTTAGTCCTTAGTTGGCTGTGCTTTAGCAGGGTTCACAACAGCAGTAACTGCAAGGCAACAGCAAGCCAGATTATAAAACTACTGTGAACTACAAGCCAGCTAATTCTGGTACCATTCAGCATGTCATGATCTCTTCAGGCATCCCATCACAGCTATTCCAGAGGAATGAGGTGTAAAAATATGTACCCATTTTCAGCAATGCATATCAAGAAACGTATATACCAGTAAGCTGTTCAAAGAACAGCTCATATTATCCTATTTACAGATCAGGCAGATCTGTGAAGAACACTGTAAAGAAATCCCTGAGAACTAATTAATTAATAATTTAAGAGTGCAAAACTATAAAGAACTATGTTGCTGTTATCCTTGAAAGCTGACAGAGCTTTACAAATAAAAATAAAGAGGCAGAACAAACATCAGCAGCTGGAATAACAAGTAGACTAACGGAAATTGTAACAGCCATAAAATGCAGAAATAATAATGTGCTTGAGGTCTGTTGAAATTGCCTCCATTTCTCCCTCAAGCCATCAGTTGTTTTTCTCTTAGTGGGAATAGCACAAGGTTGGCAGGTCTGCATCCAACCCACAATACCATGGCCGGGGAGAAAAACATCCCTAAAAACCTCAACACAAAAGAAACAGCTGCCTGAAAAGATAAATCACAGCCAAAATACTCAGACAGCCTATTCAAACACAAGCAAGGGAGGTAAATACCAGCAGTTGATAAACACACCAAATGAAGCAATTGATGCTCAGCTCTTGTAGTACAAGGTAATAACAGCCTGTGCACATATTCACACAACTGTTCCCCTTTCTGAAGGGTAGAGATTGGCAAGGGGATTGCTCTCGTCTCAAAAGTTCTTGCAGTGACACTTGCACAAAATAAAAAGATGGCCAACTCATTTTCTACTTTCAGGAATTCAAGAATTACAGTTCTCTGGTCAATACCTGACTTATTTGTGCTACGTCCTTGAGGTCAGTCAACCTACTCCATTGGGCTCTATTTAGCCTTGATCTAAGGAGCGCCACACATGCACTGTTTTCAAGGGAACTGCTCTCAGTCACCTTTTTCTTCTTAATAGCTCTGTACCTGCACCTCAAGTTGACAGCACCCTCCGCTGCAAGAAGAGCTGCTCATCTGTAACTTGTGAAGCTGAACCAGGCAGTGAGGTTTGAGCTAAAACCTCAGCGCACTCCTTCAACTGTCTCCATGCACTGGATAGCACATATAGCTTTGCATCCACATGTCCATCACATGGAAGGCCAGCTTGGGCACAAAAAATTCACAGATCCATGTTGCCTTTGCAGCAGTCTATGGTGGAACCGATCTAAGAAAGCTTCCATAAATGACATATATTCAGTATCAGCCATGTGATGGCAGTACAAGTGCTGATGGGACCATGTGGTGGATATGCAGGACATTGACTGGTCCATCTGCACTGGAGGTAGATGGTATGACACTGAAGGGTAATAGAGGACCAAGTCTTTCTCCTGAGAATGGGTCTCAGTTGAAATGTCTAAAGCATGGTGTTGTGGTTTGGGCCAAAGCAGGACATGTGGTCTGAGCACAGGCTTTGTCATGGGCGGAGTGATTAACTTCACTAGTAAGAGAGTAGTAGTGAAATATTTATTAATATAAAACAGTGATTTAACAAAGTTAGTAGTGAATGCGACAGTGTTTTACAAGATTCGATGGCAAGGTACACTTGATTATTTACTGCATAGAGGACAGGTTCAGGCAAGCTGTCAGGGAGACCACCCTGTTGAGTCACGAGGTTCAGAAAGGACCCCCTAGCTTTCTAAACTCCATCTCGGACAGGAGTCTAGGTGTGGCTGGATCCAATCCTAGTCCCGAACTTGGTCAACGGTTTATGTCTCAAGGATTAGATATGCACAATCAATCCTTTATATCACTTAGCTAAGATTTCAAAGTTAGCATGCCATTAGGCACTTACTGAGAATCTGTTGCGGCAAGCAATCTCTCAGCGTCAAGGAGTAGAACCTTAAGCGAGCATCCCCACTCAAGGGGAGACCCTGGCATGCAGCATGCTGCCGTGCAGGAGAGCTCAAAGGGCTCTTGGGCTGTCCACTATTTATAGAATAAGATAATTGACCTATAGTCATATTCGTATGGGAACAAAATCTCTAGGTCCCCGCTCCAGACCGTGTTTTGGCTGCGTTGACAGCCATCCCCCAAAGTCTAGGTGCAACTCATCACAACTCCCACTGATGGTTGTGGCTTGAGCAGGAGCTGGTAGGGGGAAAGGGGAAGAACACACCACCATAGGCTTGCATCCAAACAGTAGCTCAGTATGCAGCAGGAGCCAGAAGGCCAACAAAATATTAGGCTTTATCAAGAAGAGCATTGAGAACAAAACAGAAGGCAACTGCTACGAAAAAATTGGTACAGCCATATCTTGAGAAGTATGTGGAAGTATGTATGTTTCTAGTGTTTGACTCAAGAAAAATACAGTAGAAGACCAAGAGGATAGGGCAGCTGCCTTATGAGAAGAGATCAAGAAGGCCAGGACTTGCACGAAGAGACTAAAAAGGCCAGGAAGAGATTCTTGGCCTCTTCTTAGTCTTTGGAGAGGAGAAACCTGGATGGGATATGACTAAGGTTTGTAAAGACATGAAAACAGTGGATAAAATAATGTCGAACTGTTATTCACCAAACTCTGCAATCTTTGAATTACCGACAGGTTTTTAATCCAGTAGGAGCTTGATTTAAAACATGTAAAAGAAAGTACCTCTCTGCAGTGGGTAGCGAACTTCTGCAATTTACAGCCATAAGACTTTGTGGATGCAGATCATATCAGCAGGTTCAAAAAAGTATTAGACAACTAATGCACAATAAGTCCATAAACAGATACTAAAGGGAGAAGACAGACACACTTTCTGACATCCCTGAAACACCAGGTGGGGTTGTGGGCAGAAAAAGGAGAAGAGACAGCAGAAAACAGTGGGCCTTGTGTGCCCTGCTGAAACAGCATTGCCTGTTGTCAATGGAAAGACAGATCATTGAGCTGGATGGACCCCTGGTTTGACCCAGACAGGCATTTATTCTGTTCTTATGTTCTTACCTTCACTCTGCCATGAATACGGCTATGTGCTGGGCAATTCATATTCTGTTGACTTCAACTACTTCACTACAAATGATCAAAAAAAGACAAAAAGTGTCTTGTCTAACAATGATCACACTGAGTGGGAATCTGAATTCTCTTCCAATTCATGAACTAGAGCTTGAATGAAAATGTAGTTCATCAAAAAGTGAAGAAAAAAAGAAAACAGGAGAAGTATTTTGTCATATTAATATTTTTAATTCTTTATGCAAGCTTTTGTTAGTCAAGCCCACACAACTGCTGCAGTAAAAGTATACAGTTGTTTCTGACATGATATAGAGACTAAAGGTGGAAAATGGCCAGGTAGGAATATGATTATCTAGTATTCAATTTGTGTGTGACATTCAGAAAGCGGCAGGAAGTGAATAAGGATAATTCCATCATTATCGCATAGTGCTCACACTTTAATGCTTTTATAATGTACAGTAGCCTTTCTGGGCCTTTCCACAGTAATTGCTGGGTCGATTCAGAGCACCATCAATATTCTGCAACTGCATTATACTGCATAATGCTAATGGTATTAAAGAATGACAGCAGGCAAATAATTACAATGTGATGCAAAGGAAGAACAGAGAAGGAGTAGAAGCATTGGGTAGACTGTGTGGTGTGACTCTAGATGAGGTGGGAAGGGAAACGGAGACATTTTGCATAGTTAATATTCACATCTGTTGTAGTTGATGGGTTCAAAAAGCTATTCCACCCAGTCTGCCACCACCAGAAGACTTGATTCAATGTGTACGTAAACATGCCTCTCCTGAGCAGGTGAACAAGCCCAGTGAAGGCTGGGTTACTATTCACTTCTTCAACAAGAAGCCAAATGTTTTTATGGATTTCTAGATGATGGCCTTTGACAGTGATATTTAAGGAAGTCGAAAACAAATATGTGTTCTCAGGCTTCAGATACAAAGCCTAAACTGTCTTGATTCAGGAAGGACTACATAGCATTTCATGATATGAATCACTAGTATTTCGTACTTCATTTGGGTCTCTTCAGTCTGGAAAAAAGACATCTGAGGGGGGATCTTATCAACACTTATAAATACTTAAAGGGTGGGTGTCAGGAGGATGGGGCCAGGCTCTTTTCAGTGGTGCCCGGGGACAGGACAAGAGGTAACGGGCACAAACTTGAGCATAGGAAGTTCCACCTAAACATGAGGAGGAACTTCTTTACTTTGAGGGTGGCAGAGCAGTGGCACAGGCTGCCCAGAGAGGTGGTGGAGTCTCCGTCTCTGGAGACATTCAAAACTGGCCTGGACGCGTTCCTGTGTAACCTGCTCTGGGTGACCCTGCTCTGGCAGGGGGGTTGGACTAGATGATCTCCAGAGGTCCCTTCCAACCCTATGGTTCTATGATTCTATGATTCTACGATTCTATGTTTCTTTTCTGTAGGATATTGACTGCAACCTGGACACAAGGTGACATATACAGAGAAAAATGAAATCCTCAGTCATAGCTGGGCATATTAACTGAAACTTGAAAAAACATCATAACTAAAATGAAATGTTCCCTTCACCCACCAGTGGGGAGGAAGAAGCAGGGAATATCTATAGTATTTTCTAATCTCTTTTTCTTACAGTTAATAACAATTATTGCAGCTAAAACATATTTTAGGCTCTCTACAAACAAAGCATGAACTATAAATGTAAAATATTTAAGCTTTTTGTGAAAAGTTGATCTTGTGCACTTCTGATTTTGCTGTCTACTAACAGTAGAATAAATTGAAAGATTATTATCACGAAAGGAGTATCAAAGTCCCCTGAAGACTTTTTATCTTTAAAAAGATTTATTTTGAGATAACAAAGGTATAAAAGTTTTACTATTGACCACAGCTCCATATTTTTGTATTTTACAGAATCACAGAGAGCGACCTCCGGAGATCATCTAGTCCAACCCTGCTGCTCAGAGCAAGGTCAGCTAAAACAGGTTGACCAGGATCGTGGCCAGTCAGCTTTTGAATATCTCCATGGATGGAAACTACACTACCTGTCTAGGCAACCTCTTCCAGTGTTCAGTCGCTCCCACAGTGACTTGGTTTTCCTCATGCGTATACTGAATTTCCTATATTTCAATTTGTGTCCATTGTCTCTTGTCCCTTTACTGGTACTGCTGAGTATTGTCTGGCTGCATCTTCTTAATTCCCTCCCTTCAGGCATATACACACCTATGTCTTCGCTTTTCCCATCTGTTTTAATCTACTTTATTTCTTTTTACAATACACTAGGAAAGAAATGTTTGAAGGGCTGAAATTCTTTCAGATTTCAGACTTGAAGAAAGATTGTGTGGCCAAAACCGTGTGTGTAGGGTTTTTTTTTCCAGTGATGTCTATTGGTCTTATATTAGCTGTTACCTTTCCCTACAAATTTTCTTGCTTTACTTCCATTCTGTCATTGCAGAATACCGTCACTGCAAAAGGAGTTAAGCAATTTGCTCTAGAGGAGTTAGTTGGAGGAAATATTAAAGAATTATTCTGAACATATGAAAAGAAAGTAATTTATGACTCTGTCAAAAATACTGTTCTGAGGCTGCTTTCCTTTCCTAAAATGCTACTAAACTTCAGAATTCCTGAAACTGTTATGTACAGCCCCATATGCGGCTGGAACTTTATATAGCTACACCACTAACAGAAGTGATACTGTGCAGCAGAAAAACCATAGAGATGTACTTGTTAAGAACAAAGAGTCTGATTTTTGCACTGAATATTCTTACTTCATGTGTTCTATGAATATACTTTAAACCACTATGTTGTTAGGCAATTTTTAACACCCCTTTTTGCCACTTCATAGTGATGGTACTGTGGGTTTTTATTAAGTTTTTTTTCTTCCTCCAGAATTTTCATGCACAATAGGCTTCTAAAGGTACTCCTAAAAGGAATAATTTGATGTAAGAGGGAGAACTTGCCACTTTTGTAGAATAATAGGCTTTTCTCTTCCCTAAAACAAATCTTGCTCTAAGTCTGTATTTCTGCTAAGAGTGGTCTCCAGTGGCAGTGTGCTTGCTGTTTGTACTTTGATTGCAAAAGCCATGGTTAAATGCAGCCAGTCTCAATCTGAAAAAGGAGTAGAAGATCTGTGTCATGCTGCTCTTAGCAATTGAAAACAAACAACCAAAAAACGCCACCTGCTCTTATGGCAGAAAATTACTTAAATATGAACTGAGAGTTTGGTTCTCAATAGAAAATACTAGTCCCCAGACACTGTCCTTAAAAATAACTGATGATCAATAGTTATAATAATGGGTTTAGATAAACTGTGCTTCTTACACTGCTATAGGAGGATTACCAAGAAATCCCTGGATCTTGTAGCATGACAACTCCTCCCTTGCCCTGGATGTGTGAGAAAGCCTTGAAAGGGTTAGTCCAGATACACCCTGCTTATGCATTTGTTCCTGGGGAGGAGCAATAAACTTTGAGTTTTGATCTACGTTGGTCATGGAACTCTAAACCAAGCAGCCTGTGCTGGATGGGAAATGTGGGAGATTTTGTTTTCCCTGCAGCGGACCTGTGCTCTTGTCGCTCAAAGATGAGTAAAATGAAATGTCGGTTACAGCATGACAGCCCTGGCTGATAGTGGCACTTGTTGCAGTGCTCCAGGTAATGACTTGGCTTCCTACCTCAGGAAAAGGAGAGAGAAAACATTTTTCAGTTTCTTTCTGTATTTGGAACATTGAGCATTTCGTACATTTTAGAGAGGCAGTTGAACTCTGATGGGTTCTCTCAGATGCTTTTTGTGGGCAGCCCTTTATATTTAAATAAAATCCGTAAATTCAGTTGAATTTCCAACAGGCCTACAAACCAATCCACAGGGATGAATTGACATAACTGCAAAAGCTCTGGTGAGGTCTTGTCTGGTATAGACTGTACAGAAATATTTGTCCACAAGAAGAACATGGAGCCACGTTTGTGTTGATCCTGGCAAAAATTAAATGATACGTGGAAATATAAAATACCAATTATTAGGGGATAAGAACTGATTAAAGTGAATTATGAGTTCCTACTGTTTTCCTAAGTCTTTTTTAGTAAGAAGTTCAAATATTTTATGAAAGGCTGGCGCCGTCATTGTGAAAGGACTGTATGCATGCAGTGATTCCATTTGAGTGGACGATGGGAATTTTAAAATGAAATAGATCTTCTAGTCTACCCTCTGCCATGGACAGGGTCATTTTTCACTAGATCGTCTTGCTCAAAGCTCTGTTTAAAATGACTTTGAACACTTCCAATGACGGGCCATCCACAACTTCTCTAGGAAATCTGTTCCAGTGTCTCACCACCCTCATCGTAAAAGAATTTCTTTCTTATGTCCAGTCTAAATCTACCCTCTTTCTATTTAAAACCATTACCCCTTGTGCTATCAAGGTGATGTATGTACTCTTCTCCATTACCTCAGCTGGACAACTGGCACTGGAGCCTAGGCTGAGCCAAGCTAGTTTTGCAGGATCACAACTCAGCAGACTAGAGAGCTTTCCATAACAGTCCGCACTTACCTACCTGGTCTGAAGTCATATAGATGGTCCTTGGGAGAGAAGGGCAAAGATGCCAAGTAATAGTGAGGACAATACAGAAGAAAAGCAGTTTGAGAGCTTCGTCTTTTCCATCAAACCCTCAGCAACATTTGAAGTTAAATGCCATTGCTTTTTGTTGCTAGGACATCTGGCGAAAGAACTGGGGGGAGGCACTGACTCCTCTGCAGTCTGGTAAAAAAATCCCGAAGAGATGATGATTTCTAGTTCCTGGGGACACCAACAAACCGCGTGGGTCAAAGTCCCTAAGAAAAAAAACTGGAGAAGATCAAACATTTAATTTAGTCTCCCAGTCATCTTGCATGTGGGGTTTTTTTTTTTGGTAATGCACATACGGGAAAAGTGCCTTTAAGAGTCTCCTGGAAGTAAACCCTGGAAGTAATTCCTGGAAGTAAATCAGTCAGTAGACTATTCTGATTGATATTTTTTTTTTTACTTTGTATAATTTAGCATTATGTCTGTCTTCAATTTATGATCAAGAAGGGTGGAATTAAACACAGTTGTCGATAGCATGCAACAGCAGTGAGATATACAGCAGGACTATTAAAGCAACACTTCTGTATGCGTCAGACAGCAAAATTCCATCTGATAAACCAGGAGACTTCCCCACCAGTTCCGGGTGTCTTCCTTGGTAGGGGCTTTATGGCCAAAGACTTATGCTGGGTGGGTTTCATCTCATGTGGCTTCTGACTGCTGAAATGAAGGTGTCTGTGTTAGTCTCCTGCAGTTAAGAAAGATAAATAGACACTTTTGTCATCTATTGAAGATGAAGTGTGCTACAAAAGTGCCCTTTTTTTCTCTGGTGCCAATCAAAACAATCCAGATGACTGGCAAAGGTGTAAAGTTATATGACACCTACAGTCAGCAATGTTCTTCACCAACA
This sequence comes from Chroicocephalus ridibundus, assembly GCF_963924245.1. Classification (NCBI taxonomy): domain Eukaryota; kingdom Metazoa; phylum Chordata; class Aves; order Charadriiformes; family Laridae; genus Chroicocephalus; species Chroicocephalus ridibundus. The sequence goes on from NC_086284.1 coordinate 28,360,036, forward strand.
GGCTATTGTTTCAAAGCTTTTAATCAGTGGTCTGGGATGTTAAAGTGAAAGCATACTTGTTCCTCGACTTCTTTCAGAGCACGATTAACACAAACCAGGAAGGAAGGAGCAAAAAATACACTTATTCAGAGTACAAGTAGGCATCTACAACTTACAATATAGATAAAATATCATATTTTTCCCTTTTTGACACTTCCTCTTGGTAAGCTTATATATTCCGCTATTCCTTGTGCTCATCCTTAGGCATTAAACCTTTCCCACCCAGCACAAAAAGAAGTCCGATGTCAAATTCAACACTGTGAATGCCACTCCTGGAATAAAGTACCTGAAAGTCCCCAGTTCCCTTTGTAGATCTAACCCTTGAAATCCTCATAGACAGGTTCAAGAAAGATGAATTCGGCCTGAAGCAGGTGCAGAGAAGAGCGATCAGAGGAGTAGAGAGCATATTTTGTGTGAAAATTCAATGCTCAGATAGTTTAACAAAACAAAGGTGACAGAGAGGTGATGTAACTGATTTTTATAAATACACCAGAGAGAAAGTAGAGTTATTTAATCTGAAGGAAATGCTCTTACAAGCCAAAAAAGAAGACATAGACTGCCCAAGGAATAAATTAAAATCAGACATTGGAAAAAAATTCTATTTGCTGTTGCAGTGAAGTCCTGGAAGGGCATTACGGCAAGGTTAATGGGGAAGAATGGGAAGCATATGACTTCAAATGTCTCCCAGCCACCCAAAGGATGGGGTTATCTGGTACACCTGAATTACTTGTGACAACGGAGGGCTGCAATCAGTGGCCCAGGAATATGCTTACAGTTTTGTTTTCCTCATATTCCCAACTGCAGACATGAAGGCTTAGCACATCTCTTGCTGGAGTCAAGCTGTAGCTTTAGCGACCTATTTCAGGCACGGAAGGAGGCTAAAGGTGCCATTTTGTTGGCATTGATAATATTAGATGTTGATGGCACCCTTCTGTTATGTTCCCTTAATCCCTAGCTACTCTATGTCTGTGCCATGACATGCCCTAGCTCAGGTCACCCAGCTACAAGGCAGAGCTGCAGTTCCAGCTGCATCACTAAAACGAGACAGAGATCGGAAATGGTTGAAACTTGTCCCAGGCATCCCTTACCAAACACGTACATTTGATACAGCAAAAGCTCAGGTACTCTCTGAGCAAGGAGCAGATCTGACCCTGGAGTCAGTTTTACAAAGTGGAGCTGCTGAAGAGAAAATTAAGTGCTATGAAATGGCCTCTTTGGTTCTGGTTCAGGCAGGCTGGGGTGTGTCGTCTGATCCAAGTCTGTCCTGGAGGGGTAAGAGCAGAGCATTGCCCTCTGTTCTTTTTATCCCAGCTCCCTAGAGTGGGGAAGAAAGGAGATGCCCGTGCTATAGCCCCAGGACTTTTGAACTACCCTGGTATGTATATATAATGTAACCGAGTGTTCCCTACTTCTAATTTTTTGTGTGGTCCGATTATGTTTCCTACCTATCCTTCTGTGGATTGCCAGTACCTAATCGTAGCTAATATGCCTTTAATATTTTTTTCCTGTATCAGGCATCCTCTACTGTAACCCAATGAATATGAAATACAATACTAAGTATTAAAGACTGCTCTTTGCTTTAGTTCCAAGATGTAAATGAAAAAATAATAACTGCAAGGCAAAGCATTTTGTTGTTTTTGTTGGGAGATTTGGCATTACTGTTTCCTGACTGCTAGGGAAAATGAGATTTGCATGGTCAGAACAGTCTTCAAAGCCCCGTTCCTCCATTTGAAGGCAGGACTCCTAAAGGAAGTCCCCTTCCAGTCGCTGTGTTTGAACCATCCCAGGAGCCCAGAGCAGTGCTTTGTAATCCTGCTTCTGCTCCCAGTTGTGTTATCTCAATAAAGGACCACGTGCAAACCCCTGCCCGCAGTTCTGGCCCTACAGAAGCCAGTCAGTTTCACCAGTGACCTCAAGAGAGTCAAGATTTAAAGTCTCCATGAGATCTGAATCCCACTCCTATGACCGGGACTCATTTCAAATTCATAAGCCACAGTAGTTCTCATAATTGGCATCCCGCAGCACTTAAACCTGGCACTTTTCATGTGGTGATAGCCATCCTCAATATGACACTGCAAATAGACTAGGCAAACCAGGGCAAACTGGCTAAGCTAAATGCAAAAGTCTCTCTCCCAAAAGAACCCACATCGATTTCAGTAGAACAAAAGCTTTTGGTTAGATTGCTTTCACACAAAAGGATTGGTGGTGCATTGTTCATTTTACTGATGTTAAATGTGCCTTTTATGTTGGAGATCATAAGCGACATGCATTTACAGCCTGACATTTTTAGGGGAAAACAAATTTCCTTTCTGCACACCTGATGGAAATTATAGATGTGGGAGCTGGGCACAAAACAACAATATATAAATCTAGTATTTTATCAACCTATTTCAGACTGTACAATTAGAAAAGTTATCAGTTACATCACAACTCATGATACATACCTGCTGAAGTGTCCCCTTTGGGAAGATCAATATGGCTAACTCATCATAAAAGATGTACGTCATTTAAATCGCACTACACTCCCAGGTCATGAGCTCGGTTATCTGGAAGCAATTGCACTGCATGTGGAACTGATGTTAAACACCAGGGAGTGCTAAGATTTACCCTGCACATTCTCTGAATGAACTAAAAAGGAGATCACTGTGATCATTTTCATGATGTTGATTGTTCTCTTGATCCAGTTTTTTAAAAAGTGGCAAAAAGTGGACTATGGATACATAAGGATTAGGATACCTCAAGCAGTCAGTAGAAAATGCCAGGGAAAATGTATACAGGTAGCTCTTTCTCCTCCATTGCCAGTGACACCTGTCTCAGGGGAGCAGAACCAATGACTCTGTGACACCAGGTTGGACTCATCCCATCTTAGCCTACACCTGAGTTTGTCTTCCTCATGCTTTTTTACAACAAACAGAGAAAACCTGGGAATTTCAGGCACCATTCACTTGCTTTCCTTTAGATACCTACCTTTAAGAAAAGATAAGTCATGCCTTAGTGACGGTTTCCCTCACCAGAGAAACTCAGGTGTAGGCATTTGTGTTTTGCCAGATGAATTCCACCCTGGGGTTTACAGTTTCAAAATCCCTCCTGACCTAAGTTGTCTTTTTTTTGTGAATCAGAGCAGCAATACATTGTGAGTATTTCACGCACAAACAGGAACAGGTTTGGTAGAAGGGTCCCTGAGCTTTCGCCTTCTCACTGTCTCTCAAGACTGCGAGCATGATCCCATGCCACCTGACACAGTGTGGGCTACATAAGCCCCTGTCTCATCCCCACCTTATTCAGATTTCCGCTACATTAGAGCTTTGTGAGTAATAAACTTGCTCAAGAAATGAGACATATGACTTCTGGACCTGTTTCATTTGGAGGAGGCAACACTATATCCAGAGTTGTTTTCTCCTGGGAGAAAAATGTAATTAATACTTTGGGAACTCTTCTCCTTCCTGTTTAAGTTGGGCACACAGCCAGGAGTGTAAGAACATGTAGGTCCATAAGGAGAAAAAATAAAATGGAGAGCTGGAGTTCAGTCTTGGTCTTCAAGTACTCAGTTGGGTAAAAACGCTGATTAGAAAAAAAGCTGATTATACTAATGCAATGATTTGCATCAAGTTCATGACTATCTCCAAAATGAGGTGAGGTTTTGTTTTTCTAATTCATTACCTTAGTCTCCTTTTCTCAAAATTAATCCATATCTATTAACACGGATAAAATTAAGGAAGAAACTCTTGTTGTAAAATTAAGGAAGAAACTGCTGCAGGGAATGATGCTGCTAGCATTCCAGCTAACCAAGGGTTTGGCACTACAGAAACACGGCATAATCAGTGCTTTCAAGAGCTACAGTTCCAATTATAATGCAAAACGTATGATAGTTCCCTTGCCTTTTAACTAGTGCTGCAGGTAGAAAAATAAAACTGCTGTACTGCCTTGGACAATGGGTTTTTCTTCTGTCCCTGTGTAGTTAGTGCAGTCTTATTTTTCTAAATGTGCTTCAATCATCCGCTTTAATTATCTTCTTTAATAACTAAAAATGAATGAATGACAGATTTCAATATATTTTTTTTTTTAATTTTAATCATGCTAGAAGGGCTAAACGAGCTCAGGCAATGATCTAAACTAGTATCCAGTCTCCAGCAGTGAGCAATAGCAGATGCTGATGCACACGAACAGGGCAAGCATGTGATATTGATGGAATACTCTGAAGTCCATAGCTGAGACATTCCAAACCCGCCTGGACGCGTTCCTGTGTAACCTGCTCTAGGTGACCATGCTCTGTCAGGGGGGTTGGACTAGATGATCTCCAGAGGTCCCTTCCAACCCAATGGTTCTATGATTCTATGATTCTATGACAGGTTTCTTGAGCCAAAGATGTTATGTTTGCTTATGACAGAGAATGCAATGGCAGAGTTAAGAAGAACCAGGCCTCTACTCACCTGTAATGGTGAGTTTTTTCTTTGTTCTAAAGAAAAAGGGAAGGGAAAAATCCAACTTGTTATGGTCTTATATTTCATAAGGACTTTGTAAAAACATGTTGCTTCTCTTCCTCCTCTCACCCCCTGGTCCTGGCCCTGCTCTGTGATCTGGGTTCATAAACATAAGAATTCCCAAATTTATTAGGCCAGCAGCCAGCACCACAGACCTTTCACTCACCAGTGAGCAAATACAACTGGGGGCAGTATCCCCTTGTATTTGTGGAGTGACAGCTACCAGCAGTAAGTTGACGTCTTCTATACCAAGCTGAAGTATGGCTGCCTGGGCCACCGCAGGCAGCTGCTGAAGAGAGGAACAGTGTCCCTCTACTACCTGAGGTTACCCTTCAGAGCTCAGAGACACTGAGATGCTTATGGGCACACACTGTCTGCCCCACTTTTTCTCAGTTCTGACCACTTTTAGACTCAGGATTTTTCAGGATTTTTCTTCAGCTCCAAATAGTCAACTCACCAAATCAGTCCTGTTCTCACTCACACAGGTTTTTTATGTCTGCCAACTTGACCAGACAGCCTGAATTTTCTCCTGCAAACACCAAACCCAGTCTCCATACTAGCCAGGCAGTCTCACTCACAGACCAATGGTCTTCTCCTCCTAGGGATGGCAAGTCTCAAGTTTCAATGTCTGCCCAGGTGCCTCCTCCCCAGCTATGCATCCCTCCCTGCTACAAACACGATGCTTGGCCCCTCTGCATATGAAACAGGCATTTTCCTTCCCTATGCTTCCCTGATCTAGGATAGGAAACTGGGTGCAGAGAAGAAAACGTGCTCCTTTCTCCCAGTACAGCCATGACAAAGATTATGAACTGGACACAGATTTTCTTCAGGGTGGCAAGGACATTGCTGCTTCTGAGGTTATATTTCAAGTTGTGGCTCCAAAATATGGGGTTGCTGAAACAACTGTGAGAATTTTATTTTACAGCTTTAACTGAAATTGTCTGCAAAACGCAGGCTGATGTGGGCAGCCAGCTTGGAGAGCTTTGGACTGGTGGTTAACAAAATTCCAGTCAATTTGAAAACACAGAAAAATAATGTGAAGTACTGAAATGCATTAACAATTTGAGCCCCTCGGATCCACTCATTGCTACCTACCCACGGCACCTTTCACATTTCTCTCTCTTCTGTAGCCAGGTGCTGCATTCACGGGTCTAAATTTACATTCTTTGTGCATTACGGTGCCAGAGGTCCTCACCGCTGAGACAGCTATGAGCTCATTTTATTGTAACAAATGCTGTTGACTGAGTCTGTTAAATGTATGTATCTCTCATACATGTGAAAGTGTCATTCAAACTAAATGTTCCCATGTGAGAGGGTTCAAGGGGTTTATAATATTTGTAATGTCACTGGTATTATCTTTAATCTAATTTGCAACTTTTCTGCTTATCAAGTTTTATTTGTTGTAGAGTCATACACAGAAACAAGAGAAACCTTTTGCAGGCAATAAATAGGGACTTGAAACAGTTTCCAGAAGAGTCTGGTTATTGGGCTCCACCCAGGCAGTCCAGTTATGATTTCTTTTAATTTTCAAATTTTTACAAGAAAGAAAAGGATCTTTCCTCTCTTGGAGGTAGTTTTGAAATTACCCTTCTAAAAATTCACTTTTAAGCACAAACTTCTCCAGGAGCTTTCTGAAGCTCAACTGCTCTCTCCTCTGCTGAGAGGCAGCCTATTTCAAAACTGAACAAACAGACAAACACAAAATTCTTTGAAAGCAAAGACTTTGGAACCCATTTCAGTTCCACTAACAGTAAAGACACCAGCATTTCAGTTGCTGGTGCAAAGGATCTTAGAGGTAAATCCACCTGTTTACTATACAGATAATACTGCAGCAAAAGCTGCCAGCAGGAACCTGTCTGAACAAATAGGTACAGAACTAGGAGAACATATGAAAGTAAATGTAGGTATAAGAAAAATATTCTGATTACCAGTAGAGTATAAGGATTTCAGAGGTGATGGAAGTGCTAGCTACATGCAAGAGATACTGGTTACGTACAAGTGGGGAAAACAGCCATGGCCAGAGCTGCTGCACGCACTTGGCAACCTCCTTTCCTGACACCTGCCATCTCCACTCTCTGGTACCCATCCATCCATCCATCCATCCACCCATCCATCCATATATGTCAGTCCTTTCCCTCAGGGTCTCCACTGCCTGCTCCACAGGAGGATGGTGCGAGGAAGGAAAAACTGTGATCACGGCCTTTGCAGCCGGTCCCTGTGGCAGCAGCAGCAGGAGTGTGTTTATTTGCTCCCAGCTGATGCTGCTGCGCAGAGCTCTTCTCTCCTCCATTGCTCCTTGCTTAGGCCTTCCTTCCATCTGCGTTACAATTTATCGGCTGGTGCTAATTATACCGCCCTGCTAGGAGTGGCCTGAATCCCTCTGCGTTTTCCAAGATCTGGCTCTCTGCAGCGATGCTACCCTTGTAAGTAACATGATCTATAAATGTGTGATGCCTGTTGGTCCCATCTCCCATTGCAACAGATGTTTTAGGGCCTTACTTTGAAATAACTCATGGTCCATGGCCGGCCAGACGGCATCGGTGCAAAGGCAGACAGGAGGCACAGAGACCACTGGGTCAGATCTTGCCTGTTCACACTGCAATGAGGGTCCTCCGGGGCGTGTGCGTGCTCCCGCGTTGCTGTGTCTAACGTGCAAGATATGCTGACAGGTTTTTTCCCCTGGCAGACCCTATGTTTCATAGTAAACCTTGTACAAGTGCTTCTGTCAATGTAAACTGTATGTGAATTTGACACACAGCACGTTCTAAAAAAGCAGTTCAGAGCCTATGAAGTGTTTTTGACACACAGGGAGAACAAGAACTTGAGGCGCATAAATGCGGAGACGTGAGCTGCCTGTCCCAGGAGCTGGAGGTGGTTAGAGGTGGAAAGGTGTAATGGCCCTTTACAAACAATGTAGGAATCCCCCACAGCAGCTGTGATCAGTTTTCACGCTCTTAAAAAAGAGCCTATAATTTCTGAAAGAGAGGAGTGGCCGTAATTTGCAGTTCAGCGGGGAACTCTTAGGCGCTCTGGTGTTCTGCGGCAGCGGTTAATGAGAAGTCGGAATAGGAAGTTACCACTGCGATGAATCTCTGTTATTGGGAGAAGTAAACCGACAAACGGAAGAGATGCTTATGAGAGAAACAGGGAGGCACAGAGATCTGTTCAACTGCTTAGCGGGTGCTATCACAGATTTAACTAAACAGATAAAGCTGGTTAAATCAGAGCGCTAAATTTCAGCACAGATCTTAAAGGGTGAGACATTCTCCCAACTGCTGGGTGCTGCGGCCGGTGGCACATTGCATCTCGGGCCAGCAGCTCCTTGCTGTCCCAAGTGACCGCTTTAGTGTGACGAGCTGCAGCAGCTTCACCAGAAAGGAAGCTTGGGGTGTGCACCTACACACTGTGAATTATGTTTGAAACCAGGGACACTCTCAACATGTCTACATCCAGATGCAAAGTCCATTTTGCTTTCAGGGCTTGTTTTTTCTCCCCTGCTGTCTTCTGACCTCCATCTTGATTAAAATTCTGCACTGAAGGTGGACAGTCGCACAGCGCAGGGATAACAACAGAGGAGCCTTAAATGTTGAGAAAACAAGCCGAACAAAAAGATTGCAACGATCCACTGCAGGACAGCTTTTCAGTTCTGAGCTCTGAAGAAGGTGTAACTAGATCTCAGAATAGTGGATTGGAAGCTTTGATCATGTGCCAGAAAGGCAGTGGATTTATTACGAATTGCCACTGTAATGAAGCATGCCTCTACTACCTAATGAAGCTCCCTGAGCTACCGGAGGTATTTGCAATAAGTCCGCACAGTGATTGTTATCCCAGCTTTGTGCCTGAGACAATCTTTGACTCTTGGGAAGACTGATCAGCCGAGGGAAACACCACCCGCTGACCCTCTCTGCCTCACAACTAGAAAATCAGGGTTTTGTACCCCATTTCCCAGTATTTCCCAGTACTTCTGATTCTGGTACTATCACAGGCAAAGTGAGTTCGGGTCTCCCTGGATGTGGCAGAGCTGTCACAACTTCAGAAAATTTGGAAGAGAAGGGCTCAGCACTCCTGCAAAGCCTGATCTTACTGAAGTAACTGTCAAGTGGTAACTGCTGCAGCTGCAGAGCAGGTCATACTTCGTTATTATACTCCAGAAGTTCAGGGGCTATAACATTCAGAAATAATTCTGAACACTACATTAGTCTTACAGCCAGAAAAGCATTAACTTTACCTTTGTTGAAACCAAGAAGGTTTTAGTGAACTTCAGTGGAGGCAGGATTTACCTTGTGATATATAAAGGCTCTCAGGTTAGAAACGGATTTCAGGTCCTTACAAATGTCAGCATGCTTGTTTTCAAGTGACCCTGAAGCAGGCTACACTGTTCTTGCAGCATGATAAACTGACTTGGAGTAGGATTAAGCACACCCTGTCCCATGTTTTTCAGCTCCATAGCCCATTGAGTGTGGGTTTAAAGCCATATTAGATGTGTGCTGACACCGTTCACGTCTCAGAGGGTTCTTAGCTCGGGTTGTGACATTGTCCGTCTGGCATTTCTGGAGACAATTTCATGTGAGCGCTGCGGTTAAAGTTTAATCCTGAGCCAATTTACTGCATCCAACTCCCTGTAATCTCCATCAAGCCCTTCCATCCATCTGCAACGACAATATCAGGCAGACAAGAAAGACTCATGTTGTCTCCTGGAAGGGCCCTGGCACAGCTGTCTGCAGAGCGGTGGGGGGTTGTAGGCAGAATTCAAACTGGGCTGAATTCAGGCTACTGGAAAAGATACGGTGGATATACAGTGCTGGGCTTCTGATATCCTCAGCTTCAAACCTCTCTAAGGAAGCATCTGGTATGGGATGGACAAACGCAGTCCAAAAAATGAAAGCTGTGGATATCTTCCAATACCGGACCACAGTGGATTCAGCCCAGCCTGTGATTGCATACATCCCCCCTATATAAAAAAAGACCTTGGCCCGTGACAAGATGCCAACTGTGTTTGGCAGCTGTTGAGGTGTCCTGCGTACTACATGAAGTATGCTGCAGGTGAGTCTGAAGTCCCTGTTGGGCTTGGACCTGCAGGTAACTGAAGGGGCAGCCTTACTGACTGTGGAACAAAAGGTAGCCCAGGTGTGAAGAGACTGATGTATACTTTCATATATTTCTGAGTCATCAGCCTTTGCTGGGTTTTTTCGGTCTGCTTTGATACATGAGACAGTTCAATATTCTGCCAGGAAAGTAATTGGACTTTTATGAAATTTATAGGTGTAAGCAAAATTTAGATGATACATGTGCCACTTTAGAAGGATTTCAGAAAGGGATGCTTCTGCGCAATTGCCATTGCACATTTCAGACCACCTTGAGCTTCTGGGACCCTAAAAAATGTACAGCCCTCTGGAAAAAAACATATGCAAAAGCCATTACAACAATGTTTTCCAAGGGAAATTTTAGAAGTGCTGTTAATCTTCTGTTTGAAACAGTTTCTTTATCCAGGATTTTATTTTATTATTGGTATCCAGCTTTAAAAATCTGAAGCAGAAGCAGAGGGATTCAGTCTCTTTCAGATTGTCATCAGTAAAGAACTTTCATCCAGAGTTTTCAGATATGGAGGAATACTTATATATCGTTATTGCGATTTTCTGATGATACTTCACTTTAGAAACCCAGGAGTATTTCAAACCTCATCAGTTCATCCAAAACTCTGGTAGGTGGATTTTAATTAGCTCAAATCCTTGAATGGTGTAAATCAGAATAACGGCTGTCATTCCTAGTTTTCACTTTGGTCTTATTTTTCTTTGAGGATTTGAATACATTGAAATTAAGCCCTCTGCTGTAGTGTTTCAGTTACACTTTAAATGTCTTTTGAATAGTTCATCCAGTTATATGCAGTCTCTTATTTAACTAAACAACAGTAACATTTTTCTTTAAATGTGCTATACCTATATGAAGTGCTTAAAATCTTTAACAGGTTTGAAACTGCTGGGTACTAAATGTGGAAAGAAGTGGCCAAATAGCAACATTGATGGCGCTGCCTGGGCTGACTGCAAACCTATGAAATTGGCCCCTTTGGAAGACTTTTTACAAGGTTTCCCAATTCATGGATCCCACACAGTTTAGAATAGAATAGAATAGAATAGAATAGAATAGAATAGAATAGAATAGAATAGAATAGAATAGAATAGAATAGAATAGAATAGAATAGAATAGAATATTTCAGTTGGAAGAGACCTACAATGTCCATCTAGTCCAATTGCCTGACCACTTCAGGACTCAGCAAAAGTCAGAGCAAATTATTAAGGGCATTGGCCAAATGCCTCTTAAACACTGACAGGCTTGGGGCATTGACCACCTCTCCAGGAAGGGTGTTTCAGTGTTTCATCACCCTCCTGGTAAAAAAATGCTTCCTAATGTCCAGTCTAAACCTCCCCTGGTGCAGCTTTGAATCATTCCCACACATCCTATTGCTGGATATCCAGGAGAAGAGATCAGCACCTCCCTCTCCACTTCCCCTCCTCAGGAAGCTGCAGAGAGCAATGAGAACACCCCTCAGTCTCCTTTTCTCCAAACTAGGCAAACCCGGAGTCCTTACCTGCTGCTCATACGACATCCCTTCCAGCCCTTTCACCAGCTTTGTTGCCCTCCTCTGGATGCATTCGAGTACCTTCACATCCTTCTGAAATTTTGGGGCCAGAACAGCACACAGTACTCAAGGTGAGGCCTCAGCAATGCTGAGCACAGCAGGATAATCTCCTTTATTGACCAGCTAGTTACGCTGTGCTTAGAATCATAGAATCATGTAGGTTGGAAAAGACCTTTAAGACCATTGAGTCCAATTGTAAACCTAACACTGCCAAGTCCACAACTAAACCGTGTCCTTAAGCACCACGTCTACACGTTTGATGCACTCCAGGATGTGGTTTGCCCTCTTGGCTGCCAGGACACACTGCTGACTCCTATTGATCCTGCTGTTGACCAGCACCCCCAGATCCCTTTCTGCAGGGCTGCTCTCCAGCCACTCTTCTCCCAATTTATACTTGTGCCTGGCGTTACTCCATCACAGGTGCAGAATCTGGCATTTAGTTGGTGTCAATGGGAAATGCATACTTTGCTGAATCGCTGTAGAAAGATAGCAACTATGTTGGACACATAGTAGAATGGTTTCTAGACAGCTTAGGGTTTATCTCACCTTATATTTTGGTTGTCTCCAATGTAAATCAATATATCTGGGCTGGTCACCGTACACTGTCTTTTTAATCAATGACATAAGCCTTTCTATGATGGGTAATTCATCTCACCCATTTTATAAATGTAGATAAGAGTGAAAAGAAACATTTTCCAAAAGTGCTCATTCATCCCATTAATGACAAAGGTATAGATCAATATTTGGGTGTATAAATACCACCTTTTGTTTGATGGAAGGCTTCAGTACTAATGGCATATTAGGTGCCTAGTGGGGCTAGGCAGGTATTTCTGGATTGCTCTCCAGAATTTAGGTGCCTTGTGTTCATGTACTTTTCATTTCAGGCACCTAAGGATTACCTAGATCTTGTCCTCTCACTTCATTTGGTCGTACAGCCACAGGAGAGGCATATAACAAGAAAAAGCTTTGGAAACGGTCTGGTTCCTAGCCTGTTCCACAGCAGTACATCTATGCATTTAGGACAATGGCCAAGCCACAGCTTATCCCATACGCAAAAATGTACGTTAAGCCTCTTAAAAACTTTAGCCTACCTAATCCGTCTGTTTCCATTCGTAAATCTGTAATGTTTCCCCTGGGGCACCTAACTGCACGTGTCATTCCCAACCTTTTAGGCGTCAGGGATGTTAAGCATTCATTGTCACTGCCATACATGCCTGGCCTATCTTCTACGAGACATCATCCAGATTTAGTCATCTTTGCCTTCCGTAGCTACTAGTGAGCGTGAAACATCTCTTTGTAGGAATATCTATGACTTATTTGGTCTCCTGGGTAAATCTAAAAGACCCATTGTGTGAAACAATGCACCTAGATGTTGGACTGATATTATAGTTCTCCTGAATATATGTACGATGCAGAAAAAATGTCTGGGGCTCAGGAATTAACTGAGATGCATAAAATAGGGAGTATTTACCCCCAGCACTCTCAGTAGTATGTGGTGATAGAAAGGCACCTCAAAAGGGCATTTCAACTCTAACATGGGTAGAACTGCTCTTTGCATGTACTTCTCTCTTTCTGCCTGCATTTTACAGAGCTGACAAAAAAAAAAGAAAAAGAAAAAGAAAAAAAGAAAAAGAAAAAGAAAAAAGAAAAAGAAAAAGAAAAAGAAAAAGAAAAAGAAAAAGAAAAAGAAAAAGAAAAAGAAAAAGAAAAAGAAAAAGAAAAAGAAAAAGAAAAAGAAAAAAGTGTCCCCTTTGAGCTAGGAAAGAATCTAGGACTTATCCAATATTAATGGTAAGACAGTGATCAGTCTGAAACCTCTGTGTCCTGGGATAAATAAATTCCTATCTCTTGAAGCTGACAGCATCATACTATAAAAAGTACATCAAATAAATTCAGAGCTGTCCTAATCTCACAGATAAATAATTGAACATTGGAATATCTTGGCTCTAAGTATATTTAAATACTAAAATCTAGGTTTAAACACAAACATTCAAATCAATGTTAACCCTGCTTCCTCCCCTGCACTCCCCTCCTTGCCCAAGCTCTACCAGCAGTTTGAAGCCTCTGGTTTGGAGAGAGAGAGAGAGAAAGAATGAATCCTGTGGAATGTATTCTGTGGGAAAAAATATCAGATGCAAATAGAAAAGAGTTTCAATATGTATATTCCAGAGCACTAGCATTCAACTGGCTGAGAAATCTGCTAGTGAAATACCAACCTTTTGATAGGATTTAATTTTTTCTTTGGTTCAGCAGATTCCTTTTTCATTACTATAAGAAATATTGTGGAGCATGCAAAGCTCTGGGTAAAGTACACTGACAGCTTCAGCTGAAAAAAAACACCATTCATGAGTATGATACACAGGATGAAGGGAAAGGTCTTTTGCTACAATAATTATTACCCTCGGCCCTCACTTGTTTGTCTTCCAGGAGGTGAACCTGATACATGGTAAGGTTTACAGCAAGAAATCTATTGACTTTGAAGTGCTGGAACGTTGCTATTGAAGAACAGAAGAAAACAAAACAAAGCAAAGCAAAGAAAGCTTACTCTGTTGACACTAAAGGCAAGCACAATCGAAATCACAAAACTCCAGCAGCTGTCTGCTGTTTCAGGATGTGTTTCCTGCATTATGCCCGTAACGTTTTGCAGGAAATACATTTCAACATCCTCAAAGATTAAACTTTAATATCACACCCAAGAATGAAATTGTGAAGGCTTTGAGCTAAAGTGGAAGAATTGAATCTTAAAAGGAAAAAATTTGTCTGTGATTAAAAACAAGTGAGCAAGCTCTAAAAGGCAGGAACTGAATTCATTTTCTCCTTGCAATTTCTGTACTGCCTGTGCAATGCACAAGGTTTTACCTCAGCAGGTACATAAAGTGAGATTAAAGGGAAGATACATATTAATTAAGAGGTTTTACCTTAATATCCATTTCCAAGAGCAGCTCAGTAGAGCAGTACAAAGAGTGGTAAGCCACGATGCAATTAGAGACATAATCATTGGAGTGGCAGCTGCTGAGACATAAGGTACATGAGATCTCGCATGTACCTTTCTGTGAGGTCTGGAGGAGTAACCAGGGCTCTGAGAGAAGGTTCTGCACAGTCACCTAACCACAAAAATAAGCTCTTTAGTTTGGTAAAAACAAAAGAGCATCAATCACAGATGTTTTTGCAGATGTCTCCAATAATGTCAGCTTTGCGATTTTATCGCACGAGCAGAAAATTAGCTATGGTATTGATACAAAAATGAGGTATTTGTGCTCTAGTGGCGTACAATAAAAAAAAATCTCCTTCTTCCTATCTTTTGTGATGTTCATAAACTGGTGATTTAGAGCTTCTATTTAAAGACACGCAGCAGCTCCAGTGAAGGCATGAGCATAACCTGAGGGACTTTGTCTTCCTTTCCTCCCTAATTGGGTTTTGTTTTGGTTTTTTGCCCCAGTCCAAAATTAGATTGTTAAGTCTTCAAAGCAGGGACCCTGAACTCAATTATCCTCTCATTTTCTTCAGTCAAAGTCACTGGAGTTTTGCTAACAGTAAACTTGCGGAAGTGGGTGAAGAATGAGCCTTGTCCTATTATATGTCCACGTAGGAATTCAAATTATACGGGTGTGTGACGCAGTCACCTGAGAAAGTTCACTGCATACGATGTGGATTCCTCCATCTTCCCCATTGTCATTTCTTTCATAATGACATGACTACAAAAATGCTGCTGCTGGCTATTCTTGCACCAGTACAGAGAAGCGCTTCCTTAGCTCTGCTAAGTTTGCCTCCACTTCCTAAGCTGCAATTGTAGTATGACATATTGCTTTGCTATGGTCAGTTGTAATTTTGCCAAAGGTATTTCTCATTCCAAACATGCCGGCCTCCTCCCTATCCTACGACTACAGAAGGACTTAGGTCCTCAAGTTCATAATTCAGATTTTTTAAAAAACTCATGCTTAAAATCGTCCTCCTAGGAGGATCAGACTGACCCGTGTGGAGACTTGAAAGAGACTTGAAAGAGACTTACAACTACTTGAAAGGACATTGCAGAGAGGTTGGTGCTGGTCTCTTCTCACAGGTAATTAGCGATAGAACAAGAGGGAATGGGTTCAAGCTGCAGCAGGGTAGGTTTAGGCTGGACATTAGGAAAAAATTCTTCACAGAAAGAGTGGTCAGACACTGGAACAGGCTGCCCAGGAAGGTGGTGGAGTCACCATCCCTGGATGTGTTTAAGACTCGTTTAGATGTGGTGTTAGGGGGTATGGTGTAAGGGAGAACTTTGTCGAGTGGCGTTGATGGTTGGACTTGATGATCCCAAAGGTCTTTTCCAACCTAAATGATTCTATGATTCTATAATTCTATGAGACTTCAAGGCTAGAAAACCCAAGCAGAGGGACCACCTGTGTTGAGAAGGGCTTAGCCTGCAGCCCTCCTTTCTGCATTTCTTTCTTGTTAGTTTACAGCTGCTCCTATGTCTAAGTCCTTGTGCTGATGCTTGTGGCTCTTCCTCTTTAGCATGTACTGTGCACTTTAGCATTCCCTGTGCACTATGTGGAGGACTAGCCACCTTGCATACCTTTCTGTATGCAGCCACAGCTGTTATTGTGATTTGTAAAGCCTTCTCAGTCCCCAAGGGTGGTGCTAGGAATTAGGGAGAGTATTCGCCTTTGATGAGGATAAAAATCATAAGATTAAAAAAATGGCAGCAGAAACCTCTGTCCAAGCCATTTTCAGGACAATGTGACAATGAGCGTATTGGCCATGATGGAATTGGCAAGAGAAGTGAGTATCAAAGCTGCTCCTGAAAATCTGAGAAAAAAACAACTATTTCACTAAGTCAAAAGGCATACAGAGGTATGGAACACTTATTTAGCTTGGTTTACCTTTTCTTTTTGTAAAATTTCCTTTAATTACATGTACATGTATAGAGGTACGCAGTTATTGATTCATAAACAAACTCCTGACTGATCCCTAAATATCACTCAATCGTTCTGATGTTCTGTTCGTAAATCGTATAGGTTACCTTTATAATTACCTTTACAGTTACCTTTTATTACCTTTATAATTTATTAGCCACTTCGTACATTGGACCTTAACGTAATATGTGATGTAATGCTTTATAATGAGTTCATTTCTTTAAAAGGTGCTGCAGTATTTTAAATAGAAGTTGTTTTCATATAATTCTTAAAATAAGAACTATTTCTGTCTAACAATAATAACCATGTACAAACACTGTCAGCCTGAAACACAGTGAATCAAAAATAGTTAAAATGAAATTTTACCTCTACCTGACAGCCCTCCTTCCATTTTTATGGATTTTATTGTTGCAATAAAATTTGAGAGGGAGAGAGGAATTGATTGATTTTCCTTGTTCCACCTATTAACTCTACACAGAACTTTGAAGGATATATTGACAGGGGAAATAATTAAACCAAAAATGCTCTTAATAACATGAAGAAAATAAGCTGGATATAATATTTTGAGTCCCCTTCAGTCACAGCAAATCATAATGATAAAATTGGAACACTTTCAAAGAGGACTGTTTTGGCTTGTTTACTTTTATTGGGCTGGAAATGTCCCTTTAACATTCTAATCTAAACTGAATTATGCACATTCTCTCATGTCTTGGAAGAATGAGATGAATTTTAAGGAAGCAGTTAATGTCAAGCACATTTATTCTTCCTTTCTCTTGAAAAAGCAGTAGGGCTGACAGGTTGCTTTGTTTTTTACTTCAGTGTTATTGTGAGTTTATGGGTAAAAACTAGATCTGTAACACGGCTTCATTATAGATTTTTTCTTGTTATTTGTCTGTTCTTTGAAAGAACAGAGAAAATACCACTTTATTCCAAGTGCATGAATCATACCTGTATGATACCGTCTGATTGATGGTCCAGGGAACACTTTGTTATGCTAAAGTTCCACTACTGAAATCTTCTACCAGAACATCATGAGAGCATTGATTAGAGCATGCTGTAGTTTGATGAGTTGACTATTCCACTTAGATATTTCAGCTAAGTTTGTAAACTGCGTTTCATGGATTATTAAGCAAAACATTGGCTTTCTCTTCATTTAAAATTTTAAAATGTGGGTTTTTTTGAAAGTCTGAAGTCCCAGGTGCTGACTGGACGTTGGTTTGGTCTACCTCTGGGAGCAGAAGACTTTGTTCAAGCACTGAATACACTCACCAGTCCTGAGAACTTGTGGTGGGTTGTCCGTGGCCGACAACCAAACACTCACACAACTGCTTATTCATCCATCTTTCCTGCGGGATGCGGAGAAAACAGAAGGAAGGTGAGAGGAGCCATGGGTAGAGATAAAAGTCTAATAGGGAAAGAAAAAGCTGCTCATACAAGCAAAGCAAAGAAGGAATTTATTCACTATTTCCCATCAGAAGGCAGATGTCCAGTCACTTTGACAAAAGCAGGGCTTCATGTCTCATAACAGTTCTTTGGGAAGACAAAGGCCATAACCATTAATATCCCCCTTCTTCCTCTTTTGCTTGCACTTCTATTGCTGAACAGAACATCCTATGGTATGAAATATCCCTTTGGTCATTTCAGGTCTGCTGTACCGGCTGTGTCTCCTCCCAGTTTCTAGCCCACCCCCATCCCACTCACAGGGACAGAGTGGGAAAAAGAAAAGGCCTTGACGCTACGCTGGCACTGCTCAGCAATGGCCAAAACACTGGTGTGTTGACAGTTTTAACCAAAATCCAAACAAAAGCAGCATAGGGGCTCCTGTGAAGCAAATTAACTCCATCCCAGCCAGACTCAGTGGAGGGTTTCAACTTGTATAGTTGTTTCTTTTGCTCTCTGTCACTCAGTGTTTGAATTTGGACAAGTTGCTTCTCGGGGCCTCATTTTGTTTGGCTTAATGTAGGAGGAAAAATTCTCCTTCAAGACATAAGAGTCACTATCCAGAAAGTGCTTTCTGAGCCACAGATAGAAAGAGCGATAGAAGTGTCAAATACCATGGTATTATTTTTAACCTTTGAATTTCAATTCTGTCCTCTCTAGATGTGTCCAGGAATTTGGCTTAGATTTATGCACATTGAATTTTATGGTTTCATCAAATTTAGCCCTCCTTCACTAATCTTTTCATTTTACATATTCTGTGTACCTCAGGTTTGATGAAATCATAGAATCATAGAATTGTTAGGGTTGGAAGGGACCTTAAAGATCATCTAGTTCCAACCCCCCTGCCATGGGCAGGGACACCTCCCACTAGATCAGGTTGGTCAGAGCCCCATCCAGCCTGGCCTTAAAAACTTCCAGGGATGGGGCTTCCACGACTTCTCTGGGCAACCTGTTCCAGTGCCTCACCACCCTCATGGTGAAGAACTTCTTCCTAACGTCCAGTCTGAATCGACCCAATCATGCACTCAGCAGCCTTTGGAGATATTTTAAAAACAATTAAATATTTTATTTCCATTAATGTTTAGGACCAATGTTGTTTGATTTGTTCATGTTAGCAGGTTAAAGTAAAGCTCCGACTACACATTTTTAAAGTATGAGTTTGTATGAAAAATAATAGCTACGAAATTAAGCTTTGGAGTAACAGTGACCTACAAAAAAAACCCACAACAAAGGCAGATCAGACCTGCTCTAGGGATGAACAGTGCTTGTTTAAAGTTACCGACAGAGGTTCCAGAGATAAAAAGAGGAAGGGATTTCATGGCAACTCATTAGATACTGCCTACTATGTGTACAGAAAGGATGACAATGGCCTCAGGTACTATAAATTAGGCCAATGTAAAATTAAGTAAATGAACCAAGTTCAAAAAGGATGAGGGAGAGTAATAAAAACCATGCTGGATTCTAGTGGGGTGTGCTAATCAAAGACAAGAAAGCTGCATATAGATCCCAGGCAGTTTCCTTTTATTCAGATGACTGACAGCGCATTACCGGGGAAATACTTCTAGGAGTAAAGCAAGGCTGGAGCTGAAGTTAGAGTGACCTCAACTTGAACACTCAACCTCGTGTCTAACAGGCGAGTGCCTAGCCCCAGCGAGGGACTCGCTGATGGACTCCTCATCACCATCAGTGAAGGGTTCCCCCTGTTAGGAGGGTGCTGCACTGTTGAAATCACAGAGTGGAGGAGAGCGACCAAAGTCCTGCTCCCCTCAGACTGGGATCTCATAATTTTTTTCTTTAATGCACGTGAGCAAAATATAAAAAGCACAGTGTTTCATGAGTGAGCGCTGGCCCATAGGCTGCTTATGCCTCACACCTGACTGCTGGCCAGTCTTGCCCAACAGCAGGGTTGACCCTGGCTTCCCACCCCTCCGTACTCAAGGCTTTTGCACTGGTGGGCACCTTGCGGCACCATCCTGGCAGTCGGGCTGCTGTGCAGCGAAGCAGTGCCATGACTGACCCTGCAAGGGCTTGAGGCAGTGCAAGACCCAACAAGGACATTCAGGAGGACATTCCTGCACAGGGTTGTCCTTACATAAGTCTGGAGCGCTGCCCTGGAGGTCACTCGTTATCTGAGATTTACACCCACTGAACTAATCTGATTTAGTCCTCACCCCTCTCCACAGGTACTTTCTATCAAGATGACATAGCAGTAACAGTCAATAACATAGGCATAAAAGTCACTATAAAAAATGAAAAAGTTTAATAGGAGATTACCCAGTAGGTTTTTTGTGTTGTTATTTACTGTTTAAAGACCAAATGTAGAGTCTTTACACTAGCTAATAACCAGCTGACATCAAATGTAGATTCGACTTTTCACCTTTTTCTCTTTTATGTTATGCAGCAATGACTCAGGCTGCATCTGAAGGGCAGTTTTATAAAAACACATTTTTTGATCATTTCTAGTCCTGATCCTTTTTAAAGGGTATGGGTTTCAGTACATTGCTATTACCCACTAATTTCATGGTCCATGGCTGAACATAAGGCTGTAATTCAATTGTGGGCTTTTTTCTGATATTATAAACAGCATGATTTACATTCTCAGTGTTCACTGAGGACTGCGTATTGTTATTTATAATATAGGCAAGGGATTTTGCAGACACCTAGTCATTAAGTTATTTAAAGTCTGTCATGCTGGAAAAGAAGACTTAATCCATAGAATGTAGAAAGGAAGGGATTACAGTGCTGGAGATCTCAAAAGGAAGAGATTACAGAGGGAAAAAAAATGAGCACAGCGTGTTCACTTCCTGAGGAATGATCACTTGTAGGCAAGTAATAAACAGCGTGCAGCATGCCTGCGTGTACAATCAATTTTTAACCAAAAAATATGTAGCTAATCAAACACTAGCAAGTCATTGCATTATAAGATATTTATAACAGAATAGCATTTCCACATAATAATACAGGGGAATTAATTGACAAAGTAATGAGGATCTCTTATATCTACTTATGCTTGTTCTGGCAGATATCTATTTCATGTTTTGTTCAGATGAACAAGAAAGTACAGTCATAATTGCAGTAGGAAAAGCTTTTGAAAGATGTGAAATCAATAGGTGTCCTGAAATTGGTACCAGAAGAGAAATATTTTGCAGAGTGATGTAATTTACAATTCACTGGGAACCACGCGTTGTCATAGCACTTGATCTTCCAAGAAGCTGAACATTGTGCCTCTCCTCCAGCAGACCACTCATACGTGGATGACAGATAAAGTCCCTTGGACAGCCCTGGCACTACTCATGTTCTTACATTTGAACATGTCCTTAAATGCTTCAGGTTTTGAACCAGGATACAGAGCACCTTGCAACAATGAACATTTAATAAAGACTGATTAACAGTTATCATGGTTTAACCCCAGCCAGCAACTAGGACCACACAGCCACTCACTTACTTCTGCCCCTCCCCACAGAAGGGTAGGGAGAAGAGGGAGAAAAGGAGGGGAAAAAGAAAAAAAGCCTCATGGGTTGAGATAAAGACAGGTTAATAGAACAATAACAGAAAAGGAAAATAAGAATAATAACAACAATAATGGTAAAAGAATATACACAATAAAATGATACAAAACAAGTTGCTCTGACCACCTGATGATCGATTGCCCAGCCCGTCCTGAGCAGTGATCTCAGATTCCTGCCCGTGGCCAACCCCCATTTATATACTGACCATGACATCTATGATATGGAATATTCCTTTGGCCAACTTGTTCTGTCTATGCTCCCTCTCAGCTTCTATAGGAAGCTGAAAAAAAGTACTTGACTAATGTAAACATCACCTGGCAACAACTAAAACAGTATGTGTTATCAACATTCCTTTCATACCAAATCTGAAACACGGCAGCCACTAGTAGGGAATTAACTTCATCCCAGCTGAAGCCAGGACAACAGTCCAGAACCAAGTTCTGCAGTCCTCAAGGCCAAAAAAAGTTCTCCTCATTCCCAGTCTGTGACTTATGCTGCTTAAGGCACATGGGTTGCATATTTAAATCATCGTTTTCTCAGTCTTTACACAGGCAAAACATCCTTTGGTCCTATCTATTGAAGCAGACATAGTAATTCTACAGATCAGATTCCAGGCTCTTAATAATAGCTTAATCCTCTTCCCTTACTTGTTAACCATTTTCTGCATCTCGAGCCTTTAGGTTGATGATGTATTTCAGCGACAACGGAGCGGTTTTGCTGCCGGTGCCAGAAGTAACAGTATCCACGTGCTTTGGATGAGAAAGGGACAACACGAGGAACCTGAGGTACTCAGGCATGGGTCTTATATCTCTATCTTATCTGTAGCTTCTATCTCAGAGTGAAGGCAAGAATAAGTCAGAAAAGTTGTGACAGGGCTGGTAGATTTATTATCCGTCTATCATGCGGTCTGTTGACCAGTGGAAAGCTGGGATTCAGGAGAGTGGGAGTCTGCTCCCACCAACGAGGGGCAGCCCCTCTGCCCTCTTCCAGCAGGAGAGGTAAGGCTCTTCCACACCCTCTCTCATAAGGGAAGTTCAGGTGCACAAAATTCTTCTTCAGGTGGCTGAAAATGGATAGAGATATTAAGATGTTCCCTCTGCTATGGAGTGTCCTCACTGCAGCACTAAGGGACATTAATTTTATTAATGCCTGTCCACTGACTTCATGAAAACTAAGGCTTGTTCAGCTAAATTAGTATCTTTTTATAATAGGGAAGACTGGTCAATAGAGGAAACAGCATTGATCTAACATGAGCAGAGAAGAAAATATTTGACTTGATGTTATACATTTTGATTAAGAAAATAGAACAACAGAAAAATTTCACATGATAAATGGATTAAACACTAGTGAATTTATAGATCTCAAAAGATAACTGTAGATGAAGAATCTTTGAGTGTGTGTGCTCCTCGGGATCCCTCCAGGGAACAGGGATTCATTCTGAGGTGTGTAATACTTTTCTTAATGACCTGGAAGGAAACATAATGTCATTGCAGATAAGATTTGCAGGTCACAGTGTTAAGGATCATAGAATCATAGAAACTTCATGGTTGGAAAGGACCTTTGAGATCATCGAGTCCAACCATACACATGCAAAAAAGCAAGTGAGCCAGCAATGTGCCCTCGTGGCCAAGAAGGCCAATAGCATCCTGGGATGTATCACGAAGAGTGTGGCCAGCAGGTCGAGGGAGGTCATCCTCCCCCTCTACTCTGCCTTGGTGAGGCTGCACCTGGAGTACTGTATCCAGTTCTGGGCTCCCTGGTTCAAGAAGGACAGGGAACTGCTGGAGACGGTGCAGCAAAGGGCTACGAAGATGATTATGGGACTGGAACCCCTCTCTCATGGAGAAAGGTTGTGGGATTTGGGTCTCGTCAGTCTGGAAAAAAGACATCTGAGGAGGGACTTTATCAACACTTATAGATACCTAAAGGGTGGGTGTCAGGAGGATGGGGCGAGGCTCTTTTCAGTGGTGCCCAGCGACAGGACAAGAGGTAACGGGCACAAACTTGAGCATAGGAAGTTCCACCTAAACATGAGGAGGAACTTCTTTACTTTGAGGGTGGCGGAGCACTGGAACCGGCTGCCCAGAGAGGTGGTGGAGTCTCCGACTCTGGAGACATTGAAAACCCACCTGGACACGTTCCTGTGCAGCCTGCTCTAGATGACCCTGCTCTGGCAGGGGGGTTGGACCAGATGATCTCCAGAGGTCGCTTACAACCCTACGATTCTATGATTTTATGATATAAGCCAGAATGCTGTTGGCTGCCTTGGCCACCTGGGCACACTGCTGGCTCATGTTAAGCTGGCCGTCCACCAGCACCCCCAGGTCCTTTTCTGCTGGGCAGCTTTCCAGCCACTCTTCCCCAATCTGGTAGTGTTGCTCAGGGTTGTTGTGACCGAAATGCAGGACCCGGCACTTGGCCTTATTAAACCTCATACAGTTGGCCTTGGCCCATCCATCCATCCTGTCCAGGTCCCTCTGTAGAGCCTTCCTACCCTCAAGCAGATCAACACTCCCACCTAGTTTGGTGTCGTCTGCAAACTTACTGAGGGTGCACTCAATCCCCTCATCCAGATCATCGATAAAGATATTAAACAAAACTGGCCCCAAAACTGAGCCCTGAGGGACACCAATGGTGACCGGTTGCCAGTCACCATGTACTGGATACTGGATACGTCACCATGATGTACTGGATACTTTGCACTATTCATTTTTTGTCTCCTGACTACCTTGCTCATTCACAATGCTACGCGTGCAACAAAGCCATAAGGATTAAAGGTATAAGAATAATTACATTTTCCATTTGACTGCCAAATCAAAACATTGCAGATATCCCCTCACCAAAATAACACGAAAACCCAAAGTAATAAATTTAGAGCAGGTGTAATCATAAGTAAAAACTACAGGTAAATGGAAATATCTTTATGGCAAAATAAGAGGAAGATAAGCATGTTTAGAAATTAACCCAGTACTTACAATGCAGATAAAAAGGAAAGCAAATCTGAATTTATTTTTCTTCCTAACGGTGAGACCTTCTACACATAAGTCAAAAATCTGCTCCTTATGATAACTTTTCTGAAGCAATGAAAGGTAAGTACAGGAATGTTCGGCTAGAAAGTCATACTGGTATACCAGGATCAAAACTTTTGTTAGATTTCCTATGGACTGTGATGTTCCTCAGAAAACCATCCAGATAATTATGAATTTTAGAAGCTGTGCAGAGTTCCAGCTTAGCTGGAGCAGTCTAGCACAGCCATATATATGAGCCAAAACCTCACATACATAGCAAAGAGGTATAGAGAAAACTCAGAGGAATTCTGAAGTTTACAAATTTGCCCAAGCTACTTCTGTCACTGTTAAGCTAAATCAGAGACACCAGGGATGAAGGACTTCTTTAGGTATTGGAGGCTATGAGTAGCCCATTTTGGTGCAGGGCATCTCCCAAGGGGGCTGGTGCAGCCGCCGCACACCATCAGGCAGATGGAGAGGACATGGCATATGTGATGCATTGACCTCCTTCTGGAGGCATGGTCAGAATTGCCCTGAAACAGTCTTCAAGAAAAATGGACCTGCAGAACTGCGTTAGACAGAGTTGAGTGTGATAAAAGGCACCTACAGAGTCCTACACCTGACTCAGAAGGACTCACGCAGGAACACAGAGACTTTGCTCACGGGCCAGGTGATTTAAAGTGATCTAAACCGGGAATGTGTTGTCTGGGTCATGGACATTGAGAGCTATATCATCATTCTTCACATTGGGTGTACTCTAATATTTTATAATCAACATATATGCATGTACACTTAAAGTGAGATAAAATAACTGAAATCAGATGAAGCTGCTGAGAGTGGTATAAGCCAAATTTGTGCCGGTTACTGTGATTTGTGTCTTTGCTCTGCTTTCAAAACATGTTTCAAAACATGTCGTGTGATTAGGTACAACCCTATATGGGAAATTACTTAAATGCACATTTAGTTTCCATTGGTGTTAGCAGCTGTTAAGCTAGCATTTAAAACTTAATGCATGGTGAAGAGCTTTACTAAATATGAATTGCGAAATAGAGGCTTTAGTTACAGTAAAAACCTTGGAAAACCCAACTGTAAATTGGGATATAGGTGGACAAATCTCCATTGGGGGATAAATTCCTACCCTCTTCCTCACTTAAATAGCAAGTTATTCTATCCACTGGCTAATTCAAGTGAGTACGAAAGATTGGTCCAAATGACATAACATGTACTCCAGAGGAGGATTTTCCTGGAAATAATTTGGAAGACACAAAATCTTAAGGCCTAAAGCAAATTTTGAATATAAAAAGATAATAAACACGTTAGAAGGGATTTTAGATCTACAGCTGTCGTTCCTTAGCTGCATGAAAAATACAGAAAGCTTTTACATTTTTAACAAAACCCGATTGTTGAAAAATTTCTTCCAAGCAAAAAACCTCACTTCTGTTCCAATAAAACAAGACAGTTTGCATTGCCTGAATTCAAACTAAACTTAAACACATTTTTTGCCATTAAATAAAGGGTATATTTATTAAATGTGGGTGTTGGATAATCAGAATTGTAGAACGGGTACAAGCTGTGCTTTTTCATCCTAGACATTTACACCAACTGATTTCAGTTTTCCAGCAAGCGGAAAAAGAGTTCAGTCAAAAAAAAAAAATGTTTGGTGTAAAACTGGCACTTTAAAGCACTTTTTTAATTCAAGAATTTTTATATTTGTTATAGAGGAACAACACAAATGAGAACAGCAGAAATATCAATTTGAATAAGTTGTTAATGGCTGCTTTCCTTTTTTTTAAAAAAAAAACAAAACCCTTTTGTTATGTCATAATAATGATTACTTTCAAGGGATGTCATTTGACAGTCCCACACAGTGTAGGAGGGGTGAATGAAAGCTGCTGCTTCTGCCTTCAGGCTGAAGCATAGAGCAGACTTGCACAAAAAGCAAGAGCTGAGAGGATGCTATATCCCATTATTGCCTTATGATGCTCTGAGTTGTTCTTAGATTTGGGGTTTTTTTTTCAGGGTTTTTTAACAAAAGTAAGCCTCTATTGCCTTTTAACTTCAGTGAGTCATATTTTCTGCTTTTAACTATTTGCTTCATTTTGACTTGCATTTCAATAAACATGAGGCTTGAAGAATGGTTATGTTGTTCAGGCAAAGATAAAAAAAATCTCCTGTTAGCCTGGACTTCTGCTCCCCTGCAAACAGCATACGCAAAACCATGGACACTGTTATCACAGATAGTATTTAAATCTCAGTTACATACTTGAGGCCTTACCACCCCTGCCACTGACTTACAGCAATTTACACAGATGACTCTCTGATCCCTTGCTGGCAGGCTAATGGAGTCTACCAAATCCTGCACAGTGGTTCAGTTGCACTGAATTGCACCTGAAAATACAGTATGTGGATAGATTTAAGTGTCAGTGTCCAGTCTTTCAGCAACAGCTTGTGCACACATTTAATTTTCTGCACATAAGCAAAGCCATGGTTTATTTTGGAGCAAAACTAAGTGCCTTAACTTGTTCTCCTACCATTTATACTGATAGTATTTCTGTTAACTGATCCCCTCCATTACTTATTTATGCTCTTAAGACATTATCTGCTACTATTTTTAAAAGCTTTGGTTTACACTTACACAAAGCACGAGACCCATCCAGCTGCCACGAGAGTCGCTGTATCTGCATTACTGTTGCTATTGTAGGCGAGTACTGGGATTTTACCAGTTGGATTCGCACAGGTTGAGTGTCAGCACACCCAGCTGTGTTCACACTGCAGCTCTAACACCAGCTTTATACCAGCCCTGTCACATCCACCCTCCAGCTCATTTACTGTCTTCCCCACTGCCCATGTGAAGTACGTTGTCCTCTATCAGCAGTGCAGGACTCTGGTATTCCTATGGCCCTTTTTTCTAACCATGAAAGCAGTGGAAGCAAAGAGTAGAAATCACGGCAGGTGAAGGAGAAGGGTAAGTAGGGCACTAGAGTGAAAACTTTAGCCTCTTCTTCTTGCAGTTCAGCATTTTACGGATGGCAACAGTTCTCAGTCTTCTACCTGACCAGTAGTCTAGAAAACCCTCAACTTGGAGCTTTTCGATACTCCGAAGCATGGGATGCAATCCAGCTGGAGCACCATCTCTTTGCAGGGATGCTGGCAGGATGCATCCACCCTGCAACACCTCTAGGTTAGAAGCTCACTGTGATGGGACCGTATCAGGCTGGAAACATAGCATTAACTGCAATGGACTCAAAAACCTTGCTGTGCACAGGGCCACTGTCATGAGCTGTGAAGAGCTGATATTTTTTTCTACTTCACCAGTGTGATTCCTTCTGGCAATGGAGATTGCTGTCACAGGAAGATGCAGGGTGGAAGGAGGACACTGGATTGCCTGGTCAAGAAATGGATGGCAAGGTGCCATGGGAACAAAGTGAGAATCTTGGATGACCACTTTGGAAGAGCAAGGCTATCCATTTCCAGCACTGTCATGAAGATAACCCTACCCAGTACCATCTACACTCAGCACGGGATGCAATATGGCAGACGTCATTGCTGGCTGTAGACATAATGCTCTCCAAAAGGAGAAGGGAGTCCGCAGACAGGATGTGGAGCTTGTTGTGCCTGTGGGCTCACACAACTATTCAAATTAAAAAGGCTATCAGCCATCTTTAAAGTGAATCATGGTGTTCTAACAGAAACAAGCATTAGATTTATCAGACAAGTCTATGGTAGCCACATAGCCCAGAGTTTATATAAACAATATGGCCTACATGAAACAGGGAGCAGGTACACGCTTACCTGTGAGGTGATGCTCAAGGGACCTAAAATCATGTCAGCCATTCATTCCTGCTGTGTTTTCTATGTCTATGTTTTTCATCTGGCTGAATGGGAGCTGTTTGTGTTCCAACAGTAAAATCAGGAGCACCGCTCTCAATAGTGCCTACGTAGCTGAGGCCCACTGGGGCACTTAAATGCTTTCTACAAATCTATCAGGAAGTTAACCAGCATGCGTGTGACACCGGAGGTTGGAGGTCTAGTTCATGTTCCAAATCCCATCCATAGATACGCTACCAGAAGACTCCAGGGGCTAACACAACTAGGGGAGTTTATTGTGCCTAAGCTGTATGGATTTCTTGATTTCTTTCTGTGCAAATAACAGGCATGGCCTTCTTTTGTCCCCATTGTAGGGACTTCAAACCCACTCACCCATCTACTTAGTACCTGCTATAAGGTGCCTTTTTTTTTTTTTTTTTTTTTAATTTTCCTTACCTTCTTCTTAATTAGGATGTCCTCTATGCAGAGTGCAGCCCACCCTATCTTTCTGCTTCGAAAGCAACCCCAATCCAGAGCCACACAGTGGATATCAGCCACTTCAACATGTAGGTCAGCTGAGTTTTTCAGGCCTTTTTTGCAGGGTGGTATTCCTACGAACCTGCTCCATCCCTGCCAGGATCTCTGCAGAACACAGATAGTGGAGTCTGCTGGGAGAGACGGAATGCCTAAAGAGATGTGGTCTTCTGTGTCCCTGATAGTCCAGCCCCTGAACCTTTACCTCTGCTTTGGACAGCCAAACTTGTTAAAGTCTGGAGTTGCTACCCAGACTCACAACTGCTGCTTTGCCACACTGGTGTCCTGACTTTGATGACATTAGTGCGAAGTAGCAAACACAGGGAAAAAGTAGCTCTATTCAGATATGTTTAGACTGGCAGGTGCTATTTGTCATCAATGACTCTAATGAATTGGAGTCATTGAGAAACGCTGTTTGAAACAGATATGTATAAATCTATGGGTGGTAATCCCTACTATAATATAGAAGAACTAGTGAAATTTCAAATAAAGGAAACTTGGATGACCACACGACTGAAATGGGTGCCAAACAAAATAGACTAGGGTCATCCGAAGTGGAAAAGAGAAGACTGAGACAGGACATTAATATTAAAAATGTTAAAGGAAGATAACATTAAACTATAAATATAAAAAAATAGCCTTAAATATATAATTTTAAAATTATGCAGAGATGGTGAATAAGGAATGATTATTCACTGTTTCTCACAATAACAGAATGACTCAACACCAAATGAAACTGTCAGGTAACAGGTTGAAAACAAGACAGAGAAATTAAGCTCTTCAACTTTTCTACAATGGCTAATCTCCCTTTGTTGGTGCTTCAAAATTGAGTGAGAGATGATGCATAAGAAAAACAACCTTAAGAGCTACACATTGTTACAGGGATGGGCAACAGAAAATGATGTTAAGAAGAATGTTAAGAGGCATCTTTACTGTCTTATGTAAGCTGTAGCATGAAAATCAGATGAGGTACTTTTCACCATTATTTAATAGAAGGTACCTTCGTCTTCAGAGAATCAGTATTTTCTCTTCTGCGTGTGCTGCCAGCCTTATCAGCTAAGTCAGTATTCCCAAAGAACTACATGATTAAAGAATATTGATAATGACTGCAAAAGGAGCTGAAAAAGTCACCCTCTGGCATGGAAACAAGCTGTGCACTGGCAGCTGTAAAGGCATATGGAATAGAGAAGGAAGCCTTTTGTCCTGCTCCCAGCACTCCCAGCAAAGGCTGGACATCCCGTTCGGCTTGCTGAGTGCCCAGCTGACACAGGAGGGACGGACCCTCTGTCACAAAGGGCTCAAGCTTCACTGACAGGCAAAAGTTACCAAAAGTGGAGAGTGGGAGAGATTTAAGGCAAACAAAGTGATGTCATCTGATAAAGCTCCGGAGAATCATTTGTCAACAAAGTCCAGAGAACCTGAACCACTTTGAACTGGGACAGCGTAGGGTCTCTTTAAACACAGAGCAATATAACACAGTGAAACATCACATCCTTATTATTATTAATCTGGTGTTCATGTCAGCACAAATTGGTTATACCAAAATCATCAGAAAAATGCAATATAAAAATGATCTCAAAATACATTCTTATTACTCTTCAGTATGTCATAACAGAAAAGTAATTTCAGGGAGTACATAATAAGGAAATGATATCAAAGTATACAATAAAATAATCTCTTTTATACTTTGGGGACTGTAAATAACTCTCAAAATAAAACTGCCAACCTTCTAAATGTCAGTGAAAAAATCTATAATAGCTCAAGCTAAGTGAAATATTCCAATTGCATTACATGGCTAGAACTTTGTATCTTGCTGTCAGAAGTCCTTAATGGAGTAACAGCCTCATCAGCCACTTGTCAGACATGTACTATAACTTGTTAGAGGTATATATATTGCCTTATATATATCACCATGATTAGAATTGAGCAATGTGAAGCACAGTCACTATGGGAAATAATCCCCCTCCCTTCTGCTAACTACAGAGACGAGTCTTTGAGGGAGCCATGGGTAGTAAGTGATAAAGACAACAGAGGTTGTTCTAGATATCTTAAAGATGGAAGAAAAAGACTATACTCAGAAATGAGGAATAGGATATCAGTTTCAGTATCTGGAATGAAGGTAACTACAACATGACAATGTCAAAGTTTTTTGAGTTAAAAACAAGTGGAGACTGAAGGGGTAAATGCTAAAAATGATCATATGTACCAATAACTGTAAAGAAGCTGGGACTGAGAGCAGCCCTGAGGAGAAGGACCTGGGGGTGTTCGTTGATGAGAAGCTCAACGTGAGCCAGCACTGTGCACTCACAGCCCAGAAAGCCATCATATCCCAGGCTGCATCAAAAGAAGCGTGGAGAACAGGTCAGGAAGGTGATTTCTGCCCCTCTATTCCATTCTCATGAGACCCAATCTGGAGTACTGTGTCCAGCTCTGGGACCTCCAACATAAGAAGGACATGGACCTGTTGGAGCGAGTCCAGCGGAGAGCCATGAAGATGATCAGAGAGTTAAAGCACCTCTCCCATGAGGACAGGCTGAGAGAATTGGTGTTGTTCGGCCTGGAGAAGAGAAGGCTCCAGGGAGACCTTATAGCAGCCTTTCAGTACCTGAAGGGGGCCTACAGGTAAGATGGGGAGGGGCTCTTTATCAGGAAGTGTAGTGATAGGATGAGGGTAACAGTTTTAGATATAAGGAAGAAATTCTTTACTGTGAGGGTGGTGAGACACTGGCACAGGTTGCCCAGAGAAGTTGTGGATGCCCCATCCCTGGAAGTGTTCAAGGTCAGGCTGGATGGGGCTTTGAGCAGCCTGGTCTAGTGAGAGGTGTCCCTGCCCATGGCCCATTTGATGGTGATGATGATGATGAAAGCACACATTCAGTTAAAAGAGGAGATAGCAAGAAGGTGTTGTCAGCAGGAGAGAGAAGACCAAGCTTCTTCACTTAAGCTGGTTTTGATACATTTTTCCTCCTTCAGTGCCAGGTAGGATGAGTCTTGTTATTATATAGAGGTGAAGACAATGAAGGTAAAAGTGTACACTGTTTCATAATCAATACAGTTACTGACTTCAGTAGAATCAGATTTTACCCAAGGTCCTCAAAATACATGAGAAGATCTCAAATCAACGGCTATTTCTTGTTGTTTGGTTTTGTTTGGCTTGTTTTTTTTTTAAACCCAAGGTGCTGCACCTAAAATAATTATAAGTTTAATAGACAAAACACAGGCCAATTTTGTTTAAGTTGGATTGTAATGCATGGTATGGAAGCTCTTTTAGCATTATAAACTTTGCATGTTCTGTCTCTGCCCGAGGTAAAAACACAGAGTGGACCTTTTTTCCCTTGGATTACAGAGGTTTAAACTAGCTGAATATCACATCTTGCATATGCTGTCATGAAATATTTAATATGTTTCTTGCAGAACTTTGTTTATGGGAAACAAAATAAATACAGTATGAAATGGATCTTTTCACAGCAAGGCTATTTTTTTCACCTGTGATGGCTTCAAGATCATTTAAAGATCTTGAAAGAGAATTGAGGACTACTTTTTGCTGTGGGTTTTGTTCTTTAGGGTTTTTTTATGTATGGGAGTTTTTTAACCTATACCAAAAGAATTTTAGGAAACAAGTTGTCTGATCCTAACATCCTCATGACTACCCTCACATGATTCTGAAATAAAAGACTTGTATTGTGAGCAAGGGAGTGCTTGCTACTTCTAAAACTTCAGATCATTCTTCATTTCTCATGGAGAAGCACCAGGTTTTCACTAGCATAACATATAAGGTACTGGATGTAAGGCGTAAATACATTGGTTTTCCCAGTATTTTTAGTTTGAGCTTTGGTAATTATCCAGAGTTTTTTCACAACCCAGAGAAATTGAGGCTATGGTCTAAAAAAGTTAGAGACCTCATAAAATGCTTCAGAGACCTTCAAAATTCAGTTTGGAAATAGGCTAGCTAGTATTGGCTTTTTATTTTCATATGCTAGCTTTAAAGTGCCACTCTGATAATAAAAAAAATTTGCTTTAGTAAAAACTAATAATAGATTTCTATGTAGGATTTAATGTTAGTGACTATTCCTGCATCTTGAGACTACGGGTCCCTAATATTTTTGTTTTATCTTAAGTGAATTTTTAAAAAAATACATATCCACCTAGAAGCTGTCTTGAAGAAGCCTCAAATAATATTGCGGTATTGAAGCTGCCTGGACAAAGAGTAATGCAATTATCTTTTTACTATTAGTGCATAATTTCATTCCAATTCTTAATCTCAGCTTCTCTCGTTACAGAGGCTGAGGCCACTGGCAAATCCGTGGCAGACTTGCACTGGCATTCTTGGTGGGATTCGGTAAGAAGAGCTAAGCACCAAGACAGGCCAAAGTCCATGGAAATAAAAGGTATCTTTCCCATCTTCACAGGCCTTTGAAACAAGTCCCAGAGAATACATAGGATTTCTTTTTAATTAAAAAATTG
Organism: Chroicocephalus ridibundus; assembly: GCF_963924245.1. Classification (NCBI taxonomy): domain Eukaryota; kingdom Metazoa; phylum Chordata; class Aves; order Charadriiformes; family Laridae; genus Chroicocephalus; species Chroicocephalus ridibundus. Next base: position 28,392,853 of record NC_086284.1, read on the forward strand.
GGATATCACACTGAGACTGCAAGGCTAGTACCTAAGTCAAAGCAAGCTGACATGACTTCATTGGTGCTGAAGCTGTTTCTATCAGAGATGCATCTCTGTATTCACACTTTACATAATGCATGATTTAATTGGAACAGATTTAAGTATTTTAATGTCTTATGTTGTTCAAAGGTTATCTCATTGTTCTTTTTTTGTCTCCTATTTATATATAAATATTTACTAATTTCTATATAAAGGATCCTATGTACAAAGTAAACAAAGAAAAATTTGGATAGGAAGTGAAGAATGTTTCCTGTAGGGATCTTTTCTTCTCCCAAGTGAAAAGAGAAGGACTTCAAATGGGGAAATAAAACCAGTCTGGGGCAGGCAAAAGGAGGCAAGACTGAAAAGAAAATTATATTTTGCTCTTGAAAAGAGACTCAGACAATAGCAAGGAAACAAGAAACGGTGACATGTCAGCATCACTGCCATGTCTCTCAATATTTTTAATTTTTGCAGTGCAAAACTGGGGATAATCCTAGGCATTCTTGGACTCTACTCAAGAAGTCAGTAAAGTGCAAGTCCATTAAAATTGCAAGATCTAAAACATCATGAATGTAATTCAAAATGTTCCAAGCCTGCTTCAAAACCATTTAAACACACTTAAGCAAATTATATTTCAAAACCGGTATTGGTGCTCCCTAGCAACACTATTAATTGCCTGTTATAAACTAAACTCACTGCAAAATCTTAATAAACCAAGCTGTTATTTAAGTACAAAAGAAATTTCAGCTAAAACTGAAGAAGGGCATGCCAGTCAATAACACAATAGAATTGTTTCATGGAAGTCACTAATACTGGGCAGCATATAAAGAAAAAAACCATATATGTGTATATATATATATATAAAGAAAAAACATATATATATATAATAATCACCTGTACATTCAGTAAATTAAAACTTGTGTTAATGTTGCAATGAATCAATTCACTTCCATTTCAAATGTACCTCAGACATCAGAATATCATTGATTTATTCTGGTACATTTGATTCCCTTTGAGACTGCTTGGATTCGGCTTTGAGCTAGCAACACAACTGTTTAAATTTGGGTCAAATCAACATTGTCCCCCACAGGCATCCTCCCCCCACTGTCCCCACAGCAGGGACAAGTAACTTTGCGAGCTGATGAAAGACCCATCAAAGATGCTGCTTCAGGATTCGATCAGGTGTCCATTTTATTTAGATAATGGAGAAGATCACAGTCAGTTTGATGTAGGAGGAATTTGCAGGGAAAGTGCTTAGAAATATAATAAAAGAAACAATTTCAAGATGTCTACTGAAGTGGAAAAAGTATTCACTTTGAAAAGGTTTATTTGTTATGATACTTATGTCTATACTAAAATATTGAGTTCTCTAAAGCCCAATAATACAACTGGATTTTAACACTCTCCTTGTAATCCTTGTTTTTACCCTAGTTTTTAATTGCAAAAGGATCTTCTTAGTTTTATCCCATTCCCCTTTTATCTTATTGACCAAAAAGCTTTTTTTGTAGCCCACTTTTTTGGGCTCCCCAATCTATTGTAGCACTCCCAGAGCTGTGGCCAGAGTCATCTTCAGTAGCAGCCTGGGAAAATGGCCAGGAACTCTACCAGGAGCGCTTGCATAACAGCATAAGGCACGCAGTCCTCAGGGTAAGAAAAGAGGCTTCTTCCTCAGCTTCTAAACCAGACACACATTTGTGGTCCCATTTCCAGGCTTCTGAGAAAACCTCCCCTTTTTTAATGTCACTTCTAGCTATATCCTTGGTTTCTTGTCCATTGATGCCAGATCAGCTTGCTGTGAGATCAACTCACAGTACAAACGTGATACCTAGGTGAGAGGACACAACTGCTTTTCCTTTGGATGAGCCAGAACACACTCTACACTGTGCAGCTGGCTCTGTGTCAGCTGCACGAAAACATACCTGATCCAGCAGAACATGACGGGATGAAGTTAACCCTTCAAAATTTTTACAGGAGTTTGAGTTGGCAGAGTGAACTTGTAGTAATTCAGTGCTGCATGTCAGATCTGGTATTTTAAACCCTGATATTGAATTTACATTTAAAAAACCCCACAGCATCAGTGACCCCAGGTACATAGCGCAGATGTGAAAGAATTCAGTTGGTTTAGACCTGCATAAAGCACAGGCTACCACCGAAGACATCCCAGATAAAGCTCATTCTAGAAAAGAAGAGGGTTGTTTTGTACACATGTACCTTGAGGGTCTTTTCTTTGCTATTGTGCGATGCACATTTATACTGTGTAGAAGTCCATAAAAGTCCCTGTACCGTAACCACATATATCTGAGACTATCCATTTTTAGGGAGGTCCACATGAGGTTCAGGTGTGACATTAAGCATGACATTAAGGACCTCTGTGATGCACTAGCAAGTAATAAGGACACTATGAAGGGTGAGGAAAAGAAGCTATGCAAAAAAAACCCAAAACCTCAGCAAGTTTGCCAATGACACCAAGCTGTGTGGGGTGGCTGACACGCTGGAGGGAAGGGATGCCATCCAGAGGGACCTTGAACAGGCTGGAGAGGTGGGCCCATGCCAACCTCATGAAGTTCAACAAGACCAAGTGCAAGGTCCTCCATCTGGGTCGGGGCAATCCCAAGCACCGATACAGGCTGGGCAGTGACTGGCTTGAGAGCAGCCCTGAAGAAAAGGACTTGGAGGTGCTGGTGGATGAGCGGCTCAACGTGAGCCATCAGTGCACACTAGCAGCCCAGAAAGACAATCGTATCCTGGGCTGCATCAGGAGAAGCATGGCCAGCATGTCGAGGGAGGTGATTCTCCCCCTCTACTCCACTCTCGTGAGACCCCACCTGGAGTACTGCATCCAATTCTGGAGCCCCTACTACAAGAAAAATATGGACGTGCTGGAACGTGTACAGAGAAGGGCCACGAGGATGATGAGAGGGCTGGAGCACCTCTCCTATGAGGACAGACTGAGAGAGTTGGGGTTGTTCAGCCTGGAGAAGAGAAGGCTCCAGGGAGACCTTATAGTGGCCTCCCAGTATCTTAAGGGGGCCTACAAGAAAGCTGGTGAGGGACTTTTTAGGATGTCAGGTAATGATAGGACTAGAGGGAATGGATTAAAACTAGAGATGGGACCATTCAGACTGGGCGTTAGGAAGAAGTTCTTCACCATGAAGGTGGTGAGACACTGGAACACGTTGCCCAGAGAGGTGGTGGAAGCCCCATCCCTGGAAGTTTTTAAGGCCAGGCTGGATGGGGCTTTGAGCAACCTGGTCTAGTGGGAGGTGTCCCTGCCCATGGCAGGAGGGTTGGAACTAGATGATCTTTAAGGTCCCTTCCAACCCTAACAATTCTATGATTCTATGATTTAATATTGTGAATTTAGAAAAAATAGATGTAGGTGGTTTTATAAATATTAATGAATTATTATTGGCTAGAACACACACGTGCATTCATTGTAACAGAAGGAGCTTGGAGAACAGGACACAGTCATCCCAAGAGGAGGACTCAGGGGTATTTCTGCCTTCTGTGGCCAGGAATAGAGATACACAGACTACCAGGCTGTGTTAATGGAAGTGCAGGGATGGGTACATTCCTTTTTGTGTCCTATGGAACATTTATTCCTGGTTATTGTGATTTAGAAATGATTGCAAAATTTGTATTAAAAGCATTCTGATTTGGGGCTGCTGAAATCTATGTATTTACTTGCAATGTTTATAGTGAGTTGGATTTAAAGTTAATTCAGAAAAAGACCTTGGTATTTCTACAGAAAAGAAATGTGGCAAAGGCTGAGGTTTCATCAGATATTTTCCTTCACATCCACGTTTTGACCTGTTTGACTATTCATTTAGAATTCCCAGGCCTTTTTATTATTTGTGTAATCCTCTATGGGAGCTGCTATCTACAGGTTTTGAATTTATTATCTTAGGCTGCACAAAAGGGCCATAAGATAACCTCCTCCCCTACCATTCTGTTACAGCTGATAGTGACTTTAAACATTCTAATAATGGAAAAGATCAGAGCTCGGCTGAGGCAGCTGCTAGCTTTTTAAGAGTATATACTAGTACTGCAACAACCTACAGCCGGGAATGGAAGAGGAAAAGAGAATAGGTGGTGGGGAGGGGAGGGGGGAGAAAGCAGGGGAGAAGGCAGGCAGAAAATCCTTTTAATATAGTGCTACACTTTGGAAAATCAACCAAAGACTAAAATGAAGAAAGGAAAATTCAAAGCCATTCTGAAATGTTAAGCTATTTCAAGCCAAACTGTGCCTTGGAAGGCATTCCAACACGGCTCACGCTGACAGTGACTAAGGCAGGACTAGCTGTAAGCTTCCCTGCAGCTACGTTTGTCCTGTATCGTATGCTTCAAGGTCAGCTGTGAGTGTCACAAAGTGCACGTGTCTCCTTCAAACAATGCACCCTGTTTTATAACTTACTGCACGCATTTTTTATTTATCTCTCTGCAAATGAGAGGGATGGTTACGGCAGAAGAAAATTGTTCAGCAGCAGTGAAGGTCAGGAGCTGAACAGATTTGTTTAACAAACCATCTCAGTACCATCTTTTTAATCCGCTGAGAGAGGAACAGAGCAGAAGTGCTGTTAAAATACAGTCTACTTCATTATTAATTTGCCTTTTTTCCTCCCTATTAACTCCTATACTATAATACCTTCCACCTCTAAGCAATGGCCCCAGGCAAAGCCAGGGTCTGGCCTTAAGTGAGAAACACGTACTTATCTTACAGGGGCTCTCCAACACGATGAGGCCATGGAGCCTCCAGCTGAAGGAAACAACTGCACATTCCCGACCACCTTCACTCCTGCTGCCCAAACAAACCCTACGGGGACATGCAGGATGTACCCCCAGTATTAAATCCATTTTCCTTTCCCAATTTGGCAACTACCAAGTTTGGGCAACCACCCACTGTGTTTACATAGAGGTGTGTAGGTAGATGGGTGCTCACCATCATCTCCCCAACTCTGGGGATGAGTGGCATGGCTTCAGCACAGCGCAGTCTCATCTGCAGATTTAGTGCAAGCGCAACCGGTTGTGCATTGCACAACACGTGCTGATACCTACCCTGGGCAAAATTTGTGTGTGACTGCTGGGATGTAACCAGGAGTAGACAAAAAACATTTGGGCAATAGAATTGTAGGTGTTAAATTTATTCTTCAATGCTCAGAGTAGACCTACGTGCATGGTAAACCACAAAGGATTGCACGTATACAATACATTCATACATACAACCTGAGAAATCAGTAAAATGCCTCAATTAAAGCACAGAGTAAAACTGACAAGAAAGTTGAAGGAGTGCTGTTACAAACAGCTAATAGTAAAATAACATACTGATTGGGTCTGTCTAGTTAAACTGCCAGTAGATGTGAACTAATATCTGAAGCTTTATACTAAAACTCTTAATTCTGCTGAGTGCTGTAATGGAGGCCTGTCAGAAAATAAGACAGCAGAAGTCCCTCAGTGTTTATGGGTTTTCTTGGTGCAGTTATTCAGTGAGGGGCTTGGTTTGCAGGTGCTAAGGGCTCCTGAGAAGGGGAAACTGAGCAGCCTCTGGGGGTAAGTTTTCTGCTCCGCTGATTTCTGGTGCTTTTCTGGTGAAGTCTTCCCAAGCAGCGTGGCCTTTCCTCACTGCAGCTGGCTGCTCTATCTACCTGCAAGCTCTGCCTCAAGCCTGAGGACACTTCCCCAAGTGACTTTTCTTAGCTTCCCTGGTTTTCAGACTCTTTCAATAGGCCAGCCTTTTGTGAAGAATCCCATGTACCATTAGAAAAAAAACCCGTAACGACATTTTCCTTAGCTGATTTCTGGGGAGCAGGAATCCTTGCTACAGCTAGGGCCACAGACCTTGGGAGGTGAAAAGGGAAGCTCTTGTCCTCAGGGCATCCATCAGGACACAGATAAATATTGGACCTCCTACCCTGCGCGTATGTTACATTCTCATCCATCTTTCCCTGTTTCTTTTTTACCCATCCTGAGGGAACTGGACCCCAATTCCTTGCAGCTCAGAAACAGGTAGGCACGTTAGGGGAAGCACCTGATTTCTCTCTTGCCACACTGAACTAGGTACTTATGTGATGTGTGATGTGTGGTACTCACTGTCTAAAACCTGCTCCTCAGCTCATGCACCTGCTTTCTCCTTGTGAGTGCTGGTGGCTCACTCATTAAAAAAACCCATGAAGACAAATACACCATACACGAAAAAGAGGGTGCTGTCACTGACACACACTATGCTACACAATGCCCTAATGTTAGACCCAACGTTAGACTTCAGCAACGGATAGATGTCAGACTCAGGGACCCTGGGAGTCACGTCCTCTGCCTGCTGGGAAAAAGCCCTAGCCACCAACAGAGAGCATCTCCTCCTCCTTCACATTAGCCCTGGCACACAAGCTGTCTTGCAGCACGCCTGTAGAAAATCTTTCTAAACTCAACATAAAATATGGTTACCTTTCCAGAGCAAGCTATTTCTACTTCTCCCCCAGGCATGTTGTAAAAATGTATGCTCCAAAGATCATGTTACAGGCTAGAAAGGATTCAGAAGATGAAATCATGTATTTTTGTTCAAGAAGCCTGAAATGAACTCTTACAACCACCCTCTTGTTTGTAGTAGTGGATTCACTTCAGAGCATGAATATTGTTATTTTTTCAATGTTTCCACTCAATTACTGCTTTTGATTTAGTTCTCTGATTTCTAACTAGTCATCACACCTGATTATGACTTCAAATATTTTCAAGAGGTTGAACTTCACCCTATTATCTTTATTAACCAAACTTCTGATTGCTACATGGGCAGCAGTCATGCAGGATTGATGAAAAAGTAAGGGGCATAAATCTTTCTAAAACTAGTCCCAGGATGAAAAGTCTTTCCTGGGGGCTGTTGGAAGCTGGTTTTTATGCTTTGTTAGAAAAGATGCAGTGGCCTTTTGACACAAAAAGAGTCTCATTAAAACTCAGACGTCAGTGAACTCTCTCAATAAAGATTGATTTCTATTTCATTGTGTCATGTTTAATTGAGGAAAAAGAAGCAGTATTGGAGTAAACTAGCCAAGGGTTATTCATTTAAGCACAATAATATCTGCTCAATCAAGAGACCTCACAGAACAGCTTTTTGTTCTGATTAAGATATATACCTGGTTAAAGGTTTCAAACCAATCCCCACTCAAATTAATGGGAGCTTTCTCCACCAGCTTCAATGGTTGTTGATTAAGCCTGCAGAGAGGATGCTCTTTCATATATGAAGTGTTCCCAGATCACTATGGGTTTTTTGAGGTAAATTACTCGTTCAAATAGGAGAAGGAGGAGCCTGAGACAAGACATGGCCTGAGAGATTTCTGAGGTAGGAAATTTGCAAAGAAGTCAGGAGCTATTTCTAAGAATTTCTACGTAATACCTATTTATTTAAGTCAGTGAATTAAGCTGTAAGTGTCCACAGAATAACCAGAAGGTTGGTTCTTACTGTGTTTGAGAGTGCATTTAAATAAATAAAAAATGTGGGCTTATAAATAAGAACAGAGCTCTGAAGGATTACAAAAGTTTGGGTTTTTTTCCCACAAGTGCTGGTGAAATGAAGTACCACTAGAGAACTATCACACTAAATTTCCCCAAAGGTCTTGTTAACTCCTGGAAGAGTGTTTGGAAAATAGTTGATTTTAAGGAATATTTGAAGAGTTTTGGAAGGGACAGTAAAACAATTTATCTGAACAGAACTACATTGATGGAGGCATTATTAGAAAAGAAAGTACCAATAGATCTTTGTTGTCACAGGGACTACATGTGCAACACATTTAGAGGTGCCACAATAAACTGGGATTGCTTTCAGAATTAAGTAGCACTGTGGCCTTTTAAAACTATTGTTTTGCTGCATTAATTTCCCTATAAAATTTCTTAGTCAAATGGATGAAGCAGAATTCAAATAAATAATCATTTCAAAAAATTAACAAAGACCTAATCCATAAGTATTTAAAAGTAGTTCAGAAGCTAATCATGGTAAGAGTCATGCACCAGAAACAAAATGCATCCATACATTGACAACTATGATTGTAAGTGGTGTAAAATTAAAGACTGGGTCTAACTTTCAAAATTACTTTATCTTAAACCCTTTAACAGAGCTGAGGCTTTATGTTTAGTTGGTATAATTCATTAATATGTGGTTACTTAAGGTCTTCTGGTCTGTGGATCCATCCCCTTCAAAAAGATGCAAGTCTTCCAATGTTTAAATATTTTTATTTTTTATTTTTAGGAGTATTTAAATTCTAAAGCAGCCTGAGGCCAAACTTTAGCATTTAAGAACCAAACTTGCTAGATTAAAATCTATATGAATTTACAGGAAGGTCAGAGGAGATAGGAGAAGGAAGCTCCAAGAATGGCTGGCTTAAATTACTGGAAAACCACACGCTTTAGAATGTAACTTGGGCATATTGCAGGTCCCATTCAAAAGCTGTTTTCAAAGAGCAAGCTTTGGACATACAACCAACAGTTATCCGTAGCCAAGAAAATTTTATTTGTCAGTGCACTGCCAATGAGGGCAAAAAAGGAGTAGTGGAGACGGCAGCTAGCAAACTTTTTATCTTAAAATATGAGTTAAAATATGAGTTAATATTGCCTTTTGCATGGCTGGGTAGGGATGCTACTCCTGATTTTACAGCATTTGACAACTTGTGGATTAGGAAGTGAGTGCTGGTAAGGCTGAAAACTGGAGGTTACCTTATAAATAAGCTTATCAGGAAAGAGGAGAAAAATTGTAGTGACACCCATCTTTAACAGCTCAAGAATGAAACTTCTTGAAATCGTTAGTCCATCATATTTTAAACTATCTATATTGCAAGTAGACTGGAAGTGGAATTCCTGTGTCTGCCCTGATCCAAGCAGGGCAGGTGGATTTCAGACCATTGAGGGGAAAAATAATGGATGCTAAGTTTGCCAGTGCTGGCAAATAGCTGGTTTGGAATCTGAAAGGGATGTGGAAGTGAAATGATCAGCAGCAGCTTTCAGTAGGCTGAGCGATCGATAAGCTATTAAACAATAGGGATAACCAAGTAACAAGTGATAGGACAAGAAGAAAGTTGCTACAAGTTGCACCAAGGGAGGTTTAGATTGGATATTAAGAAAAATTTTTTTTCACCAAAAGGGTTGTCAAGCATTGGAACAGGCTGCCCAGGGAAGTGGTGGCATCGCCATCCCTGGAGGTATTTAAAAGATGGTGGTGCTTAGGGACGTGGCTTAGTGGTCGTTTTGGCAGTGTTAGGTTAATGGTTGGACTCGATGATCTCAAAGGTCTCTTCTAACCTAGACAATTCTGTGATTAACTGGTATGAAATTTGACCCAATTTGATGCCTTAAGTCTGTGTCCTAACTAAATTTTCCATGCTGGATTCCTTCCACTTATATTAATTCTGCAAAAGCCAGAAGCGTGTATTTCTACTACAAAGTCATTTTGTGCCTGAACGTGCGAGCTAGATTGCAACCTACCAATGTGGAGCTTGAAGCTGATGGTAGTCAGTGTGACCATGATGGTATGCGATAGTTATCACCTTTAATGATGTCAGCTGAAGTCTTCCTAGAACACAGAGCTTCTGCCAAAACATCCTAATCACTGGGCTACACTGTCTTTGTCACTTGATTTCTCTACCTCTATGAATGTACATTCTTTCCTGCACTTTGACGCTTGGTTGTTTGGACACATTCTTCACAAGAAAGAAGTTTGAGGTTGGATTAGTCAACATAAAAGATAATTGAACCGATGTTTCTCATGTAGTGGGAAGCTTCTAGTACCACTAGGGTACTATGAAATTCATAAAATTGCAAGAAATGAGCTATTATTACATTTTTGTCAGGATGCTAGACAGGCTGCCAGTACATCCACTGGTACACTCACACTATGTGCCTCTGACAAGCTGCTAGGTGCCAACAGAGATTACAAGGAATGACAAATCTATTAGGACCAGGTAGATCTGTACATAAATGAAGAAAGGACACCTTACCTTAGACAGTTTTCAGATTTTAAGTGAAGAATTATTGGCATTTAGAGACCTTCGGTGTAAAGCACTTAATGAGTGGGAGGATTTCAGGTTGTAATATTGGACTTCGGATCTACAGTCCACCTAAATCCAATTCTGGATTTGGCACGTAGTTGCTAAATGCCACGTCTCTTTGCATATGTTCTTTCTCTAGCTGGTCTTTCTTAATTCACACCATATCCAGTTTTTGAGTGAGTATCAAATGGCATGATATTAATATATCCCACCATTGTGCATGTTCATGCTTTTGAATGGAGAATTAATTTGAACACTGAATATCTTAAAGAATGCCAAGGAAGTCTTGCATAATGCCAGCTTCAAGAGAATTAGTGGGCTACAGGGAGAAGAAACATTCTTGGCATCTCACAGTTTTGATCCCCTTGGCTAAGCCCTGTTTACTTTTAACCATTTCTTAGAAATTGTAAACCTGTTACTTGTCTGACAAACTAAGCAGAAATTACTAGTAAACTTTAGGGAAACATAGCACTTCTGCATTCCAACAATTTCCATGCTTAGTTGTACTAATTTTGTCCACCCAACAAGCCCATCAGAATGAATTCTAAAGTTGAAAGCATCCTTGGAACTAGACGATCTTTAAGGTCCCTTCCAATCCAAACATTTCTGATTCCTGCTATTGCATATATTATTAGAGTGCCTATGGGCACATCAGCCCAGCGTTTTTAGAGTGCACAATGCTGCACAAAGAGAAAACAAGAATACAATCACAGTTTCAAAAAGACTGCTATCTAGAGAAAACAGGAAAAAATCAAATCCTACAGCAGATTAATACAGACACATCAGCACAAAATGAGTTAGTAGATTTTTTCTTGTTTCTGCAGATTCAAAATTGTTCCCTAGTCTTTTATCGGTCTTTTTGACTGCACCCTTTAAAGTGTTAGGCCTCAGTATCCTTACCAGCCTGCAGGGAAGATTTTCAGTCCTCCATTCTTACCCCAGAATTTGAAAAAAAAAAACATCCAAGCAATGACCAAGTATTATTGTCATGCAATTAGCAAATTGAAATGAATAGCATTCTTGAAACTTTTTTCCAAAGTTTAAAAACTCTGAATATAAACCAAAATGAGTTGATCCAAGCACCAGTGAAAATTAAGGGAACAAGCAACATGCTCTCACATCTAGACCCACCTAGTTTACTTTCTGATAAGCTGAGCTGGAAATGCTTGAGTTAATAGATGCAACTGACCTTCTCAGAGCAAGAATAACTTTATCTCTATTAGCTTCCTAAAATATCTAGTATCTCCTCAGGGGTCTGAGACAGCACCAGTTCCTCCATATTCCATGTTCCTTGTATAAGGAGTGTGAGTAAACTCTTCTTCTATCACCATTAAGCCATTCGATGGATACCTGACTTGTGGGATGTTTATGTTGCTTGTTCAGCTCAATGGCTGGTGCAGTGAGCCTTATGATTGTCAGCTGTGCTGTGGAATCACTTATTCTCTGCTCCTCTCCAAATCAAATGGGTGAATTTAGACCACTTGTGCCCATAAATAATTATGCCTTAAGCTCCTCTGCTTGACTTTGCCTTAGAAGAAATGGAGATCAGTGTCTCAATATGGAGATTACAGCAGAAATACCTTTCAGTTTTGTGCTGAAACTGTTCACCAGCTGTGGCATTTCAGCCCATCACCAGAGAATCCTGACATGCTGTGTTTGTTTGCCACAACCATATTCAGCACCTTCATATGCACCAGGTAATATACCTTAATAAGCAGGTTTGGGTAAAACTTTGGAAACAAGGGTGAATACCCATCCAAGTTTAGGCAGCAAGAATTGTACTTTGGTTTCATGGTCCTCAACTCCTACTCCCTCTGATTAACTCATGGAGAATTGGTGCAACAGATAGTGTGCAGCCAATCCTTCACTCTGGGTTTAGACAGAAACAATGGATAATACTGTGCACAAAAAGTCTCCTTGTCCAGCTAGATGCAATACTGAATGCAGAGCAAAATCCCTCCTTACAAGAGATAAAAGAGAATGGGTCAGAGAAAGCGAAAGTGACCCTGACAGTACCCTCAGGGAAAGAAGAAAAGAGAAAACCCAGCATGGAAGGAGCAAAGTGGAAATGGAGCTGATGAGTGGAAAGAAGCCTTCATTCTCACGTTTTCAAGGATCTAAATGGTTATTCTCCCTTCCATAAGATTACTCTCTAAGGTTATTCTCCCATGTCAACCTAACAGCTCCTGATGTTCAGACTGAAAACCGTTCCAGACTCAAGTGTTACACGGCATTTTGAGTCCTCTCTGACATATATTATACATATCACAAGCATCATTCATCTTGATTTTGCCAGCAATTTATTTACTGTTCTTACCCCTTTCTTATTTGAACAGGACGTCACTGTTTTATTTGCCATCTGTGAGCTCCATATGGTCACAGCTAATGAAAGCAAGTAGTCTAAAAAAGATGACACCATTAAATAACCTTTGTTTGATTAAATACACAGTCTACTTCTTTTAGACTATCCTTGCCGTCACTAAATGTCAAGATAGATAGTCTTCTTGCATTATCTGAAGACAACAGGGTTTGGGATAGCTGAAAAAAATGTCAACTGTCAAGTTACAACTCCAGTGAAATTTGCTAAAACCTCTTCAAAGTTAAAGTCCTGCTGTATCTTTTTCTCTCAGATAAGACACATTCGTATTAGCAGCTTTCCCTGAATCTCTACCTCTCCATCATAAACAAAAAGGAAGCTGATGGGCCATCACATTCTTTGTCTTCTAGCCTTAGAGATTTGAACCTGTCAGTCCATAGAGATTATCTCTGATTCTGAGATCTCGTTTATGAACCCACACATTTTGGTGGGACGAGCAGGATGGGAATCCCCTGGTGTGCTCTCAGGCACCACAAACACCACTGTTTCCGAGCACTTTAGAGGAATGAGCAACAATAAAATCAGCTGCGTCTTCCCTCTCGTCTGTCTCATCAGCATCCTTTGCATTTGGTAGACAATAAAATATTCTTAGGCCTATATCTGTAGCAATGAGGCCTTTCAGAGCCGTGCACTCTGCCTTCCCCAGAGGAAGGCTTAGAGACCAGAACAGCATCTGCAAGGTGCCCCAGTGGAGTTCCCAAAGGAAGCTGCTTTTCCTGAAAACTCTTGAGAGAAGTGGCCAGGATTTGCTCCTGATACATTTTTGCACTTTAGGGATATAATTAAGGTTGGCTTACATCTGTGAAACCCCATTAAAGTTCTGGCAGCCAGAGTCAGGACCTTTTAAGCCAGTGGGTTTCCAAGTTTGATTTTTATAAATTAAGTTGAAACGGATGCCAGATTTATGTGGCTACAGCATTGCTACTGTACTCATGAATAGTGGTTTTAATGATTTGTTAAAAACCCTAGGGTGTTGGATGAGGTTTTAAATATTGTTTTAAAATACATTAAATGAAAATAATTAAATAATGTATTGCTTTTACAATGCAACTAAAAAGGCTATGCAATTAGAATGAGGGGTAATATACAATATTTAATTGTAGCCCTGGTGTTCTTTATAATGAAGTTTGAGTAATTAGTGGGATGATGACTGAGTACTTATTACTTAGTATGAGGTTTGTGTTCCATTACACAAAACATCAATCACTGTTTCCCCATGACAGCTCTTATGGCAGTCTCTCTTTTTCTCCTTTCGTGTGACTCTGTTTGCACATTTGTAGAGTTCCCCCAATTTTTGATTAAGCTTTTCACTATCTGCCTTGATTGTTTTGACAAGTGAGGCCAAACTCCATTGTGATCTATATAACGTAGCATGAATGACTACTAAAAAGGAGATTTACTTTTCCTTTTGATAAAACTCTTTATATTGAAAGGCAAGCTGAAAAAATGGCAGGTTTAACAGGTTTTTCAGCATAGCTGCGCATCTATGAAGTTTTTCACTATGCCTATTTATTACAGAATTACAGCCTTTTTGTGTCATCTGGGCAGCTTTTTTACAAACCTCTGTTGATGGGTTCTTCCCATACTTTCCCCTGCTCTTCAAGAATCGAGGCCATGGGAAAGCATCATCTGAGATTGTCTGGCCTGATCCTTCAAGGGTTTTGAAATGCAAAAATTGAGTGTTAGTTGGTTGTTTAATTAGGAGCCAGTACTGAAGAACTGCTTTTCTCATCACATTTTTGTTAGCAAACAGTCTATTCCCCTGAATACTGCCTGAAGTTTCTTCTGTATCCATGATCAGTCTGAATTTTATTACAATGAGGGCAGGCTAATCATAAATGGATGGGTTCTTTGACTGTCTGACAGTACAGCCCTTCTTCTGCCTGGGAAAAAAGGTAAAGAAGTTTTTTCATTTTCTTCTTGCTATATATTTATCTATTAAAGACATGTTAGGGAACAAGCTGGAGCAGTTTTAGTGACCGTGGAATAACTGGCACTCTAACGGTAATGGAAAGGTATAAATTGCCTCTTCAAATGTTGAGTAGTACTCAGCATTTCCTTACTACATCTAAGACAGCTGTGCTTCATTCAACATCTGGTATCCTCCAGGTCTTGAGAACTGACATAGTGTTTAGGGTGAACATGAAAAATGACAGCATCTTCTCAGTAAAACTAACATGTAAGAGCACAGCATCTCCTTGCTAGCCCGCCACTCCAGGGCACCCAACAGATACTGCTGTCATTCTGTCAGGGTGTTTAATGGCCAGGCTGAGGTCAACCTGTATCTCCTTATGCCACATGTTAGCAAAGGATGAACGACGTGTATATGATATAACACAAAGAATCTTTATCAGCTGCAACAAGCAATGGCCTGCTGTGACACCTTGTAAGATGCAAAGACGCATATTCAGCTTTAGTGACTGCATGGTATATAGCAAGTAGAGCTAAAGAAAAGAGCTAGGTAATTGCTATATGTACTGAACTGATCATGGCGGGGAACCTAGTGACTGTGCTAACAGCATAAAGATCATTTTAAGGTGCACAGACCTAATGATCTAACATCATAGCGACATCTTTCTAACACCAAGAAGAACAAGGAGAAAAGGGCCTTTTCCATAGATACAAACAAATTAAATAGAGGAAATTGTTCTGCCCTTTATCTTTTTCTTCCCTTCTGCTGAAGAAGCAGAAAAAGGCTGATTAACATAAGAACTGTAGTGGCTGTTAGATAACACACTCGGTCTGAACTCTGCAACCTTTGTTTTTTCAATAATTTTTCTACTCTTCTTTTTGTTTGTGTGTGTTTATTCCACATTCAAGGAAAAGTGAAAGACAACCTTCTTGTACAAGAAGGTGTTTACATGAGACAAATGGGACACATAAATATGACCGGTTTGAAGCATAGCATCGGTCCTGAAAAGATGTTGATCGGCAGTTGCTAGCCTGTTTAAGCTGGGCGAATGAGTAAGGAACCTTCTCTGACAGGCACTGTTACTTGTGCTCAGATTGACTCATACGGTCAATTTCATTGACTTCAAGCTAACTTCGCAAGGTGCTGAACGCCCGCAGTTCTTATTGATTTAAAATAGGTTTAAAGCATATGGAATACAGGAAACTAATGAGATATAAGATGCAGGCAGAAGAGACCCAGGAAGAACAATGGAGGTGAAATGAAAAAGAAAAGGATTTAAAAAGGGAAAAGGGAATAAGACATAGGGTGTGTGTCAGGAGGATGGGGCCAGGATCGTTTCAGTGGTGCCCGGCAACAGGACAGGAGGCAGCGGGCACAAACTTGAGCATAGGAAGTCCCACCTAAACATGAAGAGGAACTTCTTTACTTTGAGGGTGAGCAGAGCCCTGGAACAGGCTGCCCAGAGAGGTGGTGGAGTCTCCTTCTCTGGAGACATTGAAAACCCACCTGGACGCGTTCCTGTGCAACCTGCTCTGGGTGACCCTGCTCTGGCAGGGGGGTTGGACTAGATGATCTCCAGAGGTCCCTTCCAACCCCTACCATTCTGTGATTCTGTGATTCTGTGAAGTTTAGTTTCCCCTACTTTGATCACCTAAAAGCTAGATGTGTGGCCTGTGTTAATAATCCAGATATTCACCATAGTCATGAAGAGAAAGTAACACCTCCACAGAGATGTTAATCTCACAAATCTAAGAAAATTGTTTTAGGAAGGAATGAGTCACCCTTCAGGGCATCTGTGTCTCTCCACTGAGTTTAAAGGGGTCTAGGGAATACTAGGGAAACTTTATCTGGGAGATATACGCATCCATTTGAAAGAAAACAAATTAGCTGTGGAGCAGAGCAGAGCATACCACTACCCTAAAGACAAACCAATGATAGATTGGTCAGATTTGTTGATTTCTTTTAGGTTCTTTATTGACTTTAAGGTATAAAAGATCTGAAAGGCTTTTTCATAGAGTAATACTAGTAATTTTTGGCTCTAGCTCCACTCATTTTAAATCAAATGAACCTAAGTGTTCTGAACCAAGTGTACCTGAATGCCTATATGCAGAAAATAAACCAGCTGTTATGTGTTAGAAGCATACTACATGCAGTCATAAACATTTACATTATCACCACTTAATGCATGCAAGGTGCATCCCATAAGACCAGTAAGTCCTGCATTGTGGGCTGTAACCGTAGAAGAGCTGAAGCATCTAAACCAGGACTTTGATCAGACATAATCTTTATGATCTTTAAACCTCAACCCAATTGTAGACATATTTTCTATTTGGTTTCTAACAGCCTGCTCCGCAGGCAGTACTCTGCAGAATTATTCCCATCTGAAACATCAGGTGCATCATTCATTACCAATAGATACCTGTAAATAGATGTTATGAAGCTGTCTGACCACTTGCTAGTTAGGTGCTCCAATGACTAGCTTTCAAGCATCTGGGCACCAGCCTGGTATCAAAGACTCAGAGGTGGAAGACTAAGAAGAGGTGTCAAAAAATTCAGTAAGGAACCACCTTTAACTAAACCCTAGAAAAGGGCATGAGTTGAGGAGTGGCAGAGAGTGTGGTTGGACAGGGTAATGGTAAAGGAGGCCAGACAGGACACAGGGGAAAGAAAAATGCTCCCCCTGAGACTTGTGATCATAAGATCACACTGTGAGGAAGTGTGGAAGTGGACTCAGAAGCAGAAGACAGCCCTGCAACTGCCTTGGCCCAACCACCTACACTTCAGTGCTCTGGTCCTCACAGTGAAGGGTTCACAATGCAGACAGCACGCCTGACTTTGGGACTTCCTCCGAGACGTGCTCTCTCCTGATTGTGTAGCTAACATTGCTCCCTTCTTTTAAGGTGTGTTCAAGTGCCACCTAAGCATCTTGGCCACTGATTTCTTCCAGCATCTCCTGAGCGCTTGACTGGCATGGGGTGGGAGCTATTTCTGCTCCCTTCCCAGCTTGAGGAGTTTAAACCTCTGTCTCTCATCCCCGCTGCCCTAAGAAGACACTTGTAGCTTAGACTGAGTGCAGAAATCCTTTTCCCCTCCTGTTGAGGTTACAACATTGTCTTGGGAAAAATAAATCAAGATTTCAATAATTATAAACAGAGAGAAAAAATACAATCAGATGAAAAAGGACAGTAATCTGCCTGGGAACTGCAGGCATATTTTGTCAGAGAAAAAAAAAATCCTACTTGCAATGTCTTGAAACAGTTTGTACCTGTCCCATGTACTTCCTTCCTTGGTGAACACCCTGACTACTAGATGAGGAATCAAGAGTTTTCTTCTGCCTTTTCTTTCTGAGCCTTGATTTTCTGAAATGAACTCTTAGCAGCCCTGTAATCCCTAAGTAACTCTATGAGAAGGGATAAAATATACATGAATATTTTCTCAGACATGGCCTCTTTTTGCAACCCAGAAATCTCATCCGTGAGTGGTTCAAGAAACTGATGTTTGTTCCAGATGTCCAGCAGTGTGCTGCTCCTGGTCTCCGGGAACAGTACAGCCCTCCAGCAATGGCAGCGCGCCTGCTCAGTGGGGAGTGCTGGACCTGTCTAAGAGCTGAAAATGTCGGCGTGCACTCTGGGATGGTGCACAACACATTAGATCCAATGATCTTTGGAGGCATTAGGTTTACAGCTCACGTATCGCAGATATTCTGGGCATGTGCAGTAAGTACGAGGCTGTCTGGAAAAATTTAGCTTACTGAGCACTTCCTAAATGTCATACATTTAGCAACTGTACTAATCCTCGATACGCAGACATTGCTCCATGTCAGAATACACAGTGAGAGGTTATTTTGGTTTCTCATACCAAGGTACAAAAGTCTCCCCATGTGGCAAGTAAGCATCTAGTGTAGACTTGACTGTTCCAGGAGCAGTCTGGGAGAAGAGATCAGCACCTCCCTCTCCACTTCCCCTCCTCAGGAAGCTGCAGAGAGCAATGAGAACACCCCTCAGTCTCCTTTTCTCCAAACTAGGCAAACCCAGAGTCCTTACCTGCTGCTCATACGACATCCCTTCCAGCCCTTTCACCAGCTTTGTTGCCCTCCTCTGGATGCATTCGAGTACCTTCACATCCTTCTGAAATTGTGGGGCCCAGAACAGCACACGGTATTCAAGGTGAGGCCACACCGATGTTGAGCACAGTGGGATAATCTCCTCTTTGGATTATGCTGTGTTTGATGCACCACAGGATGCGGTTTGCCCTCTTGGCTGCCAGGGCATGATGCTGATTCCTATTGATCCTGCTGTTGACCAGCACCCCCAGATCCCTTTCTGCAGGGCTGCTCTCCAGCCACTCTTCTCCCCATTTATACTTGTGCCTGGTGCTACTACATCCGAGGTGCAGTCTGGCATTTGTTCTTGTCAAATTTCATGCCACTGATGATTGCCCAATGCTGCAATCTATCTAGATCGCTCTGCAAGGCCTCTTGTCCCTTGAAAGACTCAGCAGCACCTCCCAGTTTAGTATCATCAGCAAACTTGTTAACGGTGCATTCAACTCCGGCATCCAGATTGTTGATAATCGTATTGAACAGAACTGGCCCTAGAGTTGAACCCTGAGGAACACCACTGGTGACCAGTTTGCTCATGTCCAAGCTAGTTGTCTGAGATAATTACCCTTCATAACAAGTAGAGGCAAATTGGCACCCACAACAGGCCAGTCATCCGATCTGCTCTAGGCACTTATCTAAGGGAAAATGAGCCTCTCTCAGTGGGTGCCTGCTTCTCTCCACTGATTGGAAAGGGAGTTTAAGGCAGACAGACCAGCCCTTCTCTGTAACTTCTAGATGGAAGTTATCTTAGGAAAAATGAATCCCATTCAAATCTTAGGTCAGTCCCATTCATATTTGAATTAAAACCTTCAGGAGTAATGCAACAGAAATAATGACATCTGGGTCACCTTACTGTCAGTACTGGCCAATGAACCTTATTCTGCAAGTTTTAGGCAAATTCTACTCTTACATGCACTGGTCCAAATAGAAATATAATCAGTGAAAAGAGAGTAAGTCTCAAAAACGTTTACATTCCTGACTAATGCAACCTGCACAGTGTAACAGAGAGTTAATTGCAGAACAGTCCAGCTGTTTCATGGCTTATTACTGAATGGGAATTAAATTAAACAGTTTGCAATGATTTACTAAAGAATAAAATTGTTTCAAAAAGCCCTTTGGGGACTGAAAAGAGATACTTTTCTTTGTTTAATGTGTAGAGGGTATGAGCATTTTGGTAGCCACCTGGCTGAGCTCATCAGGGGAAAATCCAGGCCCGAGTTCTGCTCTGAGTCAGAGAAGGGACTTTCCACCCCAAGACCACCACAGATCAGGAAAGCTCATCTGAGAGTGTTGCTATCTGTGACTTACTTCTTCCTGAGCTTTAAAGCTCATCCACTTTACTATAATCAATTAGTTCCATTTCATTCACCGTATTATAAGCACAGAGAAAATATTAATGGGAGTGTGTAGTTAAGATCAGGCCGTTTTTGTGTAAAATGCAAGGTGCTTGTCACAGTGGGATTATATCTTTATAAATGGCTTGTGTTCTAAAGCAAATACTGAAAGGATCGGTATACTTTTGAAATTAAAACAAAAAAAACCTAACCAAAACCCACACAGAAGAAAAGATATTGTTGGTTTGAATCAAAGCAGCAAGAATCATCTCTATCAAGGAAATACTCATGCTCTAAAACTAATCAGATAGAGGTTTGTGTTCGCAGCTTTGCGTTGAACTGAGAACATTGCAATATGAAGCTCTGTGCAAAGCTAATTTTAAAAGTTCAGGAACTGATGGACAGTTTGGAAAAAGTTCAGGACGCATAGACTAGAAAGGAGCATCAATTGATTTTGACCTGCTCTATGCCTTCTTGGCCATATTTTCTCTCATTATAAGAAAAGTCATGTAATATTTCCCCAGCTTTTTGAGTCAGGGCATCATCTAAATCTTAATAAATTAATCTGAGGAACTCATACTCTTTTCAGTTGATGGGAGTCAATCTTTACCTGGCTTTTCCTGATGTATCCTTCCCCAAGTCTTGCTTTCAAATGTGTCATCTTGCTGGCCCAAGGTTCAAAAAGAAACCAGCACATTCAGTATTTCACCAAGCACTGACCAACTTGTTCTCAGAAATGAAACCCTGCTTTTTTTCCTGGCAAGGAATTCAGATATCTGAAGACTCAGTTCATCTCTTTCTGAGATTTGAGATGCACATAGATGAATGCAAAGGGTAATGTTACAGCCGTGTAACAAGTAACCTCTGATCAGCTGAGCTGTTGTAACTGTCAGTGTGCATAGTCCTAGGCAATTACAACAGTGAAATAAAACATTTTACCTTAAAATTCCTTGAGAGTGTGGAAGACGATCGCCTGCATCTCAAGACCTGACATGTAAGGTGTTGGAGATGTGTTAGATTCAGTTCAGAAGGGTACATCCTCTTATTCCTCTGAGTATACCGAATACCTGACCACAGCTGGAAATCTGGGCCAGGCACTTTCACTGCCATGTCTTTTATTTCTTCGGTTCATTAGTTTGTATAAAACTACCGGGCAATACTAATTAGACTGCTAAAAAAAAGAAAGAGTAAGGAAAGATTAGGAGGGTGAACTGCATCTTGTAACATCATGATCACTTAACTGTGAAATTACTACTTATCACCACTATACATTTTCTATTACCCTATGGACATTTTCAAACTCAGTATGTTGCTGGTGGGAAAATAAACATTTTAAAGCTGCGGGTTAAAGTCAAGGTTAAGCAAATACATACGTATGTATTTCAAAGGAAAAACAAATAAACCAGAAGATTTTAGTTATATTTTTACAGCTCAGGAAAAGGCATTTAAATTTGAGGTAATTATTTTCTTAAGATGAACATTTGAATAAACAGAAATTTGCATTGAGAAATCCAGGCATTCTAAACTCTGCCCTACATGTATGTATTAAGAAGCTCTAAGAAGAGTGTCTTATCGTCCCTAACAAACAATTCCCCCTGCACCATGTGCAGCTTGGCCAGACTCCAAATCCTGTCCCAGAAAGTGTATTTTCCGGTGGATATAAAAGGATTATATTTCTCCTTTAAGGGATACATTCTGCACATGATTAATTACCACAGGGATGTGATATTGATCTAGTCAGAAAACTGTATTTTAGAACCTAGATTAGGATGAGCTAATTCACAAAAATTCCAGGGAAGATCCAGAGGTTGTTCATGTATTTATTGCAATAATATCAATCATGATAAAACTGTGATATTTGATAACAACACAGATGTTGTACACACTTACATGGAAATAGTTTGTTGACTTTTGTACAGCACAACTGAGCCAACGTTTAGTACTGCCAAATGTCTTAAGGACGAGAAGCAGACTAATGTTATTCTGCAGTACACTTCTTAAAGAAATGAGATAGCTAAATTTCAAAACCGCATAACTATTCACTTTTTAAAAGCCTTTCTTCTTTAATCGCAGACAATGTAATAGCTCATTTACTTTATATAGCTGTACTCTTAATTTTTGAAATATTTGTACAGTTATGCAAGATATATGAACTATAAAGATGTCATGATATTTGTTATAGGAATTAGCATGTGAATAATGAAAAATAAAAGATCAAACAACATCTCAAAGTTTTCCCATAAAGTATCTTCAAATTACCTCAAACAACAACAAATCCATTAAACTATATATCAGAGCCTAGATCTTGTAATAGAAGGTAGCAGTCTACAGGTGAAAAGAAAGATAGACAATAATAGCACATCTAAATAAAGAATATTAATTCAAGAACAGAATATTGTCCTAATCTACTACTGGTTATTGATCTGATTTAACTCCTCCTGAAGTTGAAAAAAAGATTTCCAATGACTTCAGTGGAAACTGAATCAGTAACTGTATCCCTTAGTAGGTGCACAAACTAAAATGTTTATTGGCAAAACCCAAAAGACAACAGAACGTAAACCAGTGACCTCAGTCCCAGACAAAATGCTTAGAACCACCCAATAATAGCCATGGCAGTTAATAGTATTTTTATTAGGCTCTCCAGAGCGTCACAGTTTAATAGACCACTCTGCAAAATAGCCATGATGTGGCCATTCTCATATATACACCGTTTAATTACATCTTCTAACAGCACAGCATTCAGTGTGATGTAAACTAATCTGCAATGTATCACATAAGCAGCAACTTTAAAATAATTAACATGGACACACAAACTTGGTATCCATTGATCACATAGTACTTTGAACCATCACCTGTGTTCTTGTGGGCTGTAGAGTCTAACTAAATTGCACTGGGGTTTAATCTACACATATATACTAGTGTTTCAGTAATGTCTTTTCATAGGGAAACATATTACTTCTTGCAATTGATCGGAGCAATGGCATCCAGATTCACCAGTGTTGGAGGCTTTTGTGGTAGGAGATCCTAAAATGGAGATCCAGCAACCTAGACAG